>NC_056727.1:50195183-50254228 GCF_019279795.1 Protopterus annectens | reverse complement strand
TTTCCTGGTTATGCCTTGCAACAGCTGTGGATTCCCCAGGTTTGCAGCTATGGGTGCCATCTTGGCCGTACGTTTGTCCATCCATGGGAACTGCCTACTGGACACTAGTATAGGGCTGTAAACATTTCACAGCTGCATTCTCCATTTCCGGTGGATGATCGGCATTATTATTGGAGTAACGATATGCCATGGCCACGCCCGCATTAACGGGCGGGACAACGAATCATCTGCCAATCCACACTGACACCCATTTTTGCATACCCACGATCCCATGTCTGCAACCCTCGACAGTACCCCTTGCACACCCTTCATGTGTGTGGAAATGGGATGTGAACGCGACGGTATGGACGCAGCAGCCTGGTGAGTCCTATTCATATGTCCTGCATTTCATGGACGGTTGTCATCACCCTTGAAGACGCTTTGTGGTGCATATATCTACCTGTGCCGTAGTCACGGCTGTCACCTCTTCTGGTTCACACTATGCTGCCCACACTTACTTAAGGAGAAATTTTTGGGTCCTGCAATGGACACCGATGTGCATATGTAAAGTGTAGAACATGTTGGACTGTGTCCATTCGCCAGTGGGTTTGACTGCCTGATGTTCCCCAGTCCCGATGTCTGTCTGCCTACCCATATTATGTAGTGCTACGGAACCCGTGTCCTTCCACAATTTACCCATATGGTGTTACTGTAGTACTGCAGGTTGGCAACTGCTTTAAGTAATCCTCAGAGGTACCATTGTGAACTATCCGCCACTGTATTGTCATTATAACACAGCCGGTACATGTAGAACCTATTTATTCATGACAGTATGTTATTTATGTGTGGGAACGCCATATTTTAACCATAGTATGACCTACCTAGTTGACGTTGTTGGTGTGCCATTAATATGTGTTCCACAGGTCGCCCGTATGTTCCGCCGAGTGGAAGCGGGTGATCCCCACATACTTGCTAGCACCTTGGCTGCTGTGTACGCCGGGATTCGCACGGCAGGATGGATGCCTACAGGGTGTGTCTACTGTTGTTTCCATCTGTATTTCCTGTGTTATGCCTTACTACGGCTGTGTGATTGCACCAGGTTTGCTATTATGGGTGCCATCTTGTCCGTACGTTTGTCCATCCTTGGGAAATAACTACTGGACACTGGTGTAGGGCTGTACCCATTTCACAGCTGCATGTAGCATTCTCCGGTGGATGATTGTCAGTATTGGTGGGTGGTAAGGCATGTTCTGTACCCACATCCCTCCCACGGGGCGGGACAATGGATCATCTGCCAATCATCTCCAACACCCATTTCTGTATACCCACGATCCCATGGCTGCAACCCTCGACAGTACCCATAGCAAATCCTCCATGTGTGCTGGAATGGGATGTGGACACACATCTGTGGACTCGACAATCTGTGGATTTCTGTGCATATGTCCCGCATTTCATGGACAGTTGTCATCAACCTTGAACACGCTGGCGGTGCATATATGTAGCTGTGCCGTAGTCACGGCTGTAGTTCATCTTGGTCTTCCGCTTGCACCCAGTTGGCATTGCAAAAGGAGAACTTTTTGGGTCCTACAATGGACACAAATGTGCATATGTAAAATGTAGAACATGTTGGGCTGTGTCCATCTGGCCAGTGGTTGTGACCGCTGCTGTATGTTACCCACTCGAGGATGTCTGTTTGACTACACATATTATGTTGTGCTATGAAACCCATGTTCTACTACGATTAACCCAAATGGTATTGATGTAATGCTGCAGGTTGGCAAGTGCTTTAAGTAATCCTCAGAAGGCCCAGTAGGACATATACGCCACTGTATTGTCAATATAAAACAGACAGAACATGCATACCCTATTTATTCATTGAAGCATGTTCGCTATATGCGGAACGCTAGTGTTGAAACATCGATGACCTTCAGAGTTGAGGTTGTTAGTATGCCATTAGTATGTGTTCCACAGGTCGCCCATTTGTTCCGCAGTATGGAAGCGAGTGATCCTCATGTTGTTGCTGGCAGATCGAGTGCTGTGCACGGTATTCAGACGGGCGGTCTGACTTTGTATGGGGAGTGTCTACTGTAGTCCCTAATGTATTTCCTTTGTTATGCCTTACCGCAGCTGTGTAATTCCACCAGGTGTCCAGTTATAGGTGCCATCTTGGTCGTACACTTGTCCATCCATGGGAATTGCCTACTGGACACTGATGTAGGGCTGAACACATTTTACACCTGCTTTTAGCATTACCCAGTGGATGCTTAGCATCCTTAGTGGGGACTAAGGCACGTGCTATACCCACAGCCCTCCCACTGGGCAGGACAACGGATTATCTGCCAAACAACACCGAGCCCCATTTTGCATACCCAGGATCCCATGGCTGCAAACCCCCACGGTACGCATTACACATCCTTCATGTGTGCGGGACTGGGATGTGGACGCACTTCTATGGACACGACAATCTGGGGATTTCTGTTCATATGTCCTGCATTTCATGGACAGGTATCATCAACCTTAAACACGCTGGTGGTGCATGTCTAGCTGTGCCGTAGTCACGGCTGACACTCTGTCTGGCCGATCACAACGAGTCGAAGGTGTAAACGCAACTATTTTTGGAGTCCTACAATGAACACCGATGTGCATATGTAAAGTGTAGAACGTGTTGGACTGTCACCATCTGGCCAGTGGTTTTGACTGCCGCTGTATGTTCCCCAATCGTGGATGTCTGCTTGACTACCTATATTATGTATTACTTGGCCTATCTATATCCACGTGCCAGTAAGCGGAAATACAGCAAACCTTAAGGCCCTGCCCATCTTCATAAACGACATTATTGAACATATATCGGCCAAAACAGACAATGACAAAAACGATAGACTCCACAGTCAAACGATACTGAGCTCTTTCACCTACTAACATGGGGCATCGTCGGAGCACGAAATGCATTACATAGTTGTCCCTTATACACTTCCTTCAGAGTCAGTTTAAAGTCAAATAATCAATAAACCTGCTCATAGTTAAGTGGACAGTGCTACAAGTCTTGATTATAACGTGACATATACAAATCAGTGTTGCATACATTACTTCATGGAAACAGTAATACGACAACAATGTGTTAATATAAATACAATATTGGTCAATACAATCAGTATCTTGAAACATAGTTGATAATTGTTGTGAGTAAACCTTAGAATGTAGTGTGTTGATCAGGATATTTTATATCAATGTGTATAATTGTAGCATTACGATTCCAAAGCATGGAATCAGTAAGTACTATTTAAGCATATATTTTACAATTATGAATGTAAATGAGTGGAGGACACATCCTTAACCTTCCCTGCTTCCAGTGGATCACACACGCACACTTTTCGCATTTCCTAATTGTGGGTTACGCAGGCACATGCATATCCGTATTCTGTTTATATATGTTTACTGGGTCTGTGTGGTTACGTGTTTTGTGTTAGTTGTGACTATTCCGGTAACATATGTCTGATCCGGTTGACGGACGTGTGCAGAACGCACTTACAACTTTATACATGTAACAGTCTTTGCAGCATGGACGATTACGCATTGCTCACATCTATATGTTCCATAGTCGTAATTCAAACGTGACTGCATTCACGTTTGCCAGTTACTGTGACCACTACACGTTAGCTGTTCGGTGTCATTAATATGCATACCCATGGTACTTAAGTACATTTACATACCCCCCCCCCGCACTCACGCACGTCACAGGCATCCATTCTCCTGCTGGGAAAGGTGCGGTACTGCATGTTAAACATTCCTTATTCCCCGCTCATGGCCCAGGATGCATATGTCGTGGACCGCAGGGATGTTCAGATGACAGGTGCTTATATCCCCACATACAGGCCTTCGATTGTCAGGGTGTTGCTGTGGTGCTTTGGGTTTGGTCTTGTCCACCCAGTGTACGGAACTGCCCTGACCGTGTACGAATGTTAGATGAGTCACATGGGCACGTTTTGTCCGTGTCTATGGTACCATGTCACCCCCCCCAATTATTCCTAACCGTGTGCGCCCGTTGGGCGGTGTACCCGTTGTAGATCTTGTTATACTAATTGCACACGGTCTGGTCGAATGGACCTATTTCCATTACTAACCCTCGGTATGTATGACCTGTGTCGCAATATTACATGGGTTTACCATTGCGTGATGGCTTTCACTGAGCCACAGACATGTCCGTTGTTTGGTTTGGGCCGGTTCCGCTGTGCTACACACATTTAACATGGCGGAACAGGTTGAACAGCTCAGCCACGGGGACATTGGGTTCTCCGTCACTGTTTAGTATTGAATCGCTATGTGGAGTTTGTTTCACAAAGCGAGACAATGTCGACATTGGTAACGGACATCTCACACAGTACGTCCGCACTGCCGCGGGTGACGTATGTCTGCATTTGGGCGGCGGACAGGCATTATGCTGTGCCATTATGTCTGGGAATATATGGTTTCTTGCCATAGATGATATGCCATACTAGCAATGACCCGCGTCTGGGTGTGGGTACTGCTGTATTACCCACGGGAAGAGTGGCCTTAGGTTAAGTGGTGCCCTAGGCAGAAGTTGCCACCGCAACATCACCCGCTACCCCCCTCCTGGTCTACCTACACCAAACAAAGTCTGGAAAGGTGCCCCGAGTAGAGCAACGCCCTAGACGGCTGCCTACTTGGCCTATGCCTAAGGCCGGCTATGTGTGTGGTCCCTCGGGCATCGGACTCGGGAACGCGCCACGTCTGCCCTGGGTATGTCCAGCATTACCCACATCCAGCCGTGGTGTATTGCCATGATGTTCCATGTGTACAGTGGTGCCGGTTACCATACATATGCCTTTCTCAAAAGGCAATTTCACACTTCTGAACACTACTGTGGTCTCCTTTAAGGCCCCTGAGCCAGTGGTGAACATCACTCAAACCGCTGAATCACGTACATATGCCTTCCACCAGCACCTACAGGACTGCATGGATCAGGCAATCCCATACAAAACTGAGACTCTTTGTACCATAGACAAGCATGCAGTCTGGTGGACCCCAGCCATGAACAAGCTCTACAACGACAGGAGGTAGATACTACAAGTTAAAGCGGAATACTTGTAAGGTAACACACCCTTGCTCATTATATGTGAAGAACTACAAGCTGTCATGAAATCATCCAGGGGAAATTCAACAGAGAAATTAACAAGGACTCAACAGACATTCATAAGTCCTTCTTTAGCTATGTTGGACACCTGGGAGGACACTCCCAGATATGCTCAAACCGGGTTCACAATGATGTGAAGATGACTGAACCTACACACATTGCCAGCATACTGGCTGACATGTTCAGTGCTAACATTTCCCCCACATGGAGAGTTATCTATACCTGAGACTTGTAGATCCTGGAACATCTGTAACGCACAGGTGGGAAATGCTGTCTCCAAGGCAGTCAACACAGCATCCATGGGACCAGATGGTGTCCCAGCTGTGTACTCCATGAACTCTATGGGGAATTAAACCCACACTTAGGACAGCTGTTTAATCTTAGCCTCACCTCAGGATACGTACCTGAGTAGTAGCACAAGGCGACTGTAGTCACACTTCACATAGATGGTGCCTCCACTGACCCTGGTTATTACCATCCCATTAGCTTGACAAGCCTTATCTGCAAAGCCATGGAGAGGGATCATAATGGAACTCATAGATAAAGACATAGGGGACTCGCATACTTTGGATACAACCCAGTTTAGCTTGGTCAAAGTCAGATCATGCCTTTACACGTGTTTGACTTTGTAGGATCAGTCACCAAGGCCATTGATGAGGGTAAAGCAGTCCATACAGCCTACCTCAACCTGGCAAAGGCCTTCGACACAATACCGCCCTCGGGTATCAGTGATAAACCCGTCATCTTGAACGTATATCCATACATCGCCATATGGGTTGCAAACTGGCTAAGTCACAGAACACACATGGTCATAGTTGCTGGCGCCATGTCATACTCACAGCCAGTCACAAGCGGTGTCCCATGGGGCTCAGTCCTGGGTCCACTATTTTTCAGCATCTACGTTTCCAAAGTACAAGCAAACACAGGGGGGTTATAGTGACAATGTTTGCAGATGACTGCAAACTGGGTGCCATAGTCAGACACACATCTGACACAGATATCCTTCAGTAGTGCCTCACAGATGTGGATAAGTGGTGCCAGAGACATGGCCTATAGCTAAATGCCAGGAAATGCATAGTCATACCCTTCGGGAAGAACAAGGTTACCCCTAGCTACCATATAGGTGGCAATCCACTGAGCACAGAGGGAGTTACCAGGGATCTGGGGACCCGGGTTGTTGTTAACCGTTCGTTAGACACACACGTTGCTAACGTAGTTAGGTAGACCTTCCACATTGCCCACATCATCATGAAGGGATTCACATCTAGATCAGGGGAGGTCATTGTCCCCTTGTACTCATCACTCATTAGACCTATGATTGGGTACAATGCCCCGCTCAGAATGTATCTGACCCGACACCTGCAGCAGCTGGAAAGGCACCAACAGTTCATCGACAAACAGATGCAGGGTCTCAGGAATATGTGTTATACTGACCAACTGAAAGAATTCCAGATGTATACAGTTGCATACCACTTGCCCAGAGGTGACCTGTGCCTGGCATACAAGGCCATGTTGAACCCAGATCTGATGAGTATGCTTCACCTAAAGAAGTTAGATCCCTCAGAACCACAAGGGCAGGTGACGACACCTTGACACTGTCATTAATAGAACGTGTTGGTGGGACAGATTCATCACCCAGACACTCACTATGCTGTGGAACAACATCCCAGTACATGTGAGGGCAGGCACCTCGCTGGCCTTGTGTTAGTATTTTGACATGGATGTCTGAATTGATTTATTTAAGTAACCTTCTAAATGAATATTTACATTACCACATTGTGAATCTTTACATTTCGTTGGTCTATTTTACATTAGTCATAATCATACGGTTTATCTGTGTATATTATGGTTCATTTATATTACTAGGTGTCTGCAGTTCTTTTAATATATTGGCACAATTCGTAGAACATATATATGTAGCTTACACAGTCAGACATTTGGAAAACATTATGTTGGTTCATATTTCATATATATACATATATTTCTATTTCTATGAAGAATGTACCTTTCGAAGCAATGTCTGATGTCCTCACTGTGTGGAATCTGTAACCCAAGTAAAGTTTGTTTGCTTGTTTGCCTTTAAGGCATATAATTAATACCTAGCACATCTAATTTACTGACCAATTAAGGGTTTTACATGTAGTAGGTTGGAATGCATTGTATGTATTCTGAATAAGTCTGCTTATGAAGCAGACGTAAAGAGCTTCAATAAACTATGGTGACTGCATTTAATTCCTGGTGTGCTCTGAGTGGTCACTGACGGTGTCTACAGTACCTCGTCTTTGCTTTGGACTTCATCAGCTGGTTGTCTGTGTTTGTTGTATGGGGAATGTCAAGTGTAGTCCCTATGTGTATTACTTGTGTAATGCCTTACTACGGCAGTGTAATTCCACCGGGTTTGCAGTTATGGGTGCCATCTTAGTCATACGCTTGCCCATCCATGTGAGTTGCCTACTGGACACTGGTATACGGCTGTACACATTTCACACCTGCATTTTGCAGTCTCCGGTAGATGGTTTGCATTATTAGCGGAGAGTAAGGCAGGTGCTACGCACACATCCCTCCCACGGGGTGGGACAAAGGATTGCCTGCGAAACAACACCGAGGCCAGATTCTACATACCCAGACTCCCTTGACTGCAACAGTCGACAGTACCCATTACACATCCTTCATGTGTGCGGGACTGTGATGTGGACGCAGTTCTATGGACCTCGCACCCTGGGTATTTCTGTGCATGTGTGCTGCATTTCATGGACAGCTATCATCAACATTGAACACGCTTGGTGCATATGTGTACCTGTGACGTGGTGACGACAATGAGATCACGTGAGTAATGCAGGAAGCTAGCAGGCATTCCATGAATGGAATTTTGGGTCCTACAATGGACACCGATGTGCATATGTCAAGTTAGATGTTGCTGGACTGTGTCCACCTGCCCAGTGCTTTTCACTGCTGGTGTATGTTCCCCAATCGCGGATGTCTGTTTCACTACCCATTCTACATGGTGCTACATAACCAGGTTATTTAGTACTGTGAACAAATGACATACATCCAAAGATGCTGGTTAGCAACTGCTTCATATAAACCTCAGACATCCCAATGGGACATATCCGTCACCGTATTTCCAATATAACACCACCCGAACATGTTGATTACCTATGTTTTCATTTAACCATGTTGTCTTCATAGGTGGGAATGCCATAGTTTACATATCCTACTTGACGTTGTGTGTGTGCCATTAGTATGTGTTCCACAGGTCGCACATCTGTTCCGCTGTATGGTAGCGGGTGCTCCTCATTCTGTTGCTGGCAGATTGAGTGCTGTGTACGCCGGTGTTGGCACGACGGTCCCGCTTGGTATGTGGAATGTCAACTGTAGTCCCTATGTGTATTTCGTGTGTTATGCCTTACCGCGGCTGTGTAATTTACCCGGGTTTGCAGTTGTGGGTGCCATCTTGGCCATACGGTTGTCCATCCATGACAATTGCCTACTGGACACTAGTATAGGGCTGTACACATTTCACACCTGCATTTAGCATTCTCCGGTGGATGGTTTGCATTATTAGCGGAGAGTAAGGCAGGTGCTACGCACACATCCCTCCCACGGGGCGGGACAACGGATTGCCTGCGAAACGACACCGAGCCCAGAGTCTACATACCCAGAATCCCTTGACTGCAACAATCGACAGTACCCATTACACATCCTTCATGTGTGCGGGACTGTGATGTGGACGAGTTCTATGGACCCGTACCCTGGGTATTTCTGTGCTTCTGTGCTGCATTACGTGGACAGCTATCAGCAACATTAAACACGCTATGTGCATATGTGTACTTGTGACGACAATGAGTTCAGGTACGCATTGAAATAAGACATCATTCTTTTCGTTAGTCAATTTTTGGGTCCTACAATGGACACCACTGTGCATATGTAAAGTGTAGAGCTTGTCGGACTGTGTCCTTGTGAGCAGTGGGTTTCACTGATGCTGTGTGTTCAGCAATCGCGGATGTCTGCTTGACTACCCATACTGTGTAGTGCTACAGGAACCATGTCTTCCGACACCAGAACCCAATGGTGTACATCCAATGTTGCAGGTTAACAACCACTTTCATACCCAGGGGTCACGATTGGGAGGTATTGCCACTTTATTATCGGAACAACACCTCCAGACTGTGTACATCACGGGAACTTTAGGCCAGTCTTACCGGCCATTTGCAATTGTAATTAGCACACACGTGTCAATACATGTATGATAAGACATATTGTCATGCAGAAGTTAATCTATGTTATTTGGACATTGGCTTCTGCTATTGGCATCCGTTGCTGCGAGTGTTGCCAGTTACCATACACATTGCTTGCTCAGAGGCAGACTACACAATTCTGCACACGACTGTGGTCTCCTTTAAGGACCCTGAGCCAGTGGTCGACAGTACTGCAGCCACTGCATCAATCACATTTGCCATCTACCAGTACCTACAGGACTGCATGAACCAGGCATTCACTTACCCAACTGTGGTTCATTGTACCAATGCCAAGCATCCAGTGTGGTGTACCCCAGCCATACACAGGATGTACAACACGAGGAGGTGGCTACTACAAGGTGGAGCAGACACCTTGTGAGGTATGACACCCTTGGTCATCATATGTGTAGATTTTCACACTGTCGTGCCATGGTCCAGGGCACATTCCACAGATATACCTACATGGACCTGGCTGACAATCATACCACCTTCAGTTGCTATGCTCAACACCTGGGAGGTCACTCCCACATATGCTCTGACTGGGTTCACAAAGAGGTGGAGTTTACTCAACATACACACATTGCCAACAAACAGGCTGACAAGTCCAGTAAGGACATCTCCACACCCTCCCCCACACATGAGGAGATGTCTGTACCAGCGGTTTGTGGTCAGCAAATGTTCTGTGACACACAGGTGGGACATGCTCTCTCCAGGGTAGTGGACATAGCATCCATGAGACCAGCTGGTGACCCCACTGTGTACTCCACTATCTCATTGAGGTATTAGACCCACAGTTAGGACAGCTATTTCATTGTAGCCTCACCTCAGGTAAGGTACCCAGGTTGTGTCGCATGGCAACTGTAGTCCCACGTCACAGGGCCAATGCCTCCACTGAGCCTGGTTATTACTGTCCCATTACCATGAGGAGACCTATCTGCAAAGACATGGGGAGGGATCATACTGCGGCTCGTATATGACTGCATAGGGGACATACATACTTTGCATCCAACACGGTTTGTCTTGTTCAGGTGCGGGTCATGCCTTTAAAGCATGGGTGACATTTTCGGGACAGTCACCGAGGCCATTGATGGGGTGTTGCAGTCCATACAGCCTACCTTGACCTGGCAAAGGCCTTCATCACATTACCCCCCTCAGGTATCGTTGATAAACCCATTGGCTGGGATGTGAACACGCACATCACAGAATGTGTTGGAAACTGTCTATGTGACACAACCCACATGGTCATAGTTGCTGGCAGCGTGTCAGACCTACTGCCTGTCGCAAGTGGTGTCCCATGGGGCCCTTCCGTGGGTCCACTCCTGTCATACATCTACATTTCCACGGTACAGGCACACACAGGGGTTTTGTGGGCAACATTGTTTGTAGATGACTGCAAAACAGGTGCCATAGTGGGACGGACATCTGACACAGATATCCTTTGAAGGGGCCTCCCAGATATGCATATCTGCTGTCAGGGACATGTCCCACAGCTAAATGCTAAGTAATGCAACATCATACCTGTGGAGAACTACTAGGTCACCCTGTCCAGCATATAGGTGGCTGTCCACTCAGCACAGGGGTGATTACCAGGGATCAGGGGACAGAGTTTGCCAGTCACCATTCATTCAACACACACGTTGCTATCGTGGTTGTGTGGGACTTCTACATTGCCCACCTGTTTGTGCAGGGATTCACATCTACATCAGGCTAGGTCATTGTCTCCTTGTACCCATTACGTGTTACACCTATGATTTACTACATTGCCCCATTCAGACTGTATCTGACCATACACCTACAGCAGCTGGGAAGCCCTCATAGGTTAATTGTTGTACAGATGCAGGATGACATCATTTTGTGTAATGCTGCCCCACTTGTAGGACCCCTGCCACATTACGTCACATACCTGCTGTTTAGTGTTGACCTGTGCCTGACATACAAGGCCATGTCAACCCATATGTCATGTGTATGCTTCACCTACTGTATCTGCATCCCTCAGAACCACTAGGGCAGGTGACATTTACCTTGTCATGGTCATTAATGGGATGTGTTGGAGTGACACATATATCACCCAGACACTCATAATGCTGTGGATCTACATCACAGTACATGTGAGACAGAGATCCTTCCTAGCCTTGTTCGCGGGTGTGTTGTCCATTGGATGGAGAATTGCAGGTATAGGCCAGGGATTACATCATTATCCCTGCTTGACGGAGGTACAGCACTATCATGGGTATTTTATCTGAAGCACAGAAGGTTGGCAAAGTCATCCTAACTATGGTGTAGTGTTATGGCTGAACCTGGGACGATGGCCTACCCTGTACCTATGGACGATGAACCTATATTCATAGTTTGTCACATTTACAATTGTCTATCCCCTATACTCTTTCTCCAGTGTATATTTCTGTGGCACATGATTGTCCTCTGTATTACATGCAGGTATGCTGTGTACAGTGCACATACGTCACAGTTGATGACAGTGTATCTGTGTCCCTAACACTGTGATACCGAGGACTACCACACATCCTTCACAACATTACATGCATATGTCCATTCTATTCTTCTTTGGCCTATGGGGGGGGTGTTAAGGCAAGCATTACACAAGTCCCTGTTTGTGCATGCTTCATGTTGGTGTTTGACCAGGCTCCGTTGCAGTCGTGTGTTGGACAGTAGTGTTTCTGTGTGTTTGCCATGTGTTTTTATTGCCGGTACATCTGTGGGAGGTGTGGTTGGCACATGTTCCTCTTTGCAGGGACACCGATCCTGGGGTTTGTGTCATGCATCTGCACTTGGCACGTGCCATATGTCCTGTACTATTCCCACAGTCGTGTATGCCTTCATGCACTACTACTGCGTGTTACTGGCTGTTTGTATGTGGTACACATGGACATTGTGATGGTTGGCTTGACCTATTCCCATGCTAGACCATACACATCTGTCAATTAAGTTGTTTAAATCAAACTGTAACACTCATTCGTATTTTCAAACTGACAGTCAATAACACAGGAAGCTGAGATTAATAACGTTTTACTACTGTGCAGCAGGAGGCAAAGAACTATGCAGTAAATGTTTAGACATTTGTTTTACTCTATACATGTTACAGCTGTATGAGCATTGGGTATACTATCATCTTTTGCACACATTAATGATGTGGTCAGTCACAAGGCATTTACATCGCTAGAGTCCACAACGTTGTATTCCTACAACAGTGCTCAGGTAATGCTTATTAAATGTTTTCCCATGAGAATAACACAGCCTTGCAAGGCACCTTGTCAATTACAGTGTCCTTCTGTGATTGTAGCTGTTTCAAGGACCCTAGACTGTTCCGATACTGTAGTCGGTTATTTTCTTAATACGTTGCTTTGTCTCTCTGGTAAAGAGTTGTACTGTTATCTTCGATAGAGCTCACAAGGCCATCCTCCTCAGGGGAAGGGGTGATGTTATGCATGTACATACATTTATTGTTCTGTAACCCAGCAGATAATTAATGCTGACAGACATAAGCCTGCTGTACTGGTTACTGCCAGGATCAGAATTCCATCACACTACAGCTTAGCTTCACCAATTACATGCAGGCTTAGTTCTACTGCCATATTGTACGGTACAATTCAATGCATTATCTAGTATTTTGAGTCTAAACTGGCACTTCATATGTGTTTCTATATATATTTTCAACAACATCCATCCGCCATATGCATGTTGTTCCGTCCTTTACCTTGACCGTGTGTATTTGGCCGTCCGGCAACACTACTCTCCACATGTGATGTCCCACCTTCCCCTTCTTTGCCTGTAGCACCCTGTTAGGAAGTCCTGTTTGGTGGGCACGTGTTCCGCTATATGTGATCGACTTCACTGCATAGCTAATCATTGATGCGGTGGTTCAACAACCCGACTTGTCCACATGTGTACAGTTATGTGCACCGTGTCGTATGCAAACCTATATGGTTTCGACGGGTACATACCACATGCAGGATGTACACATTCTGCAGACACATTCACATGCAGCCATTTACATATCTGTACCTGAGGTGGGTTGGTGACATGTGGGGTACGATTTGCCGCGTGGCATTGCCTAACACAAACATCTTACCACATTTCAGGTATGCACATTGTGTGTGGGTGTATAGCTGCACACGGATGCTAGCGGATTAGGGTGCACAGGTGTACATGGGTGGGACTGACATGTACAATGAGGCTATTGTGTATTACATCTGAATGCATGGGTTCTCCTTCTGGATATTACACTTCAACATACGCCATCCAGTGTATGCGACAGAGACGTTGCTGGGTGTGGGATATGTTGCTATGCACATGTTTGCCTGTGTTTAAGGTATCTTGATTCCTTACTGTTGTTATGTCAACACAGCTACCCGGCTATGTACTCTCACTACTGCTTGTGACCATTATGGTTGGCACCTTTTCCAATGCCCATAGTGGGGCATGTTATGTGGAAACTTCGAATTTGCAGGACTACACATACCCACGGCAAGTGCAGTTGACAGAACTTCACTTGTTTGCCATACTATAAGCTTATTCTGTAAGCATTTAGGTTCCTTATTCATTTTCTTCTGCCATGTATGTGTTTCATATACAAATGTATTATGTTTTATACTACTATTACATGTATATTGCGGGAATATTTTTGGCAGGGGATCTGAGGTCATTTTCCATTTTTCCGATTGTTGCAGGGACACAACTGTCCAATCAGGGACTGTCCATGGCACATTGGGACAGCTGGTAACCCTGGTGACCATGCCCATGTCGCTACTGGGGTTGCCACCTTTTCCATTTTCCAAGCTGGGATATTTCCGGGACTCACATCTGACTTTACAGGCCGACACATACACACGGTCACTATATAGCATAGGACTTCACTTGTTTGCCTAAATAAAAGCTTATTGTTGTGGCAGTTTGCTTGCTTATTCTGTTTCTTGTGACATTTAGGTATTTCAGTTACAGAAATAACCAATTCATGCTACCATTACATTACATACGGGATATCATTATGTCCTACAATCTTAGCACATTTGCCATTTTAATACGTTTTTTCGGGACACAACTGCCCATAGAGAGACTGCCCCACCCAGAGTGGAATAGGTGGTGACCTTAGTCGCTGCTCCTATGTCAGTGCGGCACGCTGACATGCTGCTGTACACCTTCTCTGAGTGTAACCACTGACGGTGCATTGCGGGACAAACGCGGTCTTATGCGTATCCTTTGCTCCTTGGATGGGTACACTTAAGCCTTCGTGGCTTGTATTTGCTTCTCCGTTTATTTGGGACAGGTACTATGTTGCATACTCTACGTGCGTTTCATTCTGCACGGGACCTGGCTGCTGCCATTACTATTATGGGCGGACCGTGGCTGTCAGCACATTAGGTTGCTCACCTCATGCCGGCTTAGACACGCCTCCAGACGCATCCTACCTGGGCTCGCTCACGTACACTACGCACGTGTCTGTGGTTGCTGTGCACTCTCATTAATATGCATATGGCGCTACTGCGCCGGCTATTCACTGCACCGCCGGCGCAGACCTTACGCCGGCCTTGCGCCGAGCTTCATGAATCCCGGGGTCACTTTATAAGCTTGAAATCCTGAAATATCGAATTTCAGAATCTCGAGCCTATAAAGTGGAAAGACGAAAACCTCAAAAGACCAGAAGTGCGAAATTCAGAATTTTGCATGTCGGAGATGTTGAATTAGCGGTTCTGGTGTTGAGCTGTGTGCGTGGATTTAGGTAAGTGTTTGCTTATGGGTTTTGGGCAGGGGCTGTGGTGTGTGTTAGTGTGTTTTGTTTCAGTGATATGTGTGCGTGAGGGGAATGTTGCTTGTGTGGTGGTGTTTTGTGTGTGTGTATGTAGTGCGACCTTGGAGTGAGAATATGTATGTATTTATTATTTATTATTTTATTTCCAGTTTGATGACCGGGGATGTCCACTGGGCTCAAGGAGCCCATTTTCAGTGGAGGCCCGGGGAGAAAAGCTCCATGTTACAATGTTTAGATGCAGATACAATATAGAAAAGAAGAACAATTTACAATTATGTTTCATGCTAGAGCGCAGGTGTAATTTCTTAGGTACATGTTACCTTTAGATACAGATACAATATTATTAATGAACAATTTACAGTTACATTTCCTGTTAGAAAACAGGTGTAAATTCTTAGGTACATAGTACAAATTTGATATTTACAATATGTACATATGTGTGGTAGCCTATAGATCATAGCTAGAGAGGCTAGTAATCATAGCTGGAGAGGAGTTTAGAGGTGGAGAGAGAATTATAGGACTAGGTGGGGAGAATGCAGTTGCATTCTCTGTTAGAGTAAAGGTAGCAATGTAACTGAGATTTAAAGTTTTCAAAGTTTGCACAGGTCCATAGAGAGAAAGGAAGAGAATTCCATTTTTTTGCTAAGGATAGCAGGAGTTGACCAGCAGGGCGACTGGGTTTTCAGACACAGATTAGGTTTTGGTGAGTAGATCTGAGAGTTCTCTGAGGGGTGTAGGGGAGAAGGATTTTGCATAGTCCAGGGCACTTAGTGGGTTGAACGATTAGTTTGTGGGCTGTGGTAATCTGAAGATAGTCTAGATGGTGTGAGAGTTTAAGCCTGTGTAACAAATTAAGGGCAATACAGTGATGGGAAGAGTATTTGGCTTTGGTGACAAATTTAGAAATGTTATTATAACAGACTTCTAATTTTGAAGTGAGTGTGGCAGATAAGTTAGTTAATAGAGGAGCGCCATACATCAGTGAGGGGAGTAGATAGATAGTGGCAAGCATTTGTCTGGTGGAAGGAGAGATAAATAAGATGTTCCTGTATAGCATACTAAGTTTTATGTGGGTTTTCTTAATGTTTTGCTGGATGTGAGTGTCAAATTTCAGGTGTTCATCAATAGCGACCCCAAGTAGTTTGGCAAAGGGAACAACCTCTGTAGTGGATTTGTTTTGGCTAATGGTTTGGAATGAGTTTTTATCAAGAGGGGAAGCTTTTGAGGGAGAAAATAATAGTATTTTGGATTTATTGGCATTTAGTGAGAGGTGATTCTGAAGCATCCAATTTTCAGTGGTGGAGAAAGCAGCTTGGGTCAGTGTCTGAAGCTCTGGGAGTTTGGTGGCACTGCAGATTAATGTGGAATCATCTGCATATTGTACAGTTTTGGTATTGGGTATGGCTTTGTGGAAATTGTTAATAAAGATGTTAAACAGCATTGGACCGAGTGTGGATCCCTGGGGAACCCCAGTGGGGGTGGGAAGGAAGGTTGAGGTGCCTGTCCTCCATTTTACAGCTTGAGATCTATTGGAGAGGTAGCTAGAGAACCAGGATAAGGTATTCTGGGAGAGATTAAGGTTGGAGAGATGGTTTAGGAGATGAGTGTGGGAGATGGTATCAAATGCCTTGGCCAGATCTAGAAGAACAGTAGAAACTATTTTTCCAGAGTCCCGGGCAAGATTTATTGTCTCTAGGAAGGAGAGAAGTGCAGTGGTTGTACTATGGCTTGGGCGGAAGCCATGTTGGGTTGGAGTGATTAGTTTGTTATTGGCTAAGAATGGCATGAGCTGAATGTGAATGCATTTTTAAAGTAGTTTGGAAATTGGGGAGAGGATGGCTATGGGGTGAAAGTTGGAGATGTTATTGTTTTTGACTCCTTTACGGAGAGGTAGAATGAAGGCAGTGTGCCATAGTTTGGGAACATAAGATTCTAGCATGGATCTTTTGATCAGGATGCTAATGGGAAGAGAGATACCATCTGCGGCTATTTTTAGGAAGGAGGATGAATATTGTCAGGTGTATTATAGCAAGGTTTTAATTTAGAGAGTAATTTTTTTATATAGGATATTGAGATGGGTTTAAGGTTGAATATAGGTGGAGGGTTGGGGTAGAGGGTGTTGTAGGTGGTGGTGACGAAAGGGTGGATTGAGGGGAGGGGTTATTGTTAGGGAAGGTTTTGGTCAATTCAGCTATGGAGTTAGTGAAGAAGGAGTTGAATATAGAGGCTATTTCACGGTTAGATTTTCTGGGGTCAGGGCAGGGGTTGCTTTTGGTACCTGGGTTGAGTACAGAATTAATGGAGTTCCAGAATTGTTTTGGGCTTTTAGATTGGTTAGATTGGAGTTTAATATAGTAGGACTTTTTGTCTCTGATGATTTGTTTTTTAGCAAGGTTGCAGAGATGTTTATATTAAAGAAAAGTTTCAGGCTGCTTGTTTTGATGGTATGTTGTCTAGGATTTGTCTCTTTGTAGCATAAGTTTTTTTTGTATCTTTGGTTATCCAATGGGCGGATTTGGTTTTTACTCTTTTTGCTCTTGGTGGCGATAGGGAGTTGAGGGTTTTGAAGAAGGAGGAGTTGAAAAATTCTACAGCATTATCTAGTGGAAGAGCTTTTAGTGGGTTTCAATTTGTTTGTTTCAGGGAGTTAGAGAAGGTAGTTGGGTCAAAGTTTGTGAGGTTATGTGTGTGGATGAATGGTGTAGGTGAGGAGAGGAGTGGGTTGCTCAGTAGATAAATGCTGGCAAGTGGTCTCCTATAGGGTCGGGTGTGGTGCCAGAGTTTAAGATTTTATTAATATGGGAAGCTAGGATCCAGCCTAGTGTGGTACCTGAGAGGTTTGTTTTATTGGGCCTGGTGATGGAGTTAGTAAATTGTGTATAGTTAACTAGATTGATGGATATGGTGGGATTGGATTTATTGATTTTATTCAAATCGATGTTTACGTCTCCAAGTATATAGGTCTCCTGCTTAATATTAGTCGAGGTCCAGAGGCGTATGTCCTCCTGAGTAGTGGTGTTGTTACCAGGGGGGATATAGAGAGCAATGATACAAATGCTTTTGTGGTTATTTACTTTTAGCAGGCCTGTTACTAGTTCTGCATTATTGAATGTGGGGATAGGATTAGGGTATGGAGTGATGGATAGTAGGTTAGAGTAGATTAAGGCTACCCCACCACCTCTTCTGTTTGGGCGGTCATGTCTGAGGGATTGGAATCCAGGAGGAAGGATTTCAGAGTCATTAATGTGAGGTTTTAGCCATGTTTCTGAAATGGCTACAATGGCGGGTTGGTTGTAGTTCAACCAGGCAAGGAATTGGGTTACTTTATTTCTTAAACATTGTGCATTAATGGTGAAGGATTTGAGGTATTTATGGTTAGCTTTATAGTTTGAGGTGGGGAGATTAGCAGTACAGGTAATGTTTGGTCCAGGATTCAGATGTATGTCACCAGCTAAGCAGAGGTAGTTGAGGAAGGGTAGTAGTATTTTTGATTTGGTGTTCAGTCATTGACGGAAGTAAAGTATTAGCTTAGGAGTGTAGTACTTAGTTGAGGGGGGATATAATTTTATTTTAATGTAGTGGAGTGGGTTGGGTTGAACTAGTGATGCAGATATGTTGTGGAAGTGTGTTTTTGAGTGATACGAAAGGAGGTTGGAAGTGGGGGGTTAGGATAGGAAGGGTGGGTGGAGTAGGTATTGGGAGTAAAAGGGAGTGAGATATAAAGGGAATAAGACTAAAATGCAGATAGGTTGGGTGATAATGGTTTGAGGTAGGAGTCCAGGCATGGTGTATAAGTGTAAAGATATAGTAGTGGGAGATGAATTAGGGAGTTAGGTGGGAGAAGAGGAGTGACTGAGAAAGGCAGGTGGAGGAAAAGGGAGTGGGGCTGTAGAGGGGGTGATTGGTTGCTAGAGAGAAAAGGAGGTAGGGCTGTGGAGCAGGTGATGAGTTGATAGAGAGGGAGGGGTTTAGGGTTTCAATAAAGGTAGGAGTACTGGGGGTGTGTGGGAATAGGGGGCAGGGTAGGAGAGTGGAGTGAGCCCATAGGGTGAACGGAGTGGAAAGAGCTAAAGAGAGGGTGGCTGTCTGAAACCAATCAGCCAGCTGAAGCAGAAAAGTGTGCTTTGTGAATGAAGTACAGGGACAGCAGTGGGTGTGCAATAGGGAAGTACTTCCCCTGCAAAAAAAGTTTTTTATATTTTTAATCATGTTAGAATTGCTCATAGTATGCTAGTACATTTAAGTAGCGGGTGCGGGGTGCAGGGGGGGCTTGCCTCCTGCATATAGTATGGGTAGGTGTGTGTGTGTTTGTTTAGTTGTGTGCGTGTGTGTTGTGTTGCTTTTTTGAAAGTGTTAGGAGGTATGTGTGTTTGTATTTGTATGCACTGTGCACTGTGTGGTGTGTGTTTTCGTGGTTTTGTGGTTTTGGGTGTCATGGTTGTTTGGTTTCAGTGATATGGACTTTCGACTTCATGGTTGCACGATACTGAAATTTGACATTTCAGTATTTCAAGATTATGAAGTGAATCGATATATATATATATATATATATATATATATATATATATATATATACACACACATACAGAGAGATAGAGCTGTAGATAGACACAGACATACATATGCACACACATATAATATTTTATAATATAGCATATATATATATATATATATATATATATATATATATATATATATACACACACACACACACACACACACACATATATATATATATATATATATATATATATATATATATATATATATATATATATGTGTGTATACATATATATATATATCTATATATATATATATATATATATATATATATATATATATATACATATATAGTTATATATAGATCCCCTTGAGAAGCTCAGTTTCAAAACTTCGAACTTCAAAAGGCCAAGACCATAAGATTGAAATTTTGAAACTTCAAACTTTTTGAGTGGAGTTTGCCATACAGACCAGAACCGGAAATTTACCATTTACCTCACCATAGTACGATCTCGGAGTTGGTATATTTTTTTAACAGGGGGTGTGGGAGGTGCAGGAGGCTTCCCCCTGCTAAAACATAAAATATATGTTTTCAAAGTTTCAAAACTTTAGTCTTATGGTCTTGATCTTTTGAAGTTTGCAGTTTTGAAACTTAAAGCTTCCAAAGTAGATCTATAAACATACACACACACATATATAGATACACATAATTGAAAAATATACATACTTGTATACTCCATATATCTGTTATCCAACAGTTTTTCAGTCTCATTGCTAGTATATGTAATTAAAAGGGCATGTGGATGTACAGTAGGGAAAATCCCTGCAAAAAAAGTTTTTTATATTTTTAATCATGTTAGAATTGCTCAGAAATGATAAAATTTTCTAGTTTCACTGTTGTGAACATTTTTTATTTCAAGGGACACACAAACACACACACACTCACATATATATTTATATATATATATATATATATATATATATATATATATATATATATATATATATATATATATATATATATATATATATAAATGGATCTAGGACATTTCACCGAATGCACATTTCATCAAACGTTAAATTAGTGTGGACTTTTCACCGAAAACACAATTCATCAAAAACACAATTCACCGAAACACATTTCACTGAAAGTGGTATATGGCCTAGTCCCCACTGTAGTGTGGCCCTGGATTTGGTATATATAGTAGGGGGATGTGGGGGGCACTGACCCCCACATTGGGGAGTGTGGGGGGCATAGCGCCCCACATATTTTAAATGTGTTAAACTATATACATGCATGCTTGCAATTGCAATATATTACTCTTATCCAAACATGATATATACTTTAAATATGCGGTGCCCCCCACACCTCCCCTATTATATATACTAACTCCAGGGTCGCACTACGGTGGGGACAAGGCCATATGCCACATTCGGTGAAATGTGTTTCGGTGAATTGTGCTTTCGGTGATTTGTGTTCGGTGATATGAGTCTCAGTGAAATGTGCATAGATCCATATATTTATATATATATATATATATATATAAATATATATATATATATATATATATATATATATATATATATATATATATATATATATAAACATACACATAAAGACTGTGTCACAAAAAGTAAAAATAATTTTTGACATTACCAGATATCCATCTACTGGATTTGGGAAATAACAATACTTCCAAACATACATAACCAAATGAGTATAATTCATATGTAATCTAAATGATTTAATGAAAAGAGTAAATTTATTCCTAGCAAAAATAATGCAACCTCAGTCTAATTATTTGAATCCAAAACATCAGTGATTAATTGTATATAATTAGCAATCCATTCACAATATATAACGCAATATATAACACAGATTTCTTACATAATCTCATTCACATCAAAAGTATATAGGGCAATCAACATTATTATCCAAAACATCTCTTTCTCTTTAAGAAACGTGTCATTCATGTCAAGGTATTCCATCAGTCACCAGCTTATCTACACTTCTAATCATGTCCAGTGTCCTCTCATATTTTAGTGTATGGTATTAAATCAGGCTGCATTCTCTGTTACAATTACTATCACTGCTATGTGGCAAAATCCTCTGTGCCTTGGCTCTGGTGTTTTGACGTACATAAAAGCAAACTTATGATCATACAACTATAGATATATTGTAACCAAAATATCTGAACTTCGGAAAACCAACCTACACACTCAATATTCGTAAAAGCAAAGGCTACAAAATTGTATTAAAGTTTTAAGCTCTTTTATCCAAAAATATATAAATGCACTTCATCAGATCCATCTGGCTTCTGATGAAGTCCATTGATATATGTTTGGACAAAAGGGCTTATAACTTAAAATTCCACATCCTTTGTTTTAGAGCATCTGCAGTTATTGAGTGTGCAATTATGGAAGTATATAATTCAATTAATAATACATGTGATAAGATGTCCTACTTGGTTTAAATCCTCATGAAATGTGTATATACACACATATATATATATATATATATATATATATATATATATATATATATATATATATACACACACACACACACATATATGTGTGTGTGTATGTATAGATATATATATATATATATATATATATACAGAATATATCTACTTTATGCATATATTGTGGAGATTTATACATATGTGCAAATATATCACCCTACATATGTTCTACTGCCTCATTGCATAAAAATGACTAAAATGACTAAATGGAAAATGGTGTTTATTTGGATATTTTTCCTTACTGCCATTCATGAAGCAATGTGTCAAAAAATCAATATTTATTTTATTGTTTTGTGTGTCTAGCTGCACGTTTGTCTGAGTCAGGTATAATGGCGATCTTAATGTACAAAAGAAAGAACCTTTTTACGGATGTTTTGCTATGGGTATAGAGTAAAATGATTGTTACAAAATAGCAGATGGTCCATCTGCACTTAAGAAAGGGGTGCAGCAATAGTGTTATACCCAAGAATCTGTTATTTATATGTATATATATATATATATATATATATATATATATATATATATATACACACATACAAACACACACACACACACACACACACACACACACACACACACACACACACACACACACACACACACACACATATATATAGTTTCACTTCAGAATCCTGAATGATCAGAATCTCGAAATTCATAATCCTGAAACCAAAATCCTGAAAACTCATAATCCTGAATCCCAAAATACTGAAAACACACAGAATACAAATACTGACTTTAAACAACACAAGCCATATTACTTTCTACCAAGTATAAGCAGGGAGGGAAAGCACCCCTGCACCTACCATGTGGGGGGCTGCACCCCCTCACCCCCTGCAACTTAAATATATCAACTCTGAGACTGCACTTCACTACACTATCATGAGTTATGTTGTAGTATAGCAAGTTAAAAGGGAACATTAGACGAAAAAAACAACAACTAAACTGAAATTAAAACTACCAAGCAGCAGCAACCAGATAAAAAATGGCACGGACTGTTTATTTAAAGTAAGCGCTTTCGGCTGCAATAATACACATCCTTCCTCAGACAAAGTACAAAGCCACAGCATTACACTGTGCTTAAATCATACTTCAATCCACTTAAGCTGACTTAAACAATTAACTAATTAACAAATTAACAAATTCATCAAACTTATACAGAATTAATATAACCCCTACGCATTTTAATATATAAATATATAACTATATAAAGGCATAGGTATAAATATAAAGTAAAATACAATAAAATAGAATAGAATAAAATGGTTTGAATTTAATATATAATAAATAATAAAAAACACTCAGCATATATATATATATATATATATATATATATATATATATATATATATATATATATATAAACATACCACCAACCATGTTATTTAATAACCTTACCAAAGAGGCATCATTACCTACTAGTTTATCTACGTAAGGCTTTTAATTTTAAAATACACTTAATAGAGGCAACATCATTTAGCCCTGGTGGTAACTGTGCAGATGTTCTAACTTGCCAGAACAACTCCTGCTCTTCTAAATGGAGCTGCCAGGGCCCAACTCTAATGTCAGTATTAACCTGATGAATGACGGTGAATAAGAAACTATGTTCTGGATATTCAAGAATGTGCCTAGCTAATGCGTTTGTCAAATCATTCCTTCCTATGGCATATAAATGTTCATAAATTCATTTTCTTAGTTTCCTCTCTGTTTTGCCAATGTAAAAAGAAGGACATTTTTCACAAACAGCAACATAAACAACCCCACTTGATTCACAGTTAAAGTTTCCATGAATGTGAATATTTAATTTATTAATATTAATTTTACTACAAGATGCAACATGTTTACATTGGGTGCACATTCCACATTTTCACATACCAAATATTTTTTGTTTACTAGTATTCCTACTTTTTTCTACAATTGCTTTTAAGTTGGTACCCCTTCTATATGCAAAAATTGGATGTGTGCCCAATATTTTAGCTAATGCTCTGTCTTCCAGAATGATGTTCCAGTTTTTAGTCAGTATGTCCCTAATTACCTGGAAATCAATACTATACGTGAACAAAAAAGTTATACTGTTTGATGCCAAACCATTATTATTGTTATTTGTGCCAGACTTTGTCAACCTATCCAATAATGCACCTCCCAACAATGGCTTAAAATGACCATTATGTCTTTTGGTCTGCACTTCCTCGTGTAACTGTTTTATTAAATTATGTGGGTAGCCTCTACAAAGGAACATTTTGCCTATATTATCACATTCTCTAAGAAAGTCAGCCTCCTCTGATATCATCCTGGCAGCCCTAACAAGCTGTCCTTTAACCACACTTCTTTTTTGATGGAAAGGATGACAACTTGAAAAATGAAGGTAACTATTCGAGTGGGTCGGTTTTCTATAGATAAAAGATTTAAACTTGTTATTAACCCTATCCTTAGATATAGTTACATATAAAAAATGCATTTCTTCCATACTCATAGAGCATGTAAACTCCAAGAAGTCAGTCATAATAGAAATGCTGTCTATGAAGTCAGAAATTAAATCCGGTGAACCATTCCAAATGAAACACATATCATCTTGGTATCTTGTATACCAAGTGATGTGTTGTTGATATAATTCATTATTAAACAAAAATTGATGTTCCCAAAATGCCATAACACTATTAGCAAAGCTACACCCACATGGTGAACCCATGGCAATTCCAGTGTTTTGTAAGTAGAATTGATTCTTAAACACTATAAAGTTATTGGATAAAACTATTTCTAGAAGGGTCTCCACAACATACATCTGCACAGAAGAAGCATTTTTAGTAAGCATAAAATTCCTGGTCCAATCTATACCAAGTTGGTGTGGAATTACAGTGTATAAATCTTTTACATCTACTACAAGAAAAACATACTCTGAATTATATTAAATTTTACTAAGATTTACCAAATAGTCCCAGGAGTCTTTACATATCTGGGGTTCACCTTGTAGCATCGGCTTTAGTATCCATCCACAAACTTCGCACAAGCATAAGTAATAGATCCTCTCCCGTCAACAATTGGCCGAAATGGGGGATCTACTAGATTTTTATGAATTTTTGGTGTGCCAAATATGGTGGGAATTTTTGGAGCTGGCATGGATAGAAAGTGAAAGGTGTTACAATCAATACTTCCTTCCAAAAACAAATCATCCAAGATGCCCCTAATTTTCCTATAGGCTCCATTTATCTCATTAAGACTGGAAATCGAATATGTGTCAGACTGCAGATGATTTAACATCTTTTTGTCATATAAATATTCATCCATGAACACCAGCCCCCCTCCCTTATCTGGTTTCATGACTCTAACCTTACAGTCATATAACAAATAAATAAATTCCAATTCATTTCTAGAGATGTTACTTGTCTTTTTGTTACTTGCAGCAAAAAAATTAAGTTTAGTTCTTAAATCTATTTCACAAACTTTTTCAAACATGTTTAAAACACAATTCAATGGCGGATTAAAGACACTTGATACTCTCAAAGTGTTACAAAGGGCAGGTGTATTACCTAAAGAAACTGCTAGGTTCAGTTTCCTAACAAATAATTTTAGGTCAATGATAGTTTTAACCAAAGCACCCCTTCTATCAGGGACAAACGACAGCCCTTTCGAAAAAAAGTCAACAACTGGTTGGTCAACAGTCAAAACCATGTAGTTGTAAATTTTAAAGTCACAGTTTTGGCTTGTGAGAACTATAGGTCCCAATCATTGGGGAGGTAGTATCATCTCCTCTGTTCTGTTGATTTTGTCTCTTCCTCCTCTGTGGTTGACCCCCGTAGTTGGACCTGGTATTGTTGTTCCCCTGTCTGTTGTTGTCCCTGAGAAAATCCTGATTATTGTCATTTTGTTCATGTGTATAATTCTGATTTCTGTTATTGGTATTATTGTTACCACTGTTAATATTGGAATTATTGTAATTGTTGTTAGTTTGGTTGCGAATACATTCGCTCCTACGAACTATGGTTTGCTCTTGATTTTCGATGTTTTCAGCAGGGGTAGCTAACTGATTTTCAGCCCCTCTATTAAATTAATTGTTCCCTATTGATGGTGGAGGGGGATAGGCTTTATTGTTTTTATAGTCATAGAGGTCTCTATCCATTTTGCGGTTTTTATTACTAGCCATTTTACACATAGATACCTCTATACTTGAAAATATCCTTAAATAATCATATTTATAATGTGGAAAATCACTGTCTTGCGTTAATCCAGTCTCCAGTACTTCAAGTTCATCTGTGAGTACTGTGATTTCACTGTTATAAAATTGATTAAAGATAACAAAAAATCAAAGCCCTGTGTGTCAAAAAGGGCTAACAGCTCTTTATGATAAACTGAATTGTTAACTAACCCTGCAGGGAAGCGCCATTGGCGTAGTCCTTTAGGAATCACTTTTTTAGATATACAATCTTGCAGATAAGCGACTTCAAGTTGCAATTTCTTGCATTTAAACAGTTTTTGATCAAACATATTAAGTTTATCCACAAAGTTACTCACCACTCTTTCTTGGTCTAACATATTTTCATTATGATTAACTGAGACTCCAAAAAAGTCTTTTTTACTCAAAAAAGTTGCCATAGAAGGTATGGTGGTTGTGTTATTGCCATTGTTTAAAATCCTGGGTGACTGATGTCCTTGTTCTTGTTCTTTTATCCATAGAAAACTGACCCACTCGAATAGTTACCTTCATTTTACAAGTTGTCATCCTTTCCATCAAAAAAGAAGTGTGGTTAAAGGACAGCTTGTTAGGGCTGCCAGGATGATATCAGAGGAGGCTGACTTTCTTAGAGAATGTGATAATATAGGCAAAATGTTCCTTTGTAGAGGCTACCCACATAATTTAATAAAACAGTTATAAGAGGAAGTGCAGACCAAAAGACATAATGGTCATTTTAAGCCATTGTTGGGAGGTGCATTATTGGATAGGTTGACAAAGTCTGGCACAAATAACAATAATAATGGTTTGGCATCAAACAGTATAACTTTTTTGTTCACGTATAGTATTGATTTCCAGGTAATTAGGGACATACTGACTAAAAACTGGAACATCATTCTGGAAGACAGAGCATTAGCTAAAATATTGGGCACACATCCAATTTTTTGCATATAGAAGGGGTACCAACTTAAAAGCAATTGTTGAAAAAAGTAGGAATACTAGTAAACAAAAAATATTTGGTATGTGAAAATGTGGAATGTGCACCCAATGTAAACATGTTGCATCTTGTAGTAAAATTAATATTAATAAATTAAATATTCCCATTGATGGAAACTTTAACTGTGAATCAAGTGGGGTTGTTTATGTTGCTGTTTGTGAAAAATGTCCTTCTTTTTACATTGCAAAACAGAGAGGAAACTAAGAAAATGAATTTATGAACATTTATATGCCATAGGAAGGAATGATTTGACAAACGCATTAGCTAGGCACATTCTTGAATATCCAGAACATAGTTTCTTATTCACCGTCATTCATCAGGTTAATACTGACATTAGAGGTGGGCCCTGGCAGCTCCATTTAGAAGAGCAGGAGTTGTTCTGGCAAGTTAGAACATCTGCACAGTTACCACCAGGGCTAAATGATGTTGCCTCTATTAAGTGTATTTTAAAATTAAAAGCCTTACGTAGATAAACTAGTAGGTAATGATGCCTCTTTGGTAAGGTTATTAAATAACATGGTTGGTGGTATGTTTATATATATATATATATATATATATATATATGTGCTGAGTGGTTTTTATTATTTATTATATATTAAATTCAAACCATTTTATTCTATTCTATTTTATTGTATTTTACTTTATATTTATACCTATGCCTTTATATAATTATATATTTATATATTAAAATGCGTAGGGGTTATATTAATTCTGTATAAGTTTGATGAATTTTTTAATTTGTTAATTAGTTAATTGTTTAAGTCAGCTTAAGTGGATTGAAGTATGATTTAAGCACAGTGTAATGCTGTGGCTTTGTACTTTGTCTAAGGAAGGCTGTGTATTATTGCAGCCGAAAGCGCTTACTTTAAATAAACAGTCCGTGCCATTTTTTTGTCTGGTTGCTGCTGCTTGGTAGTTTTATTTTCAGTTAAAAGGGAACATTACTAAGGTCACAGCAGGCAGTAATGAATCATTTCAAAGTATGTTTGACATTTTTTTCTGTTGTGTGCGATCTCAGAGTTGATATATTTAAGTAGCAGTGGGTGTGGGGGGGTGCAAGGCAAGACAACCACAATGCATTGTGTTGTATGTGTTTCTGTGTGTCCTTGTCATTATGAGTATTTTGTGTGTTTTCATTATTTTGGGATTCAGGATTTTGAGTTTTCAGGATTTGAATTTTCAGGATTTTGGTTTCAGGATTATGAATTTCGAGATTCTGATCTTTCAGAATTCTGAAGTGAGGAGTTCAAGATGGCTGCTGTTCTGTGAGCACTGCTAGCACCTAGCTCTCTTAAATACCCTGGATTAAAATAAACCCAGAAGGCATTATGGAATAAAAAATGCAGAAATAAGACTGAACATCTATTCCTGATAAACAGCAATCAAAGGAAGAAAAAACAGCAACAGATTCCTTTAAAAACAACAGGATTATCCAAGATCTTAGAAACAACTGACACCATGTGGTACTGAGGCCCTGCACGCATATACAAAGTCTAAAAAAGCACCAAGCAGCAGGATGTCAAAAGAAGAAAATAATATGGACACTAACAACTAAGACCAGATTCTCGGTACTAGCCTCACCAGATAAAGATACAACTCCAAAAAGACTAAGGACAAATAAACAATCAGACAATACTAAATCTACAGGGAAAAACCCAGGCAGACCTGCCAGCTAACCTGAAAGACATTAAAACTTCATTCAACAAGCAATACAGGAACTATCTTTACAATTTCAAACATTTGGTGATTCATTTAACTAAATACTAACTAGAATGGAAAAATCTGAGGCAAAAATACTAGAAAATGAAATAAAAATAAACTCTGTTGCTCAAAGAACTGATTCCCATGATAAAGATCTGCAAAGTTTACAAACAAAAATAACAGACCTTGAGGCAAGGTCACGAAGAAACAACATTATCATCAGAGGAATCCTTGAAACTGTGTCACATAATAATCTAATATCAATTATCAAATTCATAATAAAATCCCTGCTGGATGACCCTAAAGAAACACAACAAGTGATAATAAAGAGCACCCACAGAGCTCTGAGAGAAACACAATCACCACTGAGACCAAGACCTGTCTATATTAAAATATTAAAATACCAAGATGTAAATAAAATCCTACTTGAAGCCAAGACGAAAGATACACTCCCCTGGAATAATAATAACATTTCCTTTGCTCAGGACCTTCCCATCCAGATAAGGCAAGCAAGGCAACTTCTGTCTACATATTGCAGGTTTCTGATATAAAAGAAAATCAAATTCCAGATGAAATATCCAAATCAACTAATTTTCAATGTTAAAGATGTTAAATACAAGGTCACTAACCCCAAAGAGGCAAAATAGGCATTCCTATCTGTTTTTAAGCGGATTCTACTTCCAGAAACGAAATAAAACAACAAAAAATTGTAGGCATCCCTAGAGTGAAAAACAGACCAAATCATGACCATTTTAGCTGGGAATCAACCCTGAAAGCTTCCCCTTACTTTCTAGGCCCTTAAATCATCAAAGTGAGCCATGAGGAAGACAGGAAAGGGAAAAGAAAAATGGGTAGGAACCAAAATACAACTGCTGTTTCTAATGTGTGATTTATAGGATAGAACCACCTCCTGGGACTCTGGTATGCATACTCATTCCCCCTTTTATCTCAAGGGCTCCACTACAAAGTAAAAATGACCTGAAATGGAGATGCAACAAGTCTAAAAAGTTAATCATGCCATAAAAATCCATAAATCAATCTAAACCAACTTATAAGGTAAACCAGACTGAAAGATGACCAGAAACCTGCGAAGCAAGAATCTGAAGAATAAGGTATGGTTTTACCAAAACAACCAATAAGACTTTGACTCTCTTAAGACTTATCATAAACAATCCAGCCTTTATTACAACATGATAGAATGTCAGAACCAGCCTATCTTAAGGATGTATGACAGAAATAATAATGTTTGACTTGAATAAAGATATGTAAAGTGTAAAAGCATTTTAGAAAAGGAAAATTACAAGAACACACAGATATAAACTGACTGCAGAAAACATAATTATAACCTAAATATGTAGGCATTGGCAGAATATATACCTGGATAAGCCTGAAAACATTTTTTCTCTCTTCCCCTCATTTTTCTACTTCTTATTATAGGTGCCAATAACATTTTTTGCCTGGAATCTGGTATAGATCGGCACAGAAGTCTGTATAGGCACCGAAGTAGGGGAGACAAACTGTTTAAAGGAGAGGGGAAGGTAAGAGAAGACTAAGGAAAAGGAAAATGTAAATAAGACAAGTCTGCCTTAAAATCTGTGCCACATTGTTGTATATCTGATTTGAATACTAACATGTTGCTTAAAAATGCATTATTAGAAGGAATAAGCTGCATGCTAACGTTCTGTGCTGTAACCATAATACTATAATTGTATAATCGTTTAAAGGAAGAAACTAGGCATATTTCACAGCAGTGTTTTTTAGGGAACTAGTTTGTTAAGCTTTGTCCATAGTGTATATAGTAAAGTAAGTTGGCTACCATGCTTTAAACCTACACACAAAGAGAAAACACAACCAAAGATTAGAGGGAAACTAAAATTATACATTAATTTCTCACTTTATTCACCCTTTTATTCCTGGTCCAGGGGTACAGCAGGTAGGCACAGGGAAGGGACGGGAATAGTTAGATGCTTTCCAAAAACACGTCAACATCACATACAAAGACCATAAAACCAAATTAACATACAAGTTATGTAGAACAAACATACTTAACAAATAAATGTGGGAAATAGAGACGAACGTTAAAGGACTCCAAAATAAAGAAAAAAGAAAACTATTTTTGCATCTTATCCTGAAAACCAAATCCAATCTTATATTAATACAAGAAAAATACATAACTACAGAACAATGGACAGAAATTGGGGAAAAATGAATAAGACAAATTATAGCAACAGGGGATAAAACAAACAGTGCTGGTGTTGCCATAATAATTAAAAATCAATTCCAGGACAAGATACTTGAGACTAAGGCGGACAAAGAGAGAAGATGGTGTTACATAACATTTACCAACCCAGGATAACCAAAACCCATAATGGTGCTTAATATATATATGCACCCTGTAGCAACCAACATCACTTTTTTATGTCACTTTACCCAATTCTAAACCAATTTAAAGATCACTACCTAATAATTGGGTATGACTGAAGCACATATCAAAACCCAGAAAAGGATACATCTAACCCGATTAAATCACATAATAAACAAGCCACAATAGCTCTAAATGAACTTAAACAAGACTATAAACTATATGAATCTTTTAAATATGGGAATAATGAGAATAAGTCCAGGAAATTCACATTCTACTCACAGTGCCACAAATTGTGGTCAAGAATAGACTTCTTTTTAATCTCAGACATACTCATTAACATGGATCCAACAACAGTTATACACAGTAGATTTTTCTTGGATCATTCCAAAGTCACATTGTTTGTCAACTGGGACAAAAAAACTGCACTTAGCAAATAGAGATAATAACTGGTTATTGAACCCTAACCTGCTCATCAAAATAGATGTAATAAAAGAAGTTGAAGAAATATTAAAGACATCTCTTGCAAATATCTCCAGATCCCAAGTCCCAATAGACATAGAATGGGCTGCAGCCAAATCACAAATCAGAGGAATATTCATCAAAAAAGCAGCATATTATAAAAAATACAACTAAAAGAGGAGTATACACTGAAAGAGAAAATAGAACAACTGGAAAGAGAACTACTAAATAACCCTAATAGCCAAACTGAAGTTGATCTCCTAAAACTACAAAGAGATCGCTATATGTTAGAAACCAGAAATCTGTCATTTTATGAGATAAGCATGTTAGCTAATTACACAGAGGAAGCACAAATACCATCCAGATCTTTGGCCATAATCATCTCTCAAAACAAAAATACCTCAAATATATCAGAAATAAATTGCAGGGACAAAAATTAGACAAGAAATGCAGAAACTATCAAGGTATTCAAACAAATATATTCTCAAATCTATGGAGAACAAACATTACAAACCTCTAAGGAAGATAGAGTTTTCTTCAAAAACTAAAATTCCCTAAACTAGATCGAGATAAACAAAAAAAAAAAAAACTAATGGAACCTATTTCTATCAATGATATAAACACAACAATTAAACATTTAAAATCACATAAGGCCCCAGGACTGGATGGACTTACTTCAGAATTTTATAAAACGATCACCCCCCCCCCCACAGTTGTTAAACTACTATAATATGTGCTGAACTATATAATAAATAACAACATAAATGATATTCACTTAAATGACTCCAAAACTATTTTCATATTAAAAGAACATGCAGACCCCAAACACCCAGATAGTTATACACCCATCTCCCTTTTAAATATAGATACAAAGATCCTGACCTCAATTCGTGCAAATAGATTAAAAAAGCTGATAGAGAAAATCATTTCTCCAGAGCAATCTGGGTTCCCACCACAAAGACAGATCAGTGACTATAATAACATTGGCTGCATTAATATCCTTTGCAAATCAGAGGAATATTAATATCTTTGCAATGGTAGTAGATGCCCACAAGGCATTTGACAGGGTCAACCAAGAATTTTTACTTCAAGAATTACCTTATTTTGACATATCTATCAATTTCATTCAGATCATCCAAATTCTCTATATAAATCCATACATATCCCTATAAATAAATAAAACATGGTCAATTAGAATTATGATAAAAAATGGAACAAGACAAGAATGTCCATTATCGCCCTTTCTATTCAACCTATACCTAGAGCCCCTGTTTATTTATATTAAACAAAACACATACAATAACCCCCCTAAACACATAACATCAAAGTTTATCTCACCACTTTCACAGACGATCTGAACATATACTTCACTGTACCAAACTCAGACATAACCAAAATAATAACTCCAATTGAACAATTTTCAATCATGTCTAAGTACAACATAAACCTCAATAAAACTAATATCTTAAGGCCAACCAAACTTATCTCATTAGTACCACTAATAGATACAATAAAAATTAGAGAAGAAACCAAATATCTGGGAATTACTTTTTTCCAGAGCAACAAGGAATTCTACCAGCATAACATAACTCTTAAATGGCAAAGCATAATGCAAAGTGTCAATAATCAAAATGAACATTCATCACAGATAACTATACATAATACATTTTTCAAACAAAGCCATACCTTCCTAGCAAAATTCATATGGGAACCTCAAAAAACAGAATCTCATATCAGAAACTAACACTTCCCAAGAGCAAAGGGGGTCTGATCCTACCATATTTTAAAACTTTTTACTCTATTATCAACACTAATAGAATATTGAGAATAGCAGAACATAACCCGACAATAAAAACTTGGTCACCTCCTTGGGTGATAATATTCTAAAAGTACATTAAAGCACTAGGCATCAATACCAAAGTGTTTCCCTTTTGAAACAACAAAGATTTACAAACCTACAACATTATAGATTCCTTAAAACATTCTATAAATATAACACAAAAACTCTTTAATTCCTTAAACCTTGGGCAAGCTATGGAAACACTACAACCCCTCCATAAAAATCCAAATCTAAAAATAAATAACAAAATGCTAGACCTTGACTCTTTTCCTCGATTAAAGGACAAAATAATCCAAGATAACTACCCATACCTTAACTGTACAATCCAAGAAATGAGAAGTAACCTAAATCTACCCAAATCATATATAATAATTCTAAGATAAATGAAAGAGTTGTGTTCCAGCTATCTCCAAAACTTTACTATACTTAATAGTGACATGGAAAACTGCACTCTGCTTTGGAAGACTATTCTTACAACTATGAAAACAATATCTAACTGATATAAAATGATAGGTGAAATCAAATTCCAGAAGCATCTCCTTTTCTCTAACTATTGGAGAAAATCAAAACCATCCATAGATGACCAGCAAATAAGTCATGCAATCAGTCTAACACTGAAAAATATACCCCTTAAAAAACTGTCATGTACACAGCTCATGATAAATGACAATGCATACTTCACACCCGCAATACTCCACAAATTCAATGCATCTAAATCTCCATATCGCCCACACTGTAAGGACCAGGTAGCAGATTTAATGCATATATTTTGGAGTTGCAAATGTGTGTACAAACTCTGGAATTCCCTCAAGATACAACTGCAAAAAATAGGATATCAACCATCAACACTAACATGGGAATTTACCCTTCTACATATTCTCCCATCTAACATATCAGGAAAACAAGCAAATATACTTATAATAATTGTCTTACTAATGAAGCTATACATAGCTCTCAAATGGTTAGACACTATAAATATATCTTGGTAGGGTTTCAAAAAAATAGCTATAAAACATATTTTAGCTCATAAAATAGTAATGGATAAAAGAAACAAAAATATGAAAGCCCGAGAAACTTGGGTACAAGCTTTTAACATCATATTAGCATAAAACATCTTATATACTACATAGTAATAGTTTATAGTAATATAGTAATAATAGTTTGTATCCTCAAAGGAAACTAAAAATTTACACATGATCACACAGCCAAGCTATGGTCTTGAAATCATTATTGTATGTGCTGGTTTTATAACAACGGAATTAAATGAGAAAGCATCTATGTATATAGTGTAAATATATATGTTTTATGACCTACATGTTACTATATTGACTACAATGTATAACACTCACTTATGGTCATGCTGTAAAAATTGAAACAATTGTGCTTTATATACATGTAAAATGAAAATAAAAATCATTGAAAAAAAGGATTCTGAAGTGAAACTATATATATATATATATATATATATATATATATATATATATATATGTATATATATATATTGCAAATGTTTATAATGCATTATAAATCTGTATGAGTTTTACTTGTAATCTAATATCACAAAAACAGAAAAATGCCACTAAAGAGATCAATCAGCTTAATTTCTGAAATGTTCAAGTCCAGGGTAACAGTATTGAATGTCATCATGTTAGAAAGTAGTCTTTATTTGAAATGCCCACCATTCCTGTTATCAATCAGAGGATAAGATCCTGATCAGAAGAAATGATAAAGTCAGTAAAAATAGTATTGCTGAGGTCATATAAATGATGTGAAGTGATACAGTCCCTAGACTTGAGAAAAATGATAAATGATGCTTTGAGCAAATATCTCGGGCCTCCAGTAAAAGGGTTATGTAAAGAATTCCAGTTTGTCTGATTTTTCAAAGAAAAGAATGATTATTACAAATGTTTGAGAAAAAATATCACATCATGCGCATACCCATTAATTATTAGATACATTGTTAATTATTCACTTCTGTACCGAGGAAATAATTAAAAAGAAATCAAAAGAATATGATTAGCAAATCTTCAATTTGGCTGTGTGGTATAAAAGTCATTTGAAGCAGCTTAATCTACTGTTAAGGATGTAATTCAGAATTATATAAATTTGTCCTTTTTAGATTAATCTTTTCATATGCAATAGAAAAATGTTTTGCAATTTGTTTAAAATATGGAATGATATGAAAAAGAAATTATATTGATATACTGGATTGTATAATTGAATTATTTAGAAAAAATGCACCAAAGTAACAGTGACAGTGACTTAAAAACAAGTGTGTGCCAACTGGTTTCCAGAAAATGAAGAAATGAGGCACTAGTGTAGCCTCATAATCTGTTTATGTATTTAGTTATTTATTGCAATGTATATAACTGAGATTATAGACAACATGAAAAGTATTTAAAAAAACAAAGCTATATCAAAAAATAAACAAAACTGTCATGCCAGTTATAGGTTATGCAGATGACTGAATATTAACTCTCAGACTTCTGGCTTTGGAAAGTCAGGTGGGGAAAAACAAATTGCATTAAATAATTGAAGATAAGCATTGATAAAACAAAATTATATATATATATATATATATATATATATATATATATATATATATATATATATATTAATCAGTAGAAAATTAAGATACCACTTACAGTTTAGCAATGAAAACTTAGGAAAAAAATTGTATGTATATTTTGGTCTAATCCTTACAGCAATACATCACATGTTTGACAGTCAAAAAAAAGTACATGAATGAATAAGGTTTGTTAAGTAATTTGCAGGCAGCTATGACATTTATTGTAATAAGTCTGACTTCATATGAGACAGAGACATAAACTGAAAGACATGACAGGAAGTTATTACATTTCATCCATAAAATTTAGTGATGTTTGATACCGTTTCTAGCAATTTATCTGACTGATGAATTATGTAAGATAAGGACGAAAATAATATTGAATTTTACAAGCTCAGTAATATGTTAACAAAAAGGACATTTTAAGAAAAAAAGAAATGGAAAACTATTGGATGCTTTTCAAAAATAATGTGGCCACTGGGGAAGGTGCTAAGTAAAGAATGGATAAAATATCTGGAAAACTATGTACTGAAAAATATTATAGTTAGAGATATGTACTTATCTAGTACTAAAATAGTGGAATTATTTGGAAAGAATGAGAATAGTCAGAAGATAGAAAGAAGCAACCACTCAAAGTCATTTGCAGAGGAGGTAATAGACACAAATAATTCAAAATGTTCAACTAAAATAAACAGAATTTTTTATTTTGATTTTTTTATGCAATTCAGATTTTTCAATTATAGAAGTAACATGTCAAACAAACCAAATAAATTAACCAAAGTTCCTCTGTTTATCTGTCAAGAAATTAAAGAAGAATTTCTACATATCACTTTTGATAGCAAAGAAATACATGGAGATCAGTGCCACCTTATTTAAGAAATGATTGGTCACAATATATTGATGACAGCAATTAGAATTGTATGAAACTGTATAAGGTATGGAAGATTAATTTGCTGCTGATGAACCAAGAAATGATTTTTGCAAGATTTACCAAAAAGAAAGCTGTTGACAAAGGAGCACAATATTGCAGAATGACAAACACAGTAGAAAATTGTCAGCAACATGGAGTCAGCTATGGTACTTATTACCCTGCTGCATGCTAACAGCATGCCTTTATTTTTATAACTGCAAGTTTAAATTTTATAATTATGATAAAAAATGATTACAATACATTACTTGATTTGTTTTTATTTGATTATTAGCCTATTGTGGCTGAAGGCATATCATCTGATACTTGGAATAAAATAGATAGTGGTCATGCTGGCAGATATGGGAAATTAAAAGAAACTGATAATTGAGAAAGAAGGGAAAATATTGTAATGTGTTATTACCTTTAAGCTGCTGGTAGGTATGGTATGCTTGAGCAGAAGGAAAATATGAATTACAAGGTCAGAACTAGAATCAGAGGTGCTACGGCCAACTTGTAGAGAGTGTCATTGGTGGTGTATAAAATAAGAACAGCACAGAAGCTGAAAGGTTTTGTATGCAACATGGAGGCAAAACTACTGCATCTGTGTGGCACAGAACACAGAGCATTGAAGGCAGAGCATCTAAAGAAGCATGAGGTGATGGATAATGGGTAGTAGAATGTACACCATGGAAAAGCTCAAGAAATGAGAATGTCAGAGTGGAAGCTAATGCAGCCCTAATTGCAGAAAAGGGCATGGAGAACAAATTATTGTTAATTTGTTCACATGTGCAGAAAAGTAAAAGACAATCTATAATAGCAGATTCAGGAGAGAAGCTGGAAGAAGGCAATAATAGAAGAGGGCATTCATTAAAGAGATGAAGAGATTGCATGACAGAAGGCATATGATAGTTGGGCATACCACTCAAAGATGGTAGGAGAGTGGTTATGAATCAAGAGATGTGGCAACAGTTGATACAACAACCTGTCTTCTTGCAAAAATTGGAAAAAAAAAGGAGGCAATGATTATGATGATGATTTGTTTGTTGTGGCTTCTTCTGATTGTTTATTATTTTCTACACATGCTAATGTGAACAAATTCAACATATGAACATGTTTTGTGAAACTTTTTTGGCTTCTAAAGTGTATGCCGCCATTTTTGTATTGTTACATATATATCCTTGTTAACAATCATATAGTACATTATTTAGTAGTGCTTACAATTTTATCTTTTAATGTAAATGTTATTTGGTTGATTCATGTATTACACTTCTATTTTGAAAGTAAACACTTTTGGCCGATTTATGCATTACTGCTTCCTAATACCATATTAATACCATTTTCTCTTTGTTGTACGATTCTGCTTTATTTTACTGTATGATCTAGGTATCAATCAGTGTCAGATTTTATACAAATCTTCACTGTTTGTTCTTAACAAGAAAGGTAAGAGAAAAAATAAATTTTACATTTATAATATTAATATTGCACTTACAATCAGTAATGTTTGTTATACATTTAAGAATAACTGACAACTATCTTAAGTTGTCACTAAAAATGTTTTAAGGACCAACTCAATTATATAGTTAAATGCAATTAAATAAAATAAATTAAATCATACATGACAGTGAAGAAAATGCGGAAATAGTTATTTCTAAACAGATAAAAGCTTCATTAATTTCTTAGCACAAGATGAAATGCATTATACTAAGTTATACTTTAAAGTAAACACTGGCAACTGCTTTCAGTAGTCATTAAGAAGGTTAGGTGGACCAGCTCAATTACACAGTTCAATATAAATAAATAAAACCTTTCTCAAGATTCACTGAATAGTGTACATTACACACTGTTTGATTGTCCACTAGAATGCATATATACAGTTTTTGTCCACGTAATTAGTCTGAACTGCTCTGTTACTGCTTACATTTCAGGATTTTTTGTTTATGAAATGTTTTGTATTTCATTTGGGCTGAGCAAGAAATTGGTCAGTATTGATCAGTGCACCACCCAGATAAATGTAAAATAAAAAAAATAAATAAATCATATAATACAATGAAGAATATGGGAAAATAGGTACTTCTAAACAGAAAAAATATTCCATTATTTTCTTAGTACAAAATGAAACACATCATAGTCAATAAGTTATATATTAGTATTCTAACTGAATTCCTTTTGCATTCATACAATGACATGTCCAGCTACTATCTTAGTGATTTCACTCTGCACAGTTTTTTTATTTTCCTGCAGAATATTACCATCAGATAGTTTTTGTCTACAAATTTTCATGATCAATGATAACAGCCTGGCAGCTAGCACAAATGATTAAAAACAAGCTACTTCCTGTAGTTCATAATTCAATGCTCTTAGTTAGAATTTGCCTACCATCTGACTGTAAGCATTTCACTTACCCAGAATGAACCCTAAGAAAATTGGAAATTCGTGATAGGCTCTTAAATGGTCTATTTGACTGCATGCATAGTAACTTCCAGTGAATTGTACTCAAGAAAGATAGTATTAGAGTTACAGTACTAGTCTGTTGCATTTCTTTCATGACAGAAGAATACAAAATGTCAGTTTCATTTTTTGCAATTACACTTTAGTCAGACTTAGTATTTGATAAATTTCTAATGAAAGACCATGATGTCATGTGTATTACTGCATCAACACAGTTTTATAGAATTTTCACTCCAATGATCTTCTTTATTATTGGGTAATATTCTTAGTACTTGTTATCATTTATCTAAATCTATATATACATATATGAGGACATGCTTTGTACACTTGATTTATCTTGCATAATTTCTACAGATGGATTCTGTTACAGAATGGCATTTCGTACATTTGAATAGCTAATGACATGCATTCATTACATGACATATGACCAGAATTTGACTTACTTTTTTAAGAATACTTCACATCCAGTACTTAACTACCATGTATTCAAGAGCATTATAATGCATGCAGTGTTTGAAATCCATTGAAACTTACCACACATTTGATACATACAAAAAAGATTCAAAGTGACTGCCTCATACAAGCAGGTTATGTACTTTATTAACATTTGATAGTGTGTTGGCTTTATGCAGTTCTATTAATGATTTGGCTAAGTTATCATCCTCTAATTTTAATATAATTGCATATGAGCTAGCACTTATTTTGCATTTGCTGAGTATTCTACAAAAATAATATTAATTAATTAATATAGATGCCTGTAGACATTAAAGCTTCAGCTATTCTACTGTAAAGCTCATGCATTACAATAAAAAGGAGTGCATTGTAATTTACATAAGTAGTTTCCAGCTCATGGCCTAAGGACCAGATGTGGAACATTAATAGTTTTAATCTGGTCCTTGAAGTTTTGCTCAAATTTGATCTGCTTATTTAAAAGCAAACAAACAAAAAAAAGTTTTGTTTGCAATCCACTGCATTTTGATAAATGCTTGCCTTTATGTCTTAGACTGTCCTGAACCACTTCTGCTATTGGTTAGTTTGTAATGATGTAGCAGTAGCCCAGTAATTGTTCAACAGTAATGAGGCGTATAAGCACCTCTGTTGCTGGCTGTTCTAGCAAACATTCTGCAGGACACCTTGTACTGCAGTGTGATTCATGTACAAAGTAATCTGCAGCTCACTATGCAGTGGTAAGAGATGCCCCAAGGAAATTGTGCAAGAATGGTTGCAGTGTGTCTGTGGGAATGTGCATGAATGGTGGGCATGTGTGGGAACATGCATGCTAGTGGAAGTGACTCTGTCTCAGTTGTTTTTATTATAAATGTTATGAGTCTTCATATTTATTTATTTATATATTTATTTATTTTCTCAATGCCTGGTTGATTTGGCTTGACAGCCATGATATCAATTGTGTTCTTCAAAATGCAAATTAATAAAAGTATACTGAAACTATTTTATTTTAATCTAAAAATATGTCTCTACTGAGAACTGTTTTTTTAATAATAATACAGTAGTTGTACTACTGTTCTGTATAGCAGCAACAAAAGGAAAAAACTTGTATATCACTGTGCAACTATTGATAATGATGAGAAATACATGTAACCCAAGCCTGCACATTGTACCACTTAATATTTAAAATGCATTTGGTTTCATGGATCAAAGACTAAACATTAAGTACATACAGATATATATATTATTATATTTTATTACTTATTATATATAAGAAAAACAGTATCACACATTACCAATTGCAACAATAAAGTTCAAAAGCAGAATTGTTATTGAGTGGCAAATCCTCAAGCATTTTACCCTCCTGAATTTCTGAGTACAATAAAGCACTGGCTTATCAGCTGGAACCACTGCATACATCTATGTGTCAGGAGGTCATAGCACTCATATATCTGGGACATGTAGTACTTGTGCAAATGGCTGGCAAGCCACATGTAACAAAAGAGTTCAACAGGTAAGTGAATACAGAATTCCCATACTAGAAGGTGTCATAGTACTGTATTAGCCAGTGAAATTACTGCACCAGTGAGAGTATAAGGGGTATCTGGAATATGTCTCACATGTGGCAGACTACAAATAGAAATATGAAGATATATACTGCATCCATATATGTTAGACTGCTACAACTATGACCTCAGCAGATTTGAGACCCTGACTGCCTAACTGATATCCCATATAACAGTGCATTAGCAAATAACACCACATAAGAACTTATAGTTTCATAGTTTCATAGTTTAGTACTAGGCTATCTGCCCTGGGGCATTTATAAGCCTAGCCATAGTGATGTGGCTTTCGCCACCCCATGTAATGGTACAAAAGTGTACAGAATAGATTTAGAATACTGTGCCTCTGTCTAGTAGTGACACAGAGATGACCCCTGGGGTAAACCTACAATCTCCCATCCACTCGTCAAGATTTCTCATGAAGAGAGTCAGTGAGGGGATCTGCCTCACATGAACGGGGATTCTGTTCCAGAGTATGGGAAGCCTCTGAGTTATGAATCTGTCCCTCCAGCATGTCCTATTCATATTTGTGCTGAGGTTTAAAACTTTCACTCTTGTGGTTCTGATGGATTTGGATTTTTTGAGGTGGAGCATGTCCATCAATTCCTGATTGGACATGGCCTTGTACATCAGGCACAGATCACCTCTGAGTAGGCGGTATGCTACTGAATAGAGCTGGAGTTTCTTTAGTCTGACAGCATATGACATATGTTGGAGACCCTTGATCCTCTAGGTGAGGTACTTTTGGGGTCTCTCTAGCTGTTGCAAGTGCCGGGTGAGGTACATACCAAATGGGGCATTGTACTCAATCATGGGCCTGATAAGGGAGGAGTATAGGGGTACAATTACCTCCTTTGATCTGGATGTGAATCCCTTCATGATAAGGTGGGCAAGGTAGAAAGTCTTTCTAACCACTTTGGCAACGTGGGTGTCAAATGAGAGGTCACTATCGACTTGTGTCCCCAGGTCTCTGATTACTTTTTCCGTACTCAGTGGGTTACTGTCTATGTGATAATTTGTGAGTACTTTGTTTTTCCCAAAGGGGATGACTATACATTTTTTGGCATTTAGTTTAAGGCCATGACTCCGGCACCAGTTGTCCGTTTCAGTGAGGCCTTTCTGTAGGATGTATGTGTCAGCTGGTGTATCGACTATGGCACCTAGCTTGCAGTCATCTGCGAACTTTGTCAGCCACAACCCTCCCATATTTGCTTTCACATCTGAGAAATAAATGCCGAACAAGAGGGGTCCCAGGACAGAGCCCTGTGGGACACCACTTGTGACTGGCTTTGAGTCTGACATGGCTCCAGCGATTTTGACTTTATGGGTTCTATCCTTTAGCCAGTTTGCAACCCATCTTGTGACATATGGATTTACATTTAAGCTGTTGAGCTTGTCTATGATGCCTGAGTGGGGTATTGTGTCGAAAGCTTTAGCCAAGTCCAGGTAGGCTATATGGACTGCTTTGCCCTCATCAATGGCTCTAGTGACTGTTTTGAAAAAGTCAACCAGGTTCAAAAGGCAGGATCTGCCCTTTACAAAGCCTTACTGGGTGGGATCAAATGTCTGTAAGTCCCCAATGTCTCTGTTTATGAGTTCCATAATGATTATTTCCATAGCTCTCCAGACCAGGCTGGTTAAGCTTATGGGGTGGTAGTTACCGGGGTCTGTAGAGGTGCCTCCTTTGTGGAGTGGGACTACTGTTGCTGTACACCAGTGTTCAGGTACATATCCTGTAGTAAGGCTAAGGTTAAATAGCATTTTTATGTGCGGGATTAGCTCCTCTTGGAGTTCACATAGCACGCAACCCGGGATACCGTCAGGTCCCATTGATGCTGTGTTTTTAGCTTTGCTGAGGTCGGTTCTCACCTGGACATCTGAGATGACAGGGAGGTTACATTCAGCTGGGATAAGTATTTCTTCTTTTGGGGGTGAGGGAGGGGAGAAATTTGCACTGAACCCGTCTGCCAGAATGTTGGCAATATCTGTGGGTTCAGTGTATTTTTTGTCATTGTGAACTAACTCTGAACATATCTGAGGGTTTCCGCCCAGGTTTATAACATAGTAGAAGAAGGCCTTGTGGTTATATTTAGTGTCCATAGCGATTTTTCTCTCAAAGTTGGCCTTGGATGTTTTTATGAGAGAACGTAGCTTTCTACTAGTGCTGATAAGAGATGCCTTCTCTTTATGGGATTTTGCTCTGTCGTGCAGTAGCTTCCTTCTTTTGTTATACAATTTGTTTATGGCTGGGGTCCACCAGACAGGACGCCTGCCCTTGGTGGAGAGGGTCTTGGTTTTATTTGGGATTGCATGATCCATGCATTCTTGGAGATGTCCGTAGAAAGCATTTGTGAAGGATTCTGCATTGTGGGATGTGGTTTCCACTCGCCCAGTGGGCTTAAAGGATACCATCTCAGTTTTAAGAAGTGTAAAGTCGGCTTTTGAGAAGTTTTTCACTGTAGTCTTTTGTGTTGGGGGTGAAGGTGGGATATGTATATCCAGGGTGATTAGTTTGTGGTCAGATCTCACTAGTGAGGGGTATACTTCTGGTGAAGAGCACTTTGTCTCCATGTTTGTGATGATCAGGTCTAGTATATTATCTCCCCTTGTGGGAGAGGTGACTAGCTGTTCCATTGCATTTGAATTTATGATAAAATACTGCCAAAACAGACATTTTAAGGGACTGTCAAAACACTGTGAAATACTGTAAAATGAACGTTCATGCATGATACTTGTGATAATCTTGTGATCAATTCCAGCCCCCTAATGTATTGACAATGTCGACATCACATTATGACTATAATAAACATAAACCATGTTATAATGCAAATTTGACTGTCAGCATATGGTAGTACTACCTGGTATCTTCAATCTGTGGCCAACTTATTTGTGCAAAGGTTTGCACCTCTTAGTGCAATCAAAGGAATTTTATAGAGTTTAGCACACAGTGGGAAGTGTAATTTCATTGGCATTGTAGATGACCAAAGAAAATGGTGTATGCCAACTCTTGTGGAGTACATACTTTGTCTGCATGTGTTGGATATGTTCATGTAGTGTTGAACCACAGCACAGCTTGAGCTGAATTTGTCGGCCTATAGGTTAGCTATATCTTCAGTTTAATAATGGTTATCACTCAGAACCACCTGAGTGCATTGCTACCTTGTGCTCCTGAGACTGCATAACTAAAGAAAAGGCCTTTTGATTTTCTTTAGCTTGAGTGGCTATTTTCACATACAAAATTGGCTTTGGTGGATTTAATTAAGCACTTGATATCTTTACCAAACCAACAAGAGAAACTGGAGTAAAGCAGCCAAAAAAAAAAAACCTGAACCACAAAAAAAAACAGATGTATGGACCACAGATACACCAGGAGAATAAATTATAAACGTTATTAATGCTTAAGGATTCACCACGTTTTCATCCTACACAAGTCAGGACTTCATCAGATAATAAATACAAACCAACCACAACCACATATTATATACAAAGAAGTCAATAATCAAATTTGCCTAATTAATTAAAAATCAATTACCTAATTTAGGTAGGCTGAATAATAGACATTAGATAAATGTATTGTGCAGCAATCTGGAGGTGACAAGAATTACAATTAGAGGAGATGACATTACTTTGAAAACTAAAAAAGAATGAGATGAAATGGATTGCTAAGTTACAAGCTGGTGTTTTTCCAGGCTTGAATGCAAATATTTCATTGAAACCAGCTCTAAAAGGGCAGACATTAAGGAGGAAGGTCTAAATTGCTAACAAGTGGGTCTTGCCCTGAACTATAGTAGCTGATTGTTTTTTAAGTATTTAAAATTGCACTGTCTTTTTCAATGGTATTAGATCTGATGAAGTTTTATTAAAGTTCTGTGTCCTACAGTAGTCTGGTAGCAGCACTTGTATTTATTTTCTACTTATTGTGCTGTTTCTGGTTGGATATGAAGTCTTGTGTATATATATATATATATATATATATATATATATATATATATATATATATATATATATAGGTGTACTTCACTTGATTGAAAACTCACTTCACTGAAAGTCAAATCAGTGAGACCACATCACTGAAAGCTCACTTGACTGAAACTCATTTTGTTGAAAGTTATAAATGGCCTTTTCACCACTGTAGTGCAATCCTAGAGTTAGTATATAAAGTAAGGGGGGCACAGCCCCCCACATTGGGGGGGGTGGGGCATAGCCCCCCACATATTATAAACATTTTAAACTATACACAGTGATACTTACAAGTCTAATGAATAACTGTTTCCGGAAAAGAATTTATAACCAACATATGTGGGGAGCTTCACCCACACCCCCCACACCGCCTTACTATATATACTAACTCCAGGATCGCACTACAGTGGGGAAAAGGCCATATATAACTTTCAACCGAATGAGTTTCAGTCAAGTGAGTTTTAAGTGAAGTGAGCTTTCAGTGAAGTGGTCCTAGTAATTTCATTTTCAGTGAAGTGAGTTTTCAATCCAGCGAAGTACACCCATATATATATCTATTTAGGGTTTGTACATGTGTTGCAGGTGCTGCTCAAAGACCACCATCTATCAGCCAGGGACTCGTACATCTTGTAGGTTACATGGGCTGCCACTTGTGCTCAGACTTGAATAATGAGATTGGACAAGGTTTGGTAGCTGCACAGAGAGCAGTAAACATGGCAGTCATGAAAGGGAGTGGGAAAGGAGTTTACAATTAGGGATTAATGGGGGAATTTTTGGTATAGGAAAAGGGCACCATTTAATTTTTTGGTGCGGGGTTTAGGACTAGGGAGGGATCAAGGGGATTAAGATGTGGAAGAGATTAGGTTTAGGGAGGTGGAACAAAATTTTAGGTTTAGGGATCAACCGGAGACTTTAGGGTTAGGGCAGGGGAGAGAGCTTTTCAGTTTACCGAATGATCAGGAAGTTCAGATTTAGGGAGGGGGAGTAGAGTTTTCAGTTCAGTGAGTGACTGGGGACTTTAAGTTTAGAGAATGAGAGGGCTTTTTTCAGTTGGAATTAAAAAGTGAGGATTCAGGTTACAGTTAGGGTTGGAGTGGGGATTTTAAGGTTAGAGATACGAATCGGTAGGACCATCGTGTTTAGTAGGACTGGGTGGAGGCAGTGCAGGGCAATTAAGTAGGATTGGGCTAGTGGGAACTAGGGCATTGACTGTTTAGAGCAAGTGACAGTGAGCAAGTGTGTCACAAGCTTCTGGCACAAGCATAATTCTAGTAGAACCGTACATAGTGCAATGAGTGTATGAAATTGCTTCACTGTTCCAATATGTTACTATAAAACAGTCAAATAATTCACCTATAATAATCCTTTTTTAAAGCACTGTAGTGCAAAACTATGGTTTTATCATGCATTTAAAAATGCAGTATATTGTTTTTGAAGTATAAAAATATGCAAAGCAAAATGCAACAACTCTACTGCCATATCTTTTTTTGTGAATTAATGTACTCCATAAAGCTGTGCAGCAATTAATGTTATTAACCAAAATGATATCACAATACAGCTTTTTTCTTTTCTTTTTGCTATGACAGTGTGAGACAGTAGAGTGACATTAGAGCAGCTGAACATTAAATACAGCCCACTATATTTATAAACTGCGCACAGTCCCATGAATTTGAATTCTGCAGTACAATTTGTATATGGTCAGGAAAGCAGCTTGTTTCATGAAAGAAAAATTGAAGCAGCTGTCCATTGAATATAGGCCCAGTAATATGCTTGTGATTTCTGTCAGTAGTATGTGTTTCTGGGGTCAAAAGGGTTATTCGGTAAATGATCTTAAATTATTCTTTGCATGTCAGTATTGCATAATCAAAAACTCATGTTTTACAAACTAAGAACACCTGCTAGCATCTGTTCACTCTAGCATGTTATGATAGGACTGTCATACCATGACCTTTTTGGCATATATTTTTAAATGATCGCGACTTCTCTAGGGCTGTCAGTCTCAATCCAAATAGTCCACTGTTAGAAAAGAAGACATTGTACACTACTGTTCCGGTACTATTAAGAACATCAGTTTTCCAGTTGTGTTACTGACGTGACAAAGTACTGCAGTCTGAATGTAACTATATAACCAAACCAATAGTAAGGCTTACTACTTCTGGCAATGGTATATAATAACACTATACTCTCTAATGATTGTACTTCTGTTTCATATACCCTACAACATAGCTATATGTATTGTCAGTACTCCATAACAAATAAAGCAGATACTCTTATAGGTTCATAGAGTCAAAGGTACTTACTAGGCTATTGGACTGTGAGGATTGTAAAAGAACTTTGCCTTACATTCCCACGGTAGGCATATTTTAATACAAATAACCCAGATGCAGGCACATTGAATTCACCAACAATTCACACATTTGCGAATTGTATAAGATGGCACAATGCCTCATTTGCATACGTACTAAGTGTCCGGCTTCCAGAGCAAAGCAGCAGTATATGTAGATACTCTAAGTATTTATATGCAAAGTATAATGTCTTAATTGTACATTAATTTATCACTTCCCTTTTTTGCATTGTTTTTTTTTTTAATTAATTGATATGTCCTCACTACAGCAATTCAAAGCAATACAAGTGACCTTTTCTATTTATGGATATTTCCATTAGTACATTTCAAAGATATATTCATAATAAATATAAAAATACAATCTACAAACTAAACACAAGCATATACATATTTTAATAAAATCATTGTCAGTGGTCTATCAGGACCTGGGATCCATCAAATCCCACACACAATCAAGTCATTATAACACAAGTACCAGTATGACTCAGTCATAGATCATGTGGGTGTAAATGACCTGAGATGTACCTCCCTAAATTATATGAAGAGAAACATTATGGAGCACCGGGGTGGTATGCGTTTAGTATTCAGTGGCATTCACTAGTTACCAAAGATGATGCCACAATATGAAGAAAAGATGATTAACTTCTATAATTGGCTTAGTTTCTGGTGTCATTCCGAGGGGATTCATTTGTCAGCATGGGAGGATGTGGTCAGCTGACCACATTGTTTTGCCTAGGATCTTCTGCATTTTCTCACTCTTGACTTTGAAATATTGACTAAAACATTGTCCTCCTCATGATGCCTCTTTTTTTAGGCAAGGCCAAACTGACAAACTTCCTGACATAGCAAACCCAACCCAAAGGAATGTAAAGATGTTACTACTCAATAGCAGAAGCCTTAACAATTAATTCCACTCTCTCCAGACTCTACTCACCGTGGAAAATGTGAATATAGTTATTGACACATGGTTTAAAGCTGTAGACAGCACTCAGGCACTATAGGCCTACAATGACTTTCACACATTCAGGCCAGCTATTGCACAGGCAGGGACCAAAGATGGATGTGTCTTAATCTATGTCAACATCAAACTCAATTCAAGTCTAAACAAACAGGACAACATGCTTGAGCTTTTCCAAGTCCAGATTTCCACAGACAAAGTTCCATATCATATCCTTGTAAGCTATAGGTCACACTCTATGACCCAAAATACCCATAACTCAAACTTGGACTTACTGGAAGTAATCACCATTCAACCCAATATCATAGTAATTTGCAACTTTAACTACTCCACTATAAATTGGAATACTTACACAGCCACAGATTTACAGACCCAATGATAACTGTACTTTCTAAACACGAACACCTTGGACCACATGTACAAACATACTTGACCTGATACAATCATGGGAGAATATTGTACTCCCCAACTGTAGTGTCCTCTGTAGTAAGGTTAGGCCACAAATATGTCTCCTTCATAATAAAAATCAGTTATGTGGCCCTGGCTAACCTTGTAATATTTAGGAACTTTTCCAAGGCAAACTGTCTACCACTAAGTGATAGCATGTCAAAATTTCAAGCCCCATCAAATTCTGAGAATACAGCTGCCTATGGGCAATTGTTCACTGAAACCCTGTACAATCATGTCATTAAATACACAGAAACAGCTGTGGCTGCCAAAGATAAGCCTAGTACTAACTGAAAAACAAGCCACCCTGGTGGAATCCAAACATAAACAGGTTAAACAACAGATGACATGGAATCATAGTCACGATTAGGAAGTGCTATGCCCAGCATGATAAAAAGCACTCTCATCAATCTAAACTAACAACTAAGAGCATAAATTAAGTGTACTAAAACCAAATTTGAGGTAAAAATATGCTCCCAGACAGAGGCCAACCACAAGGCTTTCATTAGCTATGTCCGCAACCTCAGAGGAGGCACACAGCAGTTTGTAGAACAGATTGTAAATGAAGTGAGCTACATGGAGCTGGAAGATACAGCAAATCTGCTGGCTGACAAATTCAGCACCGGTTTTATACCCCCTTTCTCCTCCAGTTGCCCACCAGGAAAAAACATTAAATAATCCCCCTCAACATTCACTAGGGAGCAGATCCTAAATGTGCTTTCTAAGGCCAAAAGCAATGCATCGGTGGGCCCTAATAATATCTCAGGATGCCTCCAAAATAATCTGAAATATGACCTATTGGGCCCACTGGAGTAATTTTCTATCCATAGCTTCCAGACAAGGTTTTTGGCATGCAAATGGAGAAATTAAATGGACATCCCTGTCCACAAGGGTGGGCCATCAATAGATGCAGGAAACTACAGACTCATAAGTCTTATCTGTCTCATATGCAAAGTTATGGAAAGAATTATCATGGAAATGATTAATAAAGACATAGAAAACATTCAAACACTAGATCCATCCCACTTTATTTTTCTCATGGGTCAGATCATTCCTGCTCAGACTGGTGAACTTTTCTGAAAATGTCATCAAGGCAATGGATGAGGTTAAAATGGCAATATAATACCACCTCAAGGCATTGTAAAGAAACTCATGGATATAGACATAAACCCCTACATTACATGCATAATAACCATCTGGCTCTTAGATCGGATCTAGGAAGAAAAGATGAGGGGACCACTTCCAAAAAGAGGCCAGTCATCAGTAGAGTCCATCAGGGTTTTGTGATGAGTCTGCTCCTTTTTATGCGTTTACTTATTAGAAGTCAATGCCAATGTCAAAGGCCTCTAGCTGACCAAGTTTACAGATGATTGCAAACTAGGAGCAGCCATGGAATCCTGCCAAGACACTAACAGATAGGATCCAGGAAGATAGGATGGGGGACCACCTCTAAAAAGAGGCCAGTCATTAGTGGAGTCCCTCAGGGTTTTGTGCTGGGTCTGATCCCTTTTGGCATTTCCTTCTCAGAAGTCAATGCCAATGTCAAAGGCCTCTGGCTCACCAAGTTTGCAGATAATTACAAACTAGGAGTAGTCATGGAATGCCCCCAAGACACTAAAAGCATACTGAAATGACTGACATAGACTAATGTTAGGTGCAAAAGTCACAGCTTAAAATTCAATGCCAAGAAATGCATAAGAGTACCCTTTGGGAAGTCAGTCACACTAGGAAATTACCTCATTCATAATAAATCCCAAGAATACAATCAGTAGTTAGGAATTTGGGTATGTATTAAGATTGTTACCTGGATTTCGACCAACATGTGTCTAAGGTAGTTAGGAAATCAGTCTATGTTGTTCATAAGTTCTTACATTCCTAGGTTCATAGGAGGTTACTAAGCTAGCCACCCTAGAGCCCTTGCAAGCCTAGTCATGTTAATCCCAAGTCTGGCCTTATTAAGTGAATGTATTTTGCAGAGCTAGTCTATGGTTAACATTGACTCCCTCTGTCCACGAGGGAGATGGGTGCCACCACTGGAGGTGTATTTGTGGTCTCCCATCCATTTGTCCAGGTTGTGCCTGAATAGGTCAGTGAGGAACTCTGCTTCACGTGAATTAAAAATTAGTTCCAGAGGAGCAGCAGTCTCTGTGAGACATATCTGTCTTTCCAGCATGTTCTGTAAATGTCACAGGCTAGGTTAAAATCTCTAGAGTGAGTGACTCGTGTGCAGTTAGATTTGTGTATGTGAAGCATATCCATCAGGCAGGGTCAGAGACTACCCTGTAGGCCAGGCACAAGTCTCTTCTCAGCAGCGTATAAATACAGAGAACAGTGACAGGGATTTTAGTCTATGTAGAATGCTTTCCTTATCACAGAGGAAAATGGGTAGTCAAAGTTCAGATTGCTACCTACCTGTGTTTGTGGTTCTCACACCACTGGGTTTGACCTTAGTGGTGTTGTCAGTACTGTAGTTAGCGGGAAATTCTACTTTGCCAAAGGGATTAATAATGCACTTTTTGGTGTTTAGTTTTAGACCATGGCTTTGGCACCAGTCATTTGTCTGTGTTAGCCCTTCCTGTAAAATGCTAACATAGTTGGAAGTCTTAATGGCTGCACCCAATTTACAATACATCAGTGAACTGGGTAAGCCAAAGGCCATCTGATTTAGCCTGGGCATGTAAGAACTAGATTCCAAACAGTAAAAGTTGTAGTACAGAACCCTGTGGCACACCACTGGTGACTGGTCTACTGGTAGAGGTGTAGTCACCAACTTTAACAGTATGTGTTCTGTTGGTGAGCCAATTGGCTACTCATCTAATGACATAAGGGTTAATCCCTAAATTTTTAAATTTCTCCATATGTTTTGGGTTTCTAATATCATGATGGGAAGGGACCCCATTATTAAGTCAAAGTACGATTAACGTTAATGAAATTAGTATTGTTTCAATCTTTGATGTTAACCAGAAGTGCTTTTTGCAGTGTGCTCAGTAATGTCTCCTTCTGCAATTCATATGGCTTTACATGTATCGGTAACATGCCTAAGTACAGCTGTAAATTCTTTTATGTAAGACCCATTGCTCCTACTACTATTGGAACTGTCTGGGTTTCCATCTTCCAAATTGCTCTCATTTCTACATGCAAAACCTGGTATTTTATGACTACGGGTCTCTCTGTACATAAGAAACAGTAGTCACTAGGTGCAGTAATTTCAATGATCAATGTTACTTTTGTCTTCTTTTCATGTACTACTATGTCTGGTTTTCCCACATCTATTGTATTTTTGAACTGTTGGTAATAGGTGATCCCATGTGATAAAAATGTCATTATTTTTTATAATGCTTTGTGGCTAATGTTTCCAGTACTTTTCATTTACTTCAGTATTATAATCTTTGCACAATCCCCAATGCCACCGTCTTGCATGTTATTATATCTTTCAATATAGTCTTTATGCCATTAATATATCACAACCAGCAACAAGATCTGCAACTATTTCCAATTCTATTTACAAAACCTACATTGTCTGTTTCTCTCACATGTTCAGTGGACTTTGTAAACCAATGTGTACATAGTCCACTATTAAGCCACCGATATTAACCTTTTGTCTTTTGGTTTAAATTCCCCTCTCCTTAGCCATTCCAGTGTTTGATCCGTATCAACATGAGGTTGCTGCAATACTTTTCTATACTTGCAACTACATTTACACATTTCCCACATTTCTTGCCTACTCAGTTGATCCTTTACCTTATGTTCTTTCTTTTGTTTTTTGGCACATTCAGTTACGGCCTAATTTTTATCTACCTTTGGTTTACTTTCCATTCCCACTTTACAGCCATATGCTTCTGCTAAACTAAGCAGGGACGTCATCTTAGACTTACTCTCCTCATGTTTTAATGGTTTCACTATGTTTGGGTCTTGTGAGGTCAGCAGATATTTATGCAGTCTTACGATTGCAGATCTATACATGTAATCAGTTTCAAGCAGGCCTATACCTCCTTCAGAATGGGGAATATATAGTATTGGTACACACTGATTTTTATAAATCATTTCATGAGCATGAAGCATTCTTCTTATTTTCCTGTCCAACTGATCCAACACCTTTTGGGACCAGTCAGTCACTCCAAAACTGTAAGTTCGGACAGGAAGAGCAAACTGGTTTATAGTTTGGACTTTTTTTTTCTAGATTCCAACGGTGTTTTCAGTATTAATTTTAGTCTTCTAAAGTATGCCTTACTAAGTTTTATTCACATTTGTTCATGCTTTATTGTTGATCCTTCATCCATTCCCAAATATGTATGCATTCCCTCCTGCTCAAGTTCTTTTATATCGCATTCATGTCTCAGACTGATATTTTCTTGATGCGGCAGCTTTCCTGCTTTAAAGGTTACTTTGGCACATTTATTAAGATCAAATGGCATTCTTATAATATCTGAAAAAGTTTTGACCACTTGCAGTTCTGCTTTCATTTCCTCATCTGATGAACTATACAGATTTAGATCGTCCAGAAAAAGATGAGAAGTCTTTGTACTTTGTTGCTTTCTGGTAGCCAAATTGTAGCCATTACCTAATCTGTTAAGTAACAAATTAATGTGTTAAGAGCAAGACAAAAGAGCACCAGTGGCAAAGAGTCACCCTGGGATATCCCCTTTTGAAATTTTATTCCTGGAATAATAATTTGTCCTTTATCATGGCTTAACTGATAAGTAGTTTGCCACCGTTTCATGGTCACTGTAATTTAATTGATCAGTACAAGGTGTATCGTATACATTTTTAAGCACTCTTTTATCCGTGAATGTGGGATACTATCAAATGCTTTCTTGCAATCTGTCCGTGCCATACTTAGTCTTCCCCTTTTTACAGTTCTCCATTATGCCTTTGTTTAACAACAAATGCTCCTTTGTTCCATATGACTTTCTTTCATACCTGGAAACATTACAAATCTGGACAAAGGGCCATGAAAAGTAGGTACAAAACTGTATGCTGATTAACATAAAATTTGTATGCATAATTATGCAATCCCCGCCTACTCCAATGGAATTGTGGGATACCAACTTTTAAATGCAAACTGCAAAACAGACAACCAAAATATGAGCACTAAACACAAAATAAGGAGAACAGTAATAGTGCTTTATTTATATTAATATTTGAACTTGTGCAAAACTAAAATACAATTTTCTTTCATAAAAATAAAATTAACTGTGGCTGCACTCTTCAGCTTTCTTCATTAAATAACACAAAATGTAAACTGGAACAAAACTGTTTTATTTATATTATTAAAATCTGAACTTGTAAAAAGCTTTGAATTGCATAAAACTAAAATACAATTCTCATATAAAATATAATTAACTTGTACTAACTAGTCTACTACTACACATATAAAGCAAACAAACCAATTCTTTCTTTCTAACTAGTACTACACTGTGCATCAGCTGGTGAATTGCTTTCAAGAACAAAAACAAGTGCAGACAACATATCTCTCAATCTGTTAGCACAACAGTCAGCACTCAGCAGTTAGTGATATAGCCAAAAATGTAAGGGTTGGAAGTGGGGACACAAATCCTGTTATTTTAACAACTTTTTAAATTTATAAGAGCAGTCTTTAAAATCTGTCCTTATTTTTGGTCCTTTGTTGCTCATTATTTTAGGTTTTGTCCAGATTTCCTACTCTAAAAGGTAGAGAGGAAAGCATGTCACATCTTCAAACCTTTACACTAATTTAAAAGGCACATGCCTCTGATAAAGGAAAATACTTGGGCCTGGGAGATGAACCATTTTCAGGTTACCTGTGTCCATTAGAGACATGTGTGCCAAACCAGGGATGTATTTCCGGTTTCCCATCCAATTGTCCAGGTTGCACTTGAATTGGGTTAGGGAGGAACTCTGCTTCATATGGATGGGGAGCCTGTTCCATAGATGGGGTAGTCTATGGGATACATACCTATCTTTCCAGCAGGTCCTATTTATATCGCAGGCAAGGTTTAATCTTTAACTCTAATTTTCCCAGAACAAAGTAAATTTATAGCCCAATAGACACCTCCCATGCTGCCTGATAACACAAGACTCAATGTTATTTTTGGTAAAGGATACTGAAATACTTCATAATAGAAGACTTATTCAACTACCTTTTAATAAACTGTGAGAGCTTACACCTCCAAACTTAAGTATGGTCAGGGATTGCAAGACTTCATAACTAAAATCCTTGGGAAGAAAGATAGTTAAAACCAACTACAGGACACAACATCTTCATCTAGCTCTAGTTAACTAAGACAGCCACTTCACGGACCATCCCCTCTAGCTTCTCCCTGGACAAATGTGACCATTAACATGTAAACTATCACTTTCAAAATCTCTAAAAGCTCTGTAGCCAATAATAACTTCAAGAACTCCAGAAGGACAATGTCTTAAATGTTATGATGAATTATCCAAATTCACTTGCATCATCACTAGACCAGACAATGACATCTAATTATACAAATCATCTCCCATAAGTGCCTAGACCTGTCCACACCTACTACAGTCAAATGTAATGAGAAGTTACCAAATAAATTAAAAAGAAAAAAAAAATTTAAAAGCTATACCATAAACCTAAAATTTATCAGATTAAAAGATTACCTCAGCAATATCTAAATATTAGTAAGGAACTAAAAGCTATTATTAACAAGGCAAGTAAAGCAAATTATAAACTTAAATTAGCTTTGGAAGCCACTAAAAATAAGTGTCTTTTCAGGTAGACTAGGAAACTAAGAAACAAACAATAACTAGTGGTGACACCTGGCTCAGTACTAGGGCATCTCCAGTTTCCAGACTGGGAATCTGGACCTTTGTTTAACCAAACTTGCAGATAATGCCCCCCTTCCACACATTTTTTCTAAATACATTATCAAACTGGAAAGGCCAGAAAGGTTCCTAAGCAAGAAAAGTTGTTGGCCTAAAGTCTCTAAGTAACCAAGAAAGACCCTCCATTTTCTCTTGTGGGGCTATCTTTGTGAGGTGTTTCATGCCATTAGATATCCCATCATCTTAGATTTCCATGTATATTCACAAGCCAAACACCTCTATTAATACCAGAACTAGAGAGACTCCAGTTTGCCACACCCATGCCAACTCACCTTTGGAACAAATGGCTCTCCTGAAAGTAACACTAACATCCATCAAATCAAACCTGCATAACTGCATAGATTCCTGACCAGGTAGGATCACTAGACACACAAACCTTTTTTAAGACAGTAACAATGTCTGACTGACTTACTCAAGGTCACACAGTAAACAAATCAGCAATGAAGGAATCAAACACTGTACCACAAGACTACAGGCTACAACATACAGCCTTAACCCACTGCATCAACTACCAGACACTTAAATGTGTGATGCTGAATTATCACCATTTATAGTACTCTACCATTTCTTAATACACATTTGTACATGCTGTAATGTATTTAGAGTGCCACGAATAGTCTTAAAAATGTATACACATATGCAGCATCAACCTTTTCCCATTACCTGTTACATTTTCAGTTTAAGAAAAAAAAAGCACTCAGAAATGCATGCCAAAAATATTTCAATAACTGCAAACTTTAACAGTTTGTTGAAAAATGCCCAAAAAAGAAGTGCGACGGATGAGATGCTGGGCAAAAAGCCAACCACGCTAACATAACAACTAGGCCAATATATTGCCAGACAGTAAAACCACATGAAATACACATGAAGCCTCCAACAATCCTAACAATTTTCCCCTACCTAAAATAAAATACGTTTAAGCCTTTTAAGCATTTAAGACAGTGATCTGATACAAGCTTATAAGCAGTTTAATATTTTTCTAACCTTGGCCAGAATACAATCGAACTTATGAATCCCCACTACAAAGCAGCCCAAAATGCTTTACTTCAATGACAGTAAGCCTCTACCTATTATGTGAGAGACCAGCAACAGAAATACCATCTCACCCTGAAGTTAACACACTGTAGATGACATTATCTAAACACTATAAAACAGCATATCCGACATCAGACACGATTCACGAGAACATCCCTTTTTCTATAGGTCTGCTCCTTATTTTAATAACCCCAATAATGCAGTGATTATATTTAGAAGACAAGTGGAATCCCAAACGTGAATGCCCAATGTGACAACAAGAAGTGCACACTCTAGACTCCAGCCCACAGAAACCCCTTCTCCTCACCTTCCGAAGCAAAGTTAAGAGTTCCAGTGGGCTTGTGCTACAGTGTCCTGGGAACACATCAAAGAGGAACTCCCGGCAGTCCTAACTTCCACAGTGCAATAGATCTATGTTGCAACCATGTGCATGCATGGCACATTCAGAAAAATATAAACAAAAAAAAGTAGAGTAGTATACACCCCTGAAGCCCTCAGCCAATTCTGACAGTCTGAAAGTCTGCATTATGAAGCTGAAGTCATTGTGCATGACCCTGGATGTGACGACGTTAGTAATAACTTTGCAAAAAAAAAAAAAAAAAATTGAAAAAACAGCCGGGAAAATCAGGAATTGAAGGGGCTATGTGGGAATTCATAGCACTCCTTTATTTTGCCTTCAAAACTGGTAAATACCTAGGAATCCGGTATGGGTGAGAGGTATGCTTTCTTTTATTACCTTTTTTGTTCTATTGGCATGATTGCATTTTCTTCTAAATGACTATAAACTCTGCACCAAGTTCAGTGTATATTTTATATGTTGTCAGAAGGCACGTTATTGGTATATAGTTTTTAGGATAGCTTGCAGGTTCGCTCTTAAGTAGGAGTATTGTTTTTCCTGTTGTTAACCAGGTTGGTGTCTGTTCTGGGTGTGCATATAAATACTTTTTACTCATAGCTGCATCTACATGTTACGATGTTAATACTTTTGCCAGAAGTTAGGTACTGCATCTGGGCCTGGGGGTTTTCAGTTAGGAGCTTTTCTTAACTTTGCTTCAACCTCTCTGACTGTTGCTTCATTCCTATTTCATATTCTGAACATTTGAACTTATTTTTTCTTTTACTTCTTCTATCCTTTTAGCATCTTTGTTATGTTCCACAGGATCTTCATTGATATTTCTCCAAAACTTATCTATTTATTCATTTTTTAGTGGTATTTCAATTAATTTTGCCTTGTTTCACATTTCTCTATAAACATTTTTGGGTCATCAATAAATTGCTTATTTTGTATTTTCCTTTATATTTATTTGTATATCTTCAACATTTTTTTCTGCCTGTGCTGATATTTTTAGTTTATTATTTGCGATAGTGAATGATAGATCCTGATCTGTTCTGATACTGTGCATTGCTTTTATCGCATCTATCTTTTAGTATTTTTTTGTAGATCTGCTCCATCTTCTATACTCTTCTATCAGTGATACTTCTTGTCCTAACTGCTTTGTAGTTTTCTGTATTCAATACTTCCATGATGGCATTTGATTGTTCCCCTTCCTTTCCCTTACTGCCCTGTGATTTTGTGGTAAGACTTTATGTGTTATTAATTTAGCTGCACAGCAATATATTCTATTCACTTCTGTCATATCATATGAATCTCTATGGACAGTCCTACTTACTGTGTTCATTTGTTTTGTCTGTACTTCTCTTCAAATATGTTTGGTGCTGCTCTAATCCCTAATTGAGGGTTTTTTTCAATGATACCTGAGTGAGGAATTGTGTCAAAACCCTTGGTCATGTCAAGATAGACACTGTGCATTGTCTTTACTTTTGAAGTCCACCTTTATAATGAGGG
>NC_056727.1:50170521-50194683 GCF_019279795.1 Protopterus annectens | reverse complement strand
GCCATTAATAAGCTGTACAACATCAGGAGTATGCTACTACATGATCGAGCACAATCCCAGACTGGGAAGGCATCTGTGATCTGTACTAGCAGACAGCTATGATCACTCATGAACTTTTCTAAGGGCCGCTTCTACCGGACAATTGCACCAGACACATAGGACTATCACACAACCTTCTTCAGTTATGTGAGGAACCTGGGTGGGCACTCATTGATATGCTGTGAGTTACTGCATACTGACTAAATGTACCCTGAACCCACTGGCATTGCCAACATCCTGGCAAACAGGTTCAGTGCAGATGTCTCCCCCCATCCCCCCTAAGGAGCAACTATCCATCCCAACAGAGTATAACCTCCCTAACATCACACAGTAACAGGTGAGTGCTGCCCTCCCCAAAGCGTACATCACAGTATCATTGGGACCAGACGGTGTCACGGCCTGCATCTTACAGGAGCTTCATGACAGACGTAACCCTCACATTACATCACTGTTCAATATCGGAGTAACTACAGGATATGTACCCAAGGAATGGCGTACAGCGACAGTGGCCCCACTCCACAGAGTTGGTGCCACAACGTACCACAGACAATATTGCCCTATAAGCCTAACTAGCCTGTTCTGCAAAGCTATGGAGTGTATTGTCATGGGACTCATACACACAGACATCGGGAACCTACAGACACTGTGTCCTACACATTTCAGCATTGTTGTGGGCCGGTCTTGCCTCTTGAACCTGTTTGTATTCTTTAAATGGTTAACAGGTCCATCGACATAGGGAAGGTTGTCCACACAGCCTACCTGAACCTTGCAACACCCTTCAACACAATAACCCACTGGGCCATTATGCATAGGCTCACCAGCGTCGATATGGACACATATCTCACACGATGGATTGCTACCTAGATCAGGGATAGCACCCACATGGTCAGAATTACAGGTGCCATGTCTGACTATACACCAGTTACATGTGGCATCCCAAACAGCTCGGTCCTGGGACCTCACTTGTTCAGTATATATTTGTCTGACGTACAGGCTACCACAGGGGGAATATGGCTGAACATGTTTGCACTTGACTGCAAACTGGCTGCCATGATCAACTCTCCAGCTGCCACATGCATACTCAAACAGGGTCTCACAGAGATGGATGACTGGTGCCTGAGCCATGCCCTACAGCTAAATGCCATCAGTTGCATAGTCATCCCCTTTGGGAATAACAACATGCCCACACATTACCACATAGGTAGTACTCCATTACATATGGTAGGAGTTGTTAGGGGTTTGGGGACATGACTTGTTCGTACTGTCGCCTTTGACATTCACGTTGCCAAAGTGGTTGGACACACCTTCTATGTGGGCCACCTTATCCCATATGGTTTCACATCTAGATCGAGTGAGGTCATTGTGCCCCTATAATCATCACAACCATGCTTGGTTACAATGCCACATTTGGGGTGTACCTTACCCGACACCTGCAGCAACTGTACTGGCCACAGAAGTTCCTCACGAAGCAGATCTAGGGACTCACACAGATGCCCTGAACAGTTCGGATGCAGTAACTCCAGCTCTACTCAGTCGCTTACCACCTACTCGGATATGATGTGTGCCTGCTGTTTACAGATATACCTAACCCAGATTTACTGGACATGCTCCACCTGAGGATATCCGACTCCCTTGGAGCTACACACTCCAGGGACGTATACCTCAGCACAGATGTTAATAGGACATGCTGGAGGGACAGATTCTTATCCCAGAGCCTCCACTCACTCCAGATTGTAATCCCAGGTTCACATAGGCAGAGCCACCCACTGACCACCTACAGGAGACATCTTGACAACTGTATGAGTGATCGTATGTTTACCCCTGGGATATCTTCTGTGTCCCGGCTAGACAGAGGCACACTAGCATAAACGTACATGGGCTATCTTGTGTGACCTACTATTCACACACACAGTGTAGTAATCTGACAGGGTTGCAAATGCCAAACTCACTCTGGCTAGGCTTGTACATGCCCTAGGGCAGATAGCCTAGTATCGACCTTTGAACCTATGCTAATGTTCAGGATGCGCAATGTTTATTGCTGATACTGTTTGCAGGTCTTTATCGTCTTTGCTTTACCAGTTTCTATGAACAACTTCGGTATCTGCAGAATATATTTGATTATGACAGGGTTCCACTATATTATAGATGTGTCTGTTGTCATATAACTGTGCACAGGGTGGATTGCTGGATAGTGACAGGTTCCTGGGTTAACACATGCAACTGCCAGATATGTGTGGCCCACTGCTGTACTCAGACATGGCCTAAGTGTGTGAGCATGCCCAGTTCAGGCTTTCCGTGTTTTGTTGCCTGACATTTGTCTCATTTATTCAAGTGTGTGAGCATGCCCAGTGTGACCTTTCAGTATGTTGCTTTCTGAGGTCCACTACATTTGTTGATGTGTGTGAACATGACCAATATTAACATTTATACTGTGTGTGTTGGAAGTCAGGTTCTGTTCTTACTGCAGGACTCACCTTTATGTCATAACTTGACAGGGATTATGCTGTGCCTGCAGGGTTTCCATGAGATACTTTGCATAGACTTATCAACATTCCTTCATATGGGCTGACCACTGCAATACTGTCATGGTTTAGTGGTTCAGTACTTTGACAATAGTGCACAGTATCCTGGGTTCGAGGCCCATCACTGCTTTATATTTTCATACTGAGCAGACCAGACTGCTTAAGGGCCAGTTAAACAAATATGAGTATGTTGGGTTTTGTTCAGCTATGCCCTACTTAGACCAGGCTTGTCCGACATTGCTCAATATTCACCAACATTGCTGGACGTTGCCCAATATTACTCAACATTGACCACAGTTGTGCTAGTTGGTGTGTGCGATTTTGTTTGCATATACTACATGGAGGTAAATGCTGTTTAGCACTGCTTTATATTGCTTAACGCATGGCAATCATGCCTTAGGTGGTGCTGCAGGGCTGCCTATGTCGGATGCACATACTACACTCCCTGTACATGTTTGAAAGCAGGTAGTGTCAACTTAGGCATCCCTTTTACTATATGTGCGTGTCAGAGAGAGGTATAATTTCCAGAGTTCCTACTGAGCCAGTGTTTGTGCTATGTGTTGCCTCTTTGCCAAGGCCAAAGCATACTGGGCATGCCTCCTTCTGCCTACTGGGGCAGGCTCAGGTTGTTCCTCCTCTGAGTCACGGTCTGCCTGTGATGGCCTTGGCAATGGTGGGGGGCTGTTTGGCCCAGGCCTATGCTGGTCCTGCTGCAGCTGTTTTTGCAGGATCATATTATGTAGCTTAGCACATACCATGACAATTTGGGTACATGTAGTTGGTGAGTACTGCAAGGCTCCACCAGATGTGTCCAGGCACCGGAACCATGACTTGAGCATCCCAAACACACGCTCTATTACATTACGTGTTTGTGCGTGTGCCTCATTATGGCATTCCTGTTCAGGTGTTTGTGCATTTCTGATGGGTGTCATCAGCCACGGCTCCAGTGCATAGCCAGCATCCCCCACTAGGTGACCATGTGGGATGTGCCCATTGGCAAATGTCTGGTACAGCTGCGTCAGATGCCAGATATGGGAATCATGGTAGCTTCCAGGGCAGCCTGCACACACATTCAGTATTATGCCCTGGGCATCATACACGACCTGTCAGTTGATGGAGGGGAAGCCCTTGTGGTTGAAGTAGACCCTACCCCGCTCGCCGGCTGGTGCTTTGATGCATATGTGCATGCAGTCTATTGCACCCACTACCTCAGGGTATTCCGCTATTTGCTGGAAGAGACTTAAATTGCTGGCCAGTACCTCACGGGAATTGGGGAAATGTACATGATCACTGACATGTGCTGACATGGCATCCAGGAACTGGTGCAGTACCCTGGATGCTGATGCCTGTGATATCCCCATCATATCACCAGTTGGTCTCTGGAAGGTACCTGTTGCTAATATTCTTAGGCCAACACATACCTTGGTTTCCACTGGGGTGGGTTCCCCTCTATTGGTTCTGTGTGTGAGGCATGGCCTGCACAGCTCAACAATTTTCTGCAGGAGGTCTCTGTCTACTCTATAGCGCTCCACTATCTCCAGCTCATGCAGCCCCTGATAGGTTACACTGGGCCTGTACACTATTCTCCATCTCCTCACTGTGGGTTGTCCAGCAGCATTTCCATTGTCATCACCCTCAGCATGTTGCATATGTCGCCTTATAACAGCAATGGCAGCCCCTAACATTTCTTTGTCTCAGTAAAGCTTTTTCAGTTTTCACTTCTATTAGCTTACTGCAGTGTCTGTTGTGAGAAACATAATGGACTGTTGTTTGCAGAGTTTTAAGTGCTAGGCTGGGCTGGGCTAGTGTACTGCCTGTGTAATTGCCTGATTCTGACTGTTTTCACCAGCTAGCTCTGCTAGTACTCCCTGGTAGCTTCCTGCTATTTGTTGTGCTTCCTTTTTCCTTTCTGTTTCCTCAGGGGGGAGCACCATGCACACAAGCACAAACACGCGCACAGCAGCTAACATGCGAACACACATGCTTACATGGACTAAAACTTGCTTATTTGGGTTAAAACATGCACACACCAGCGCAAACATGCTTACAACTCTTTAAACAGCCTTATACATGCTTACTCTGGCTTAAACACGCACACTCACGCTTACACGCACGCACTCTGTCTTACTCGGGTTTACAGGTGCGCACACGCGCGCATGCACGCTCAGCAAGAAACTTTGGTGTTATCCACGGCATACACCTTACATTTCTTGCCTTTCCCTAGCCTACATATTGACACACCTCTTTCCATGATGTGTAAATGTCAGCAGACACATGCCACTCTGCTCCAATGAGCTTCACTTCTTTCATACATACCCCCCTTGTGATGTCACCTATCTTCTACTCTGTTACTTCCCTTATCCTACTCCTACACTCCACTGACTGTGCTCATTTGCTATGTAAACTTGCAATTCACTATCCTAACCCTCATTTACATAGGATTGCCTACTAATGCTTGGTTACATCTCTTAGAGTGAGCTTCCCCCCTTAGCAACCTCTACTCGGTGGCCATGTTGTCTTCAGCCTGCCATTCCCTTTCATTGTACAGTAACAATTTAAATAAGATCCACATTTGTGGGTTTTAATTTTTAGTTTTCTGGGTTTTAGAGCGCAGCCCATTTGCGCAGCGCTGCGCTATGCTTAAACATCGGATATTGGAGAAAATAAAATTATTTTTATTTTCATATTGCATCAGGAAACATTTCCAATGGCCGTATATTTGGTCATTGGCATGCTTCCTGCACTGGATGCAACCTTTATTTGGAGCTGTCACGGCTCCGTTTTGCTATTTGCAGAACGGTACTCAGTTGTCAACTGAGTACATTTCTGCAAATAACACTGCTCTTACTCGGACAGGTTCGGGTTTCCTGAATCACAAATCTACCTCATTTGCATGCCTTTCACCTGTAATTGAGGTAATTTGCGTATCCCGGCCCTGTCTGTGTAAGAACTGTTTTAGGAGCTCTCTTGCACGCCCCTGCAGGCTGTTCCAGGATCGCTCGTCGTACATGATGGCTGCATGGAGTCTTACTCTACTCTAAGACTCCATGCAAGCCTTCATGAATCCGGCCCATACAAAGTGATGTGTAATCATTAAAATAACCACAGCAGCAAATTGCAGACACCAATTACACCCAAAAAACAAAAAACAAAAACTGGCATCTGCACTTTTTGTTTTTTAATGTGCAATCATGTAACATCAACAGGCATAGGTAAGCAAGTTAAAATTTCAGTTACATACAGATATATTATCAGGGAAATGTATAATAAACAACGTAGGTGTGTGTCATGCACCCTACTGATTAATGAGCAGAGGACACTCCTGTGAGCATCATTACAGCACTTCTATGAAATCAGTGAATGCTCACATGTCAAAGGTACAATGGTGTTTCAGCATGGATCGCACTATGTACAGAGGCATGTACAATCATCAGCTAATGTGTACAAATATTGCTTGATGGTGTGAACGTATGTGAATAAGAAATGGATTTGGAAATGTAACATACAGCAAACATGGCATACAGTACTGTTGCTGAATAAATTATCCTTACCACAGTGTTACATCAATGTTAAACTGGCATTCAGTGCAGTAAGAAAAGGAAGACTGCCCATAGGTATGACAGACCTTCATGTAACCTCACATGGCATCCACATTAATAGCACACAACACATCATGCCAGTGGGACAGTATGACAACTGCCATCCAAAAGACATGGGCAATGACATATCCTTGTGTGTACATACAAAATATGGCAAACATAAAACTTAATCATGCTACTGTGGTAGTGCTAGACTATGGATAACATGTCATCTGTCAGTTTTCTTCAGTAAAACACATTTTACAGGGTAATTCTTGCAGCAGTAGGTGCAAGTTAACTGCTAGAATGCATAGACAGCTGAATGAGTTAATGTGCGTCATGCAAACATTGAAACATAATTAGATGTCACACAACAATATCTGCATGGTAAGTTTGCACATGTAACACAAAAGCATGGTAGCTACATGTCATGCTTGCACAAGAGTGCATATGTAGTTCAATCAATTATATGGCAAACAGCATTTTGGCAGTGTAACACAATTGAAGCACACATACAATACTTATGTGTTTGAGGGACCACCCTGATGGAGATAAATACAGTGAATGATATCTCAGGCTACCTCTCTGAAAGACTTTCTCATAGCCTGTGCCATGTCCTGGAAAAAAATCCCCATCATGTCTCTCATCTGTGTTCGAAAGATGTCAGTCACAGCTTCCTGAACCTCCTCCCAATAATCTTCTCTCCATTTTTCCTAGCATTGTCTCTTCCTGGGTACAGCAGGCATGATGGCTCATTCAGGTGTGAGTCAAGCTTCCTCGATGTCATCCTTGTCACTGTCATGGTTGTCTTCTGAGTATTCAGGCAGTGGTGTGGCATATGTTCATTATCTATGTCCGATTGGCGATCTTCCATGGGCCCCATGCTCTATCATGATGAATCAAAACACAGGACAGAAATTATACATGCATATCTGATGCTACCTGTCTATACAACATACCCACATGACACAAGAAACAGGCAGAGAAGAGTCCTCATGAAATGTTAAAATACATTTTGACCATAGTCCAGTGTACCACCATATGCAATGTATGTCACTAGTCAAAACCACAGTAATGAAAAGAAAATGCCTATCATGTAGCACATTCCCTTTGAGATCATAGATGATGTTAAAATTAAACTGATGTGCACATCTTCAATCTAACATACATCAATTAACATCCCATCCACATGTGACTTCTACAAATACACATATGAGGCTGAAGGTGTAGTAGCATACATTGAATTTCTTATGTAAAGCACAGTTCAGTTTGAAATGGTGGAAACACTAGAAAGTAGCACAATTATAATCACAAGAATTGCTACTCATGCACACAACTTTACTATGTTACTTCATCTATAGTTATGGGCATGTCCAATAACATAGCATGTCAGGGAGAATGTATCCATTACGAATGTGAGCAGGTCAATCAAGGCCATGCAATGGCATGCACAGCACAGCTTACAAATGGAAATCATGACATGACCGGCACATTTTTGTACTGGCCAGTATGAATCATGGCAAGCATACACAAAGCAAGCACATGTAACATATCCTGGCATTTGAATGGAATCATGGCAGACATTGCAACATTCCACATTATCATAACTGAAATTTGACAAAATAAAAGCTTGTAAATGTCAAGATAACATTATTATTGGGACCTGCACTGCTTAATGATGTTGTCTGCCTCAGTAGACTGTCTAGCTGAATGTCTGACAGCATACATGCATACAAACATACACATATTTCAAACAAGGGCATTAATTCCATTCTAGCCTGCCAATATACCAAAACAGTTGTTTCCATAACAAATTTCCAGGCTGCTCTTAAATATATTTAAACTAGTGTTAGCTTTAATTATGTAATTTGGTACTCTGTTCCATGCATCAGCTGCTCTCTGAGAGAACCAATTAGCACATTTCTCATTCATACAGAACCCTCTATATAAATTGTCTGGTGATTCTTTACTACTTTTTGATAACCACAAACAGTGTGAGAGGTAGTTGTATCTAAAGTCCTTATATACCTGAATATGGTCTCCTCTTAAATCTCTGTATGAACCACTGTATAAGGTTAGATATTTTAGTCTTTCATAACTTAAATTTTCACATCCATGGATGTCCTTGGTATACTTCTACTGTACTCTTTCCAGTTTACTCATGCTTGTTTTAGTTAAGGTTTCCATATCGCTATTCTATACTCAAGTTCAGGTGTAATGTAATTAACAAACAATGACTTCATCATTTCTGATTTCCTAGACATTATAAAGCTTTTTATACAACCTATAGATCTATAACTATCATTAATTAATTGGTTGATATGATCAGAAAAACTCAAGCCTGGATGTACCCTTATACCCAGGTCTGTAAATGAATCTATAGTGCCAATTGCTGTGTGCTGTGTTAAATATTCACTTTTAGTTTATGTCTCCATTTCGTATGCTTAGTTTCTGATGTATTTATCAACATATTATTCTCCTTGCCTAAATGGTGAATTTAGTCAAGATCTTTTGAAGATATGCCTTGTCTATAACACTTGTAATTAGTTTACCCATTTTCGAGTCTTCTCCATATAGACTGTAGAACACCTTAGATGAAAAAGATAGATCTCAAAGATACAATCTAAACAAGTATAGGACCAGGACAGAGCCCTGTGAAACACCCTAACTCTAACCAATAATTCCACCTGGCCAGTTGCTGTATGATACTTTCCATGTCCTATTTTGTAAATTGTGCAGCGATCCATCTTTCAAAGAGTGCGTCAGTACCTAGTTGTTCTAATTTGTTGAACGGTGTTTTGTGTACTACTCTGTCAAATGCTGGAGTTAAATCTATATAAAGTACATCACAGCACAATTTTATTTCATAGCTGTTATTATATTTTTATAGAACATCATGTTAAAGGTGGTAATAGATCTGTATTCAACATATGCATGCTGATATATGGTTTCAAGTCCCAACCATTCCACTTCTAACAATAACTTATCCAATATCACCTTTTCCATTTTTCTACAACACAAAAGTAGACTTAAGGATCTGTATTATTCTGGGTTTGTCCTACTACATTTTCCCTTAAAGACAGGTTTAATAAATGCATGTCTCCAATCTTGAGAAATCTCCCAATATTTATGCGACCAAGTAAATAATAAATATAATAGTATTTCCCTTTTTAATGTCTCCAGATCTTTTGGGTTTCTAATACCATGATGGGAATGGGCCCTATTCCTAAGTCAAAGTACAATTAAAGTTTATGAAATTTATATTGTTTCAATCTTTGATGTCAGCTAGAAGTGCTCTTTGCAGCACTCACAATTTGCACAGTAATGACTCCTTCTGCAATTTGTACCGAGTTACATGAATTGGTAACATACAATTGTGGATTCTTTTTTATAAGACCCATTGCTCCCACTAATGTTGGGACTATCCGGGTATCTTTCTTCCACATTGCTTTCATTTCTGTCTGCAAATCCTGATATTTTATGACTTTGTATGTCTCTCTGTATGTAAGACACTGTAGTCACTGAGTGTGGCAATTTCAATTATCAATGCTACTTTTCTCTTCTTTTCATGGACCACTATATCTGATTTTCTAGCATCTATCTTTTGAACTGTTGGTAATGGATGATCCCATGTGATGTAAACTTCATCACTTTCTATAATGCTTTGTGGCTCACGTTTCCAGTGTTTTTCAGCCACTTCAATACGATAATGTTTGCATAATACCCAGTGCAACAACCTTGCCACATTATTATGCCTTTCAGTATACAGTCCTTCTGCCATTAGTATGTCACAATCAGCAATGAGGTGTGCAACTATTTCCAATTCAGTTTTACAAAACCTACATTTGTCTGTTTCTCCCACATGTTCAATGGACTTTGTAAACCAAACACAGTCCACTATCTTGGCCCGCCAATATTAACCTTTCTTCATTTGGTTTGAATTTGCCTCCCCTTAATCATTCCTGATCAACATGAGTTTTTTTTTCAGAAATGTTCTTTACTTGCAACTGTATTTATGCATTTTCCACATTTCCTGTCTTCTCATCTGATCCTTCACCTTATATTCTTCCTTTTGTTTTTTGGCACATTCAGTTGCTGCCTGATTTTTTCTAGTTCTGGTTTGATTTCCATTCCTGCTTGACACAGATATACTTCTCCTAGATTAAGTAGAGAAGTCATCTTACATTCATGCTCCTCGTGTTTTAAAACTTTCACTACATTTGGGTCTTGTGAGGTCAGCAGATATGTGTGGAGTCCCATGATTGCAGATCTGTGCATGTAATCAATTTCAAGGAGAACCATCTCTCCTTTGGAATAAGGAAAATATAATCTTGGTATGCACTGATTTTTAGAAATCATTTGGTGAGCATGAAACATCCTAAGTTAGGACAGGAAGAGCAAATTTGTTTATAGCTTTGATTTTGTTCTTAGATGTCTGTGCTGTTTTCAGGATTAATTTAAGTCATCTAAAGTATGCCTTATTAAGTTTTATTCATGTTTGTTCAAGTTTTATTGTTGATACTTTATTAATTCCCCTCTTGCTCAAGTTCTTTTATATCACATTCTTCTCCCAGACTGATGTTTTCCTGGTGCTGCAGTTTTCCTGCTTTAAAGGTTGCTTTTACACATTTATCAAGATCAAATGACATTCTCATAACATCTGAAAAAGTTATGACAACCTGCAGTCGTGCTTTTAGTTCCTCATCTGATGAGCTATACAATTTTAATCATCGACAAAAAGAAGAGAAGTCATTACAATTTGTTGTTTTCTAGGAGCTGAATTATAGTCATGGCCTAGTTAAGTAGAGAGCTTAATTAATTAAGGGCAAGGCAGAATAGCAGCAGTGACAGAGGACCCTGTAATATCCACCTTTGAATTTTATGATAATTTGTCTTTTATGATAGTTTAATTGTGAAGTGGTCTGCCACTGTTTCATGGTCACTGTAATGTAGCCGATCAGTGTTGTGTGTCTCTTATACATTTTTAAGCACTCTTTTATCCATGCATGTGGGATACTATCAAAAGCTTTTTTGCAGTCAATCCATGCCATACTTAGATTCTTCCCCTTTTTGCAGTTCTCCACTATAACTTTATTTAACAACAAATGATCCTTTGTTCCATATGACTTTCTTTTATTGCCCTTTTGTTCTACTGCCATAATTGGATTTTCTTCTAAATTACTATTCTCATGTATAGTTTATATGTCACTGGAAGGCACGTTATTGGTCTATAATTTTTAGGGTAGCTTGCAGGTTCAACATTGTTTTAATGTTGTTAGACAGGCTGGTGTCTGTTCACGGTGCACACATAAATAGTTCTACTCATGGCTAAATCTTTGTGCAAAGATTTTTAATACTTTTAGTCAAGAGTTAAGTATTGCATTTGAGCCTGGGGATTTCAAATGAGAGGCTTTCCTTAACTCTGTTTCAATCTCTCTGTCTGTTACTTCATCCCAATCCTTATCCTGTACCTTTAAATTTCTTATCCTTTCTTTTACTACTTCTAGCCATTTAGCATCTTTGTTATGTTCCACAGGATCTTCATAGATACTTCTCCAAAATGAATCTATTTCTTCTTTTTTAGTGGTCTTTCAATTCCTTTTACCTTGTTTTTCAATTCTCTATAAAAAATTTTTGGGTTATCAATAAACTGCTTATTTTGTACCTTTCCTTTATATTTTTCTATGTATCTTCTAAGTTTTTCTGCCTGTGCTGAGATTTTTAGTTTATTTTCAATAGTGCATGATAGATCCTGATCTGTTCTAATACTGTACATTGCTTTTATCATGTTTATCTTTCTATTTTTGTTGATCTGTTCCCTCTTCTGTATTCCTCTAACAGTGACACTGTTTGTCTTAAGTGCTTTACAGTTTTCTGTATTTGATACTTCTATGATGGTATTTGATTCCCCCCCCTTCCTTTCCCTCACTACCCTTTGTTATTGCGGTAGAACTTTATCAGTTATTAATTTAGCTGCACAGTAATATATCCTGTTTACTTCTGTTATATCGCATTAATCTCTATGGACATTCCTAATTACTGTGTTCATTTGTTTTATCAAACTTTTGTTTTTTTGAGTTTTATTGACCTTCCGCAGTCTATTTCTTTCATTGATCTTAATATGTTTATCTATGTCTATTAAATTAAGCAGGTCTTCTCTTAACTCATTTTCTTCTAAACTCAGGGCACATTTTTTATTATTCATTTCCTGTGGGCATTCTATCGAAACCTCTATAACATCTTCCTGTGGCACATTCTCTTCAATTTCATCCTGTGCCATCCATTGCTCTGTCATATGGGAACCTATCACTCCTCAACATTGACTGCATCAGAGTTTCCACAGATTCCCATTCCTTCCCTTATTGTCCAGCTTCAAGTGAATGTTTATACTGGTTTTCTGTGGAAGGCTCCAAAATGTCTTCATATGATGCCTGATCAATTGCTTCCCATTACACTGGTTTCCCCTTAATTTGGATATCCATTTCTCTATCCTGTTGTGGTGCTTTCTGAATTAGATTTTCTACACTGAATCCTTATCTTTGTAGGTACTCCATAGTCTCAGTTTCTATTCCTTTAACTTATCCACTACTAAACACCTTGTCTACTTTTCCTCTTTGTCTTCTTATTTTTTTGTATTGTTAAGTTTTCCATGTCCAGATTCCTTTGCCTGTTTTTCTCTTCAAATATATTTGGTGCTGCTCTTTTTGTATTTTTTAGTTTTGCTTTCTCCTTTGCATAAACATTACACCCTATTAAATCTCTTTTTATTTCCCATGTCCATATTTCTTCTTCAGATGTCTCAAGATCTTTCTGCTTTTCCTCACTTTGGGGAATCACTCCATCATGCTGTGATATAATCTGTATAAGACCTTCTACACCAAATCCTTCATTTCTTAAATGTTCCTTGAAGTTCCACATTGAAAGGGTCAGTTACACAATCAGTTTTAAAGCAATTTTAACAGATATTCACAGAAAATACATACTTGTGAGTAGTATACAGTAACTCATTTTTGCCATTCTGTGAGCTCCTAGCTGAAGTTATTAGCAAGCTGTTCTTCCCTACTACGGACAGTGAGGAAGGAGAGCTCAAGGTGCAACCCTGTAAACAAAAAACACTTACGCTGCAGTAATCCCCCCACCAGGAAATGCACAGCAGAGAATCCCCCTATGCTCTACAGCATTAATACACTGTGACACACAAAAGACTTAGCTGATATTCATGGTAAATAATACTGAATCATATTACTCAGCAAAATAACTTAATATTGTTTTATGTGAGCTCCTAGTTAAAGTTATTAGCAAACTGTTCTGCCATTGTAGATAGAGTGCAAGTACTGGTGACAGAAAAAACATGATAGAATGTCCCTACCCCTCTAAAAAAATACTAAGCTGAAAGACTTTGCCTACCCTCCACCAAATTTACTGCAGTGAACTTGGCTATCCTGTAGAACACAAACTATAAAAATATAAAAGAAGCTTGCTTATTCTTCCTCCTCCATTCTAGCAAAACCTGGACTAAACATTAGGCATGTACCTGCAGCCAAAGATACACCTCCAAAAGATATGCTTCTCCAGAGAAGAAATCACAGATCATATTGTGAGTACTGGCTTGCACACTGTACTGCAGTTTCCAATCTCCACTGTCTTTTTATCTGTTCCACGATCCTAATGTCCTTGCTTGAAGATGAACTGCTGCAGTCCCCAGAAGTTTGCTGGCTGAAGAAATAATCTTCCATGCCAGAAACCTCCTGAATACTAATGCTGCTGCCTCCTAAAGAAAAAAAACCCTTGTTGCCTTAAATCCACAAAGAAAAGTAAATTGATCTCAGCAATACGACATTGCAGAGGCATGAAAACTGTCATCCGGAAGTATCACATTGATTATTTTTCTACTTCTCCTGGTTCGCTCATTTTGTATCAGTAATCAACCTCTGATTGGCTCATATTACCTGTATGCTGATTAGCTATTTTCACGGTATATGAGCCAATCAGAATATGCAAAGCAGAATCAACACTTTTAATGTGGAACAGCGGAACTTTGACAGTTTTGTGCCTTAAATGTGACATGTTCCACATAGTCTGGAGCACTTGGCAGCTCAGTGCCACAATCTACAAATAACAGTGTGAACACTGACACAGCAGACACCCATTCAGTCTGAGAATAGGCAGACTATGCACAACCGATTGTTCACTGGCAAACACATCCGCACATACAAGTATACCAACACATGCGTTATAACCAACAGTTAAAGCACCATGCACTTGTATGTAAATCATCCACTTAATCATATGTGTGACAGATACACAAACCCAACTGTCATTCAGGTTGTTGCCTACATTTCAGAAACTATCTTCTGAAAACATGGCTTGCTGCTGAATGATATTTCAACATATTTGTATTTTAATCAGCCTTGTATGAAGAGGTATAGGGTGACTATTGCACTTAACTTACTGATGCATAATGGATAGTTTAGCATTCTACACAATATACAGGGCAATACAAAAAATACAGACCTGTAACAAGGGAAACACATACATACATACAAGTATACCAACACATGCATTATAGCCAACAGTTAAAGCACCACGCATTTGTATGTTAATCATCCACTCAATCATATGTGTGACAGATACACAAACCCAACTGTCATTCAGGTTGTCGCCTACATTTCAGAAACTATCTTCTGAAAAGATAGCTTGCTGCTGAATGATATTTCAACATATTTGTATTTCAGTCAGACTTGTAAGCACAGGTATAGGGTGACTATTGCACTTAACTTTCTGATGCCTAATGGATAGTTTAGCATTCTACACAATATGCATGGCATTGCAAATAAATACAGACCTGTAACAAGGATCAGATGCATTTTATTTAACAAAAAAGAAGAATTAAGCAACATACTCATCTCCCTGCAAAGCTTCTCAAGCCTGTGCACCTGTTCAATGCACAGTGCATGATTTTTGGGTCCTGTCCTCATCACCTGAAAAAAAGAAAAAAGCAACTATGAGTGATGTAGTCCTCAAACAACAAGGCTATATATTGCTCAGATCAGGTTCTAAACACTTAATTTTAAAGAACATCAGAGAATCTCCATATACATTTTGCAATTGCATTCATAGTCTTTTTCATCTCTAAACACAGTTGAACAAGACAAGATTCAAACCTGTGACTTTAATATACATCCACACTCTAACTCTGTTTCTACCTGTCTAGCTAATCTATCTTGCCAGAGCGTAAGCGGTGAGAATGCTGTGAAAAAGTTGGGGTTATGAATTTTCAGGTATGGGCTACTAATATGGATCATGGCTTCCGTTTTCAAAAAAAAAAGGAACATGTGCTGGGCATGTACGTAAATAACTTGTAAAAATGAATTAATGTCAGCACTGTGGTCTCAACCAGTAAGAGCAATTGAAAACTTTCATCCATCAGACAGTGGGACAGTGGGACAGTGTCATGTATCACATAGTTTCTGTTAACAGAGACATAAAAGGTACTGTGCACAGTAAGGTGTGTGAGATGACTACATTTACAGATATTCTTTGACGCACATCACAAAACAAATGCATACATCATTGCATCCCACTGACCTGAATTTCAGCTATAAGTCTGACCTCAAAAGCTAAGTAAGATGTGGTTGTTAAAGTGAATGTAATAAGGAATGACAAAACAACACTTGATAGCACTTTTGAAAATACCATATTCCACAAAACTGTTTGTTAGACATATAACAGTCTGTTGCAAGCTTTATACATAACCCTGTACTTAAAGAGATGACTGTTAACAGAACATTACAGATTATGAAGATATTCATGGGGATCTGATGAATACCTGAGTTGCATGTAACCTTGCAGTAAATAAGTATTAATATCAATAAGCAGTTATGTAGAGAAGAATGTTCGACAAATTATTCAAAGATAACAATATGATATGTTTCCTGCATTTGGAGTTGAACCCAAAACACTACAAAATATAGGAATGCTTGCTGCTTTCTTTACAAGTCAAGCTAACAGGTAACACACATCTTTTCTTAACAAACAGGTATTGTGTGTGTGTAGCCACATACCTATGGATAATGAGTGAATACGGAAACTTCCGACACTTATTGGCCATTATAATCTACTTAGTTGGACTTAGTTTTTCTGCCTTGCTTCATAGGAATCCCCAGTATTGTGCTCACATTCCCCTCAGCAAAAGTTACATCCTGTGTCTTGGCCAACCTCCAATCAAACCAAGGCTGTCTTGTTGCCCTGTACTGTGAGACCCTGCATCGGTGGAACACTAAAGTGCTTTCAGCTAGACTAGTTCCCCTCAGCAAAAGTTACATCCTGTGTCTTGGCCAACCTCCAATCAACCCAAGGCTGTCTCATTGCCCTGTACTGTGAGACCCTGCATCGGTGGAACACTAAAGTGCTTTCAGCTACACTAGTCCCCCTCAGCAAAAGTTACATACTATGTCTTAGCCAACCTCCAATCAACCCAAGCCTGTCTTATTGCCCTGTACTGTGAGACCCTGCATCGGTGGAACACTAAAGTGCTTTCAGCTACACTAGTTCCCCTCAGCAAAAGTTACATTCTGTGTCTTGGCCAACCTCCAATCAAATTAAGGCTGTCTCATTGCCCTGCAATGAAACCCTGCATTGGTGGAACACTAAAGTGCTTTCAGCTACACTAGTGTATGTTAGTATAGCAATAACCCACACCTGGGTGTGGGTAATGCGGGATTTAACCACGGTTGGTGTGGTTTGGTCCCGAGGGCGACAAAGACAACCGTGGTTAAATCCCGCATTACCAACACCCAGAAGTGGGTTATTGCTATTATACTATGACATTATTTAAGAAAAGAAACAATTACTTTTCTTAAATAATGGCATTGTATAATGCCTCTTTGCTGCCCTTCCGCAGCTGTCTGGCATCTGCGGCAGTTCTGATGTACTGCGCATGCCTACACAGTACATTAGAGCTGTGGCCAAAAGCAACGGAGAAAGCAAGCTCTCCGTTGCTTTTTTACTGTTTCGCTATGTTAAATGGGTTTAACATAGCGAGACAGCTTTAAAATAAGCAACGGAGATGTCCGTTGCTTATTTTAAAGCTGTCTCGCTATGTTAAACCCATTTAACATAGCAAAACAGTAAAAAGCAACGGAGATCTTGCTTTCTCCGTTGCTTTTTTTTCAAACCTGTCTCTCTATGTTAAATGGGTTTAACATAGCGAGACAGCTTTAAAATAAGCAACGGAGATCTCTGTTGCTTTTTTTAAACCTGTGTCGCTATGTTAAACTTGTTTAACATAGCGAGACAGTGTTTTAAAAAAAGACTTATACTAATGGAAAAAGTCCGGGCGACCGGACCTTTTTCCATTAGTATAAGTCGATTTACAACGTGCACGCTGGCCAAACAGCATGCACGTTTTGGAATATTAATAGGAGGTCATGGTATAATTATATTTAATCTGTCCTCCAAACAAGATTGTTTCCCCTTTCACTGTATGCGTGCACACTACTGCCCCCACCACCTCCATTTCTCTCTTCCTATAGTACTCCTAGGTCAATTACTTAAAACTACTTTCTCCTGGAAAAAGTTTACCTATGTACCTGCAGCCCATACTTCTTTTGTTTTTCCCTGCAGAAGTGGTGGTCCTTTTCACCACTCTGTACTAGATTAGTAGCATAACATTTGTAGTTATTAGGAAAATACTGCAGCACACTAACCTGGAATTAACTTAGCTTGGTTTTCCTGTTTTCTTTTTAGCAGCTGGCTTAGTCCAGTTTTTCTGACTCACAACGTTGCATTACTTTGTATCTACCCCCTCCCCCATTTTGAACCTGCACACCTCCCCTCCCACTCCTGCTTAATTACAGAGGTATCAAAAAGCCTGATGTAGAAAGGCACCATCTTTTGACTTAGCTTTTCTGCCTTGCTTCATAGGAATCCCCAGTAGTGTGCTCACATGTAAGTAGCCCACTGCCCTCTAGGTGGCTCCATACTATTAGTGCATCCAAGTGCCCCACCTGCCCACTAGGTTGCTCCATACTATTAACTTTAGGGTCTCTAAATCCCTTCACCTACTCTTCATCAAATCCCCCTAACACAGTTCTTATTCATCTCTTTATTATTGTTCTCTCTCACACTGTGGTCCCAATATAACCATACAAATATTTCCTTATATCACTCTGCTATAATCACACTTCTATCTTTTTTAAGCCTCTTACCTTCTTATATATCTCACCACACTTAACTTCAGACTTCAGCACTCCACTGATTGATTGTTCTCCTCGATCTTCTTCTTCTTTTGGCTCTACCCACTCCGTTCAACCTGTGGGCTCACTCCGCTCCCCTACCCTGCCACTAATTCCCACCCCACCCCAGTTGTCCTACACTTATTATCACCTTGCCACTCCTGCTCATCTGACACCACTCCCACTCATCAGAATCAATCAGCATTAACCAATCATTCACAGGATCCAGCCCTATTACTCAAACACTCTCCAGTCTCTCACTATATGCTAATTATAAACACCCCAACTTTATTTTAAACAAGCATTACTCAAATACCCATACAATTCCTCCACATACTTTTAACAAATCTTCAAACTCTAATCCTATTTACTGTCTAATACCCCCCTTATAATTCTCTATCTTCTCACAGCCTATGAATACCAACACCTCACTGGCACACACTACCCTAGAACCAAAACCAGTACCACTAATCAGCCACAAAATTCTAACCAACCACTACCCCACCTCTCATCAAACTCTTCTTATGCAAAAACTCAACATCCCATTCGTGCTTCATATATTAATCCTAGAACTAAATATTACCACATACTGTTATTAAAACTCCAGAAACTTGCTATTAGATTACTACCTAACCTCATAGTGGATGGTGACATCCACCCTAACCCAGGCCCAACCCCACCTGTTACTATCAGCCCCACAAATAACACCCATAGTAACCTATGAAAGTCAAATAATGCCCCCAACTCACTCCTAGTGTGTCACCTAAACATTAGAAGTATAAACAAGAAAATTCACTACTTACATGTCCTCCTGGATGTCCACTCCCCTGATATACTATGCCTTACCGAGACCTGGCTCAAGCCTACTACCGTTGATAATGAAATTATACCCCCAGGGTACAATATATTAAGACTTGATCACATCTGTAAGAAAGGAGGGGGGTAGTCATCTTGTATAAATCTACTCTGGAAGTATCCAAGACTAGCACCCCAAATGCCTTGTTTACTAACAATGCAGAAATACTCTTCACAAAGGTCCAACTCAACAAACGCAAATCTATAAACATTGCATGTATCTATATTCCCCCAAGTGACAACACAAATACCTTGGAAGGTATCCTCCAATGACTGTCTACTAACTGCCCCCAGGAAACTATTATTCTTGGGGATGTTAATATCGACTGGAATACTTGCTCTTCAGACTTCCCCTCCACCCATATAAATTTGCATGGCTTCTCCCAGATGATATCTTCCTCAACCAGAATCAATAGGCCTAATGAAAAGGAAAGTATCCTAGACTGGATATTAATAAACAACCTACCCCAGATATATAAAACAGGGGCCCTAACTGAGGACTTTAGTGATCCCTTCCTGACCTATATAATCAGATAAAGAAATGACATCCCTCAACAATCTTCCTTTAAAACCATTAGAAGTTGTAAGAACTTTAGTCAGACTAAATTTCAGAATAAACTTAACACATGTGACTGGTCCAACCTATGGCTACTTCCACTAGATGAAGCGGTCTCATACTTTAACTCTACATTTCTTGCTATCCTGGATAACCATGCTCCCCCACACACTATCAGAATCAATAAAGTAGCACCATGGCTGTCCAATGATACAAGGCAAAAAATTGTTTGCAGAAACAAAGCATGGACCTCTCTGAAAACCACTAAATCCCCAAAAGACCACCTTATATATAAACAGCTGAGAGATGATACAAAGAAGTCTATTATGCTAGACAAAAAGAATTACTACTGTAATCTGCAAGAAAAGCACCAACATCAACCACAAACATTTGGGTCAGGCATAAACAAACTTCTCCAACCAGGCGAATCAACTACCCCTATCCCCTTAACTACCCTCCAACAACCTCCTATACTTGTTGCTAACACCTTTCACACTTTCTTTACAGAAACCATGCAATCCCTAGCCAGTAAGCTATCTCCCTATACCCCAAGTACCACCAACCCCACACCTGATAATAAGATCCCCTTTAAGCTTGATCCAGTGCCAACATCTTTTATTAAGTCCTTACTTAAAAAACTGAAACCCACCACCCTTTCAGCAGACCTACTACCTGCAGAATATCTCCAAAAAGCTGCTAATGAAATGGCATACCCCATATCAATTTTAATCAATAGAACTATCCATGAAGCCTATATCCCCCACATCTGGAAAATCTCCCACATTGTCCGTCTTCATAAAGGGGGAGATTTCACTGAACTTTCAAATTATAGGCCTATAGCCATTTTGTCTCCCTTGGCTAAAATAATGGAAAAATGTATCCACAAGCAATTTCTTGCCTACCTGAATCAAAACAGTCTCCTAGCCCCCTCCCAGCACACATTTAGACCTTACCATAATACAACCTCAGCCTTTCTCTCCTTCTCCCATGCAATAAATCAAACCCTTAATGACAACAAGCTCTCCTCAGCCCTCTTCCTTGACCTATCCAAGGCATTTGATATGGTAAATCACCAGCTACTCTTAAACACATTATAATCACTCTCCATAGATAACCTAACAATTATCTGGTTTCATTCTTACCTAAGTGACAGACAACAAGCTGTACTATGGAAGCATAACCTATCGTCCCTTTTACAATCACCCCTGGAGTCCCACAGGGATCTGTATTAGGTCCCCTCCTATTCTCCATATTCATTAATAACCTGTACAACGTCATCCCTGATGCAACTTGTATTCAGTATGCAGATGACTCAACCCTAATCTGCTCTGCCACCTCCCCCACAGATTTACAATCCTTGTCCCAAATCACTTTCAACAAAGTAGAGAACTGGCTCACTGGTCACCAACTACTATGAAACTCAAATAAAACCAAACTATTACTGTTTTCCCCCACTCACAAGGTCCCCTCACCACCTCTCACCATAATATCTAACAATGGTACCATAATTTCCCCAAAACCTAGTACTAAGCTACTGGGAGTGATCACCGACAACAACCTCAAGTTTGATGCTCACATAGACAAAACTATTAAAACAGTTAATAAAAAATTAGGCTCTTTATACAGGATTAAACCATTCCTAATCCCATCTGCTAGAACTGTTATTGCCCATGCACATCTGCTATTGACCCTTCTTTATGCCTCACCCATCTTCGTAAACCTAAGCAAATCAAACCTCAATAAATTTACTAGGTGCTACAATAACATTGCCAGATTTTCCACAGGATCAGCTTATAGAACCCATCATTGCCTTAACCTTCAATCCTTAGACTGGCTTGAACTACCCTATCAACTGCAATATAACCAATAGTTGTTCACAAACTCCTCTACCAACCAGACAGTATACCCATACTGAAAACTATTATTACCCCCTACAGTAACCTAAAATCCCTTCTCTCTTCCAAAAAATTGCTAGTGCAAACTGTTAAAACCAACAATTCAGCTGGTGAATTATTATTCTCTAACTCTGCCAGTAAAAACTGGAACCTACTTCCTGCTGAACTCACCACTGACCCTTCCTTATCCCAATTCAAAAAATCCCTTAGGAGATACCTACAAATGCAGTGGCTTTGTCCCTGTAAAAACCCTGACTAACCCCCACTCAAACATATTTCATAAATGAAAACCTCATTACAAGAATAAAATTATGACTCGCTAACTGTTTAAAATTCTGTGTATCACCCACCTACTGGAAAGATATAAAGTTAACACTACACCATGCATGATAACTACCTTAATATATGTGGTTTCCTTTTTCAGGTGAGATCTTTAACTATTTCTTTCTCATCTACTTGCTTCCAACCTTTGCTGTGTGTATGTGAGAAAAATGTACCTGTGTGTACATATTGTTAAACAAATCTCAGTTTTGTGATAACTCACTGTAATAATTTCACTGTATTTACGGTTGTTTTTGCATATTTGGAGCTTTTCTCCCCGGGCCTCCGCTGAAAATGGACCTGTATCCAGTCGGACTTTACTGGTTAACAAATGTAAAATAAATAAATAAATCTAAAGAAATTCATTGATGGTTCTTGACATTTGCCACTGTGGGTCCAACTTCAGAGTCACTTCACTACCCCATGTCCCGAGTGTTCTCTCTATCTAGCTACTTCACTCTACAAAAAGTGAAACAAGCACATGTACCTTCTGCAGCAGCAGTAATCTGACTTATCGTATCGCACTACCTAAAGAACTTGCACAGCTGAATTTCACCTGCAGTTGCCAAAAAATACACAAGCAACAAATAAAGTTAAATTTATGTAAGGCAATCTGCAAAAAACTTAATTTGTTAAGTCTAGTGTGCATTGTTTTGTAGTGTTGAATCTGCTGGAATGATATCCCCACCCCAATCACAGGTCTTTTACTGCTGAAGGTGAAGCTATATTAACTCTTCAGCATATTTCACTTTTATCAGTGTAATATATCCCTGGAAAGACATTCAAAACCCATAGCTATAAAATTAGATGCCGTGACTCGAGACAAGTATTTAGAGTTCAGACAACTTGCCTTTTGTGTCCATGAACATCCTACCTCACTGATTGCTTATTCTTCCCGCTCCATTCACTCTGCTCACTCCACTCCCCTGCCCTTCCCCCATATCCCACCCTCCCCACAGGCCAGCACCTCTACTACTCTTTATCCTAAGCAAACTACTCCCCCTCATTCCTATGAACCAGTTATATACAACACTACCTTGTCCACACCCACATTTCATGCACACCTTACTTTCTTTTATTTAGCCAATCTTATGTTCTTTTATTTAGCCAAACTTATCTACTATCTCTTACATACATCACCTTGAATTCACCTACCATCTACTATACTTTGTTGCATTATACTTTACTTTGCCATCACAATACAATCACCACCTCAAACTATTTTAAATTAACTCCAGGCTTACCACCTTCTCTTCTACTATACACATAAAGTAAATTGCACTATAATTTTACTACTGACCAATCACATCTCCCCCCCTTCGGGCTAAACAACACACCTAATACACTTGTAATAGGCGACACTTATTGTCAGACACACTGACGTACCACTCACCAGCCCTAACAAGGGAATAGTCACTTTGGGCTGTCTGTCAGGTGCCAGGATCTGCCACATAACACAGGCAATCAGGTCACTCCAAAGCAAGTACAGGACTGGCACCATCATTGTCCATGCTGGTTCATAAAACCTCAGATGTTACTCCCTGGACCACATGACATGATACATGGAGGAACACTCTGATCATGTAGCCCAGGCCAGTATGACCCTGACCTTGTCTAGCATCTTACACCCACCAATTATGATGTCACAGTATACAGACAAACATATCACATTTAACAGTTGCCTAACAAATTTGTTTCATTCATAGGGGATACAGTGTCTGTCAGCCTGTGGTGACATGCTCAACATGCCACGTAGCTTCACTATGGACAGCTTGCACCTGTCACCCTTGGAATTTTGAATGCTGGCTAAGGCTCTTGCTACCACCATAGTGCCTTTTTTAAGCAGGGCTCAAAAGACAAACCCACCTCCATAGACATTACAGGTTAAAGGAAACAAAGGGTAATGCTGCTCAACACCAGATGTGTTACCCTCATATTGTGGCCACTCAGGACTCTCCTCAGTATGGAGGATAGCGATATTTGTGCACTAACAGATGCCTGGTTCAGGCTCAGTTATGCACACCAGCACTACCAGGTTATGTTTCATACCATGCTTTCTGACAACAAGACTTGGAATAGACAACACAACTAGGGGGAGTATCCATATACATCACAGATACACACACCTCCGGGTTAGTAGCACTGCACAAAGCATCACAG
>NC_056727.1:50163063-50170021 GCF_019279795.1 Protopterus annectens | reverse complement strand
GCAGCATAAACGAAATGCTTGACTCACGGGCAAACATCTTTACGATTAAAAAAATATATATAACATGTTCATTTATATATTTTATGTTCATAGTCTGTGGGGGCATGTGCTGTGTTGTGTTTATTCACATTTCCATGGCCTCTGTCGTGGGTGTTTACTTTGGGCAATTTTACTCGTCTGGGGGCGTGTCCGCTTGCAGGGCTCGGCCTACGGACACCCCCCCTACTGTCTTCCACGGACTGTGTTAGCCTTAGGTGTGATTCAGCATGCTCTCATGAATATGCAGAGCATGCTGACATCACTCCATTTAACTGCAGCCTCCATGTAAGAGTTATAACTCTTACACGGAGGCTTCATGAATTCTGCCCCATGTGTTCTTACTTGAACAAACAAGTCAGCATGCCATGTAAATTCTTTAAATAATATCAAGAACATGCTACAGGTGGTGCCAGGTCTACTTAAAATAAATCCTTTCACCTTATATTAGGCATAACATTTATCATACCCAAATACTACTAAAGAAAAAATAGACAAGAAAAATTACAATGGCGTATCACAAAATTTAATAACATATAATACAGTTTCCCTGATGCCTTGGCTAATAGCCTATCAGAGTATTACTTAATATAAAATAAGAAAACTTGCATAAAAGGGCCACCCATTCACTAACAGCAACCATTAAATTGATTATACATTTCCAACTGATTTCATAATTAAACCATTTAGGAGACAAAGTATCAGATGTAATATTCAAAACATGTTTTGTTTTTAACACTGAATAATTTGGATATAGAAGAATGGCTTGATATTAAAAAATGATGGAATGATAAAATATATGCTGTTGTTTTACTGCATACTTGTCAAGAGTGTTTGGTTGGACCCTAATAGTTTCCAGGGTGCTTAGGAAGGTGGAGTTAAAATCTTGGGACATGGCTGGGAATCTACAGCAGGCTACGACCTGAATTGCCATCTTACCCCATGTTAGTTGTACCTGAAGTATTTCAGATGTATTACAGAAGGCTACTAGTCTGGATGTGTACATATCCTTTATGAATATGGAGACACCATCACCTTTGGAGCTTCGGTCCATGTTCTGGGGCCGAAAGGTGTGGAATTAGTTATAGCCTGGTAGCGCAGGGGTGCTTTCTGCTGCTTTAAACCAGGTCTCCATTACAGCACAAATGTCGATGTTCTCCATTTTGAGGAGTGCTTCAAGAAAGTGCATGTTGAAGTTTAGACTTCTAGCACTGAGCAGCATGACCCTCAGATTGCATTTATTTATAGCTGTTATGGTGGTAATTTGGTCTTTGGAACATCACCTACAAAAGGCACCACAGGGATAGCAAGAGCCTTAGCCAATATCCGGAAACCCTGGGGTGACAGAAGCAGGCCATCTTTGGCAAAGCATCGAGGTCTGTCAATCATGTGCTTCCAAGCAGACAGATACTGGATCCCCTTAAAATGACACCACAAACTTAGCCAATTGTTAAAGTCAACCATTTTATGCTTGTACTGCGGTATCATTCTGGGTGATGGTAGGATGCTGCTCAGGGCTAGGGTCATACCTGCTTGGGCCACATAATCCAAGAGTTCCTCCATATCACTTTTCATGTAGTCCAGGGAGCTGCATCTCAGGTCATTCACACCCACATGGACAGTGACAGAGTCATACTTGTACTTGTTGTGGAGTGATCTGAGTGTGTGTGTGTTATGTGTCAGATTCTATCACTTGATAGACAGCTGACTGTTACTTTCTCCTTATTCAACCAAGTGAGTGAGACATCAGTGTGCTTCACTATTGAGTCACCTATGATTAGTGTATTGGGCAAGCTGTTTTGCCTTAGGGGCTTAGGCTGAGGGGTGAGCTATGTGTCTTGTGGTCGGTGCTGTGTTGTGGTTGAGTATGTTTCTGCCTTGGAGGTCTCTGCTGTTTGGGTAGATATTGAGATCCTATGCGAAGATGGGTGTGTGTTTTGTGTTTTTATGTGAGACATGTGATGGAGGGCTATGTGTTGCATGTGGTGTGGTGCACATGTTGACCTTCTCCTCTTGACCAGTCTTGGCTTGAGAGTTCATAACTTCCATTTTGGATATATAAGTGCATCTCTCACAAGTCTGAGTGTTGGAAGGTAAGAGGAGAGGGTTGTCTTTGTACATGAGGCAGTTAGTATACTGCCTCAGAATGCCCAAGTTCTCCAGGTTAATAGGAGAAAGCACAGATAACTGACCTTTAGACATGCCAGGAGAGGTGGTCATTATTACTAAGTAATGGCTGTTTCCTTATATAGTGCTTTTACATGACAAATGTCTCTCAAGGTGTCTGAGTCTGTACAGATCACTCTAAAGCAACTAATACATAGACCCTGAAAATTTAAGGATGAAGTATGTAGGCAGATATTCTGAAGATAGAAAGAAATCAAGCAGTATTTACTGAAAAATGAAGAATTAGCTTGTCAAGAATGATGAAAAGAGGGGAGCTGTATGAATGGCTGCTGCCTGGCTACTACTAATGCTGTCTCAGCACCGCTTCACTCTGTTGGGATACAATACTCCTTTACTTCTTCTCTCACCAGCAGCAAAATGTTAGCACTAATCCCAAGAAGAAAAGCAGGCCACAGCCTGTTTGAGGATCCACAGTCTTGTCCCAGATGATGCAAGGGTCTGCAGGCTTGTAGCCTTTTTCTGGTAGATGCCTCGAATAGCAACCAGACCAATCAGGTACGTTAAGCACAGACATTCACTTTCCAACCAGAAAGAGTCAGGAATCAATGCACTCTGCTCCAACTATCACCCGGATCAGAATATGAGCACATATTCCAAGCTGTCACCTGTAAAGCAGTTATTAAGCTTTCTGGTGATCAGCAGTCTCTAGGAAATAATATAACTGCACTCCTTCTCTCACCAGGAGAAAACAAAAGCACTAATCCCAAGATGACTACTGAGAGGCAGAATGTGGGCTCTCCAATAACTGGTGGTCTTGTAATAGATGCTTAAAGGTAATATGAAAAAAGGGTTTATCTTAAACACTGCAGTGAGCAGTAGAGGAGTTAGATGTGAAAGTAGGCAACTTAAGTTTTACCTGTCTAAAAAGTAAAATTTTAATGGAGAGTCACAATTTTTAAAACAGCAAGATAGATTAAAAGGGGGTGGTCACTTTTGTATTCTGGTACTATGGAATACAGTAGGATGGCTAATAAGTTTAAATAGTTGAAGGGGAGTGATTTCACAAAATGATGATTTTGTGCTTACTCACACCAGCCAGTAAAAGCAGAGAGGAAATGAAATATATGATCAAATTAACATAAGGGGCAGGCAACTAGAAAGACAGTGGTGTTTAAGAACACAATGGTAACCAGGTAGGAGGGTGGGAAAAAAATTCTTTCTTACTCACAAGAGACTGATTTGTGGCCTCTTTTCAAGTTTTAATATGCAGGTAAAAGCAGAATACAAATGAAACACAGTGTAAATAAAATAAATTACAGTATACAAAATAGAAAAAGGCAATAAAGTAATACAAAATACAACAAATAAAAAGCAAACTAACCTTTCCCTCACAGCAAACTGTAGCAGGGTCTGGGTGAGCCCTTCTTTGTTGGGGGTGGTTGTCTTCTATTTCATGGCACATAGTTTAAGTACAGTAGGACACAAATGTAATTTATTTAAATATATGTATGTATGTATTTATTTTTCTGTTAATTGGTTAAAAATGGTAGAATATACGTTTGTTTTTTCTGATGTAGCCTGTTTTTTTTCACATTTGCATATGTCACATTTTCTTACTGTTTATTCTTTTATGTTTATTCTACTGTTGTTATTATTGTATTTTAAACATTTCTTTTAAAATATTCTAAGTGAAAAAAAGAGCAACTGAGGTATACATTGTACCAGACTGATATTAACTATAAACCTGGTGACATGTATTCTTTCATCATAATAAAAGTAAGAGGTGACAGTTGCTTCTGGGGTGCACTTTTGAAATGCAGTATCAAATGGTATTTCAAAACTGAATATATGTATGGCTATGAAGGAGCTGGGAATGTCAGTGTTTCATGGAATTATATTATAAAATTCTTTGGAAATATTAGTGAAATGATGTATTTATATACGATCCTTGAAAAATTTGGGTGGAGACGTATGCTTATAAAGCAAAAATTGTCATGCTGAAAAGATTGTGTATGAAGTATATTATTATAGGACTATTTAAATGAATATTTAGAGTTAAGAAAATATTACATTTGGAGTGAATTATACTTTCTGTGAATTTTCTGGAGGAGTAATAAAAGATCATTTTTATTATTCTACACATACTTTCCAGTATGATTTGATGTTTTGAGATATTGCTACACCCCTTACCATATTCAAGATGGAGAACTGAAGTTGTAGTCTAATTTAGTTATTTAGATTTATGGAAGGATGCTTGTTTATATTGACTGAATTTGAATTTATTATCCCTTGTGTCTTCAACTATTTCATTGCTCTTTCGTTTTTCATTTTGTATTTTTCTTTGTGGTGTTGTTTGCCTCTTAAAAAAGTTCCCTAGCCTTTTTTTCATTACTTGCCAAGTGATCTTTAATATCAAATCGACCATGACTTTAGACAGATGGTATTTTGGTATAAGATCTCCTCCAAAGAAAATCAGCTTAACTAACAATGCATCATCTCTCCCCCTTTTTTTTTTTTTGCTTCAGAGAAGTATCAGTAATGGCATGAATCCATGTATCTGGTGAGACAATAGAATCAACAGTCTTCTTTCTTCCTGGCATCAAATTAAATGTTCAAATTGCTTGACAACTTTCACAGTTTGATAATTAGTTTCCTTCAAGCAAAGAAAGATGCATACAAATTACAGAAACTGTACAGTAAAACAAATTGTCTGTTATCGACATATTAACTTCAAAACTTGTTTAAATAGATAGGATTATAAGTAGCAGTCTGGGTTGGTTTAGACAAAGGAACTTTAAAATCAAATTAATAATTCAGTGATGATTTCCAGGGCAATAATTGCATCATGAATGTAAAATCTAAGCCTTTTACATTTTCATGCATTAGAATAAAACAGAAAATATTCATAGGTTCAGTGAACAACTCATTCTTTTTCTGCTAATGCAACTACTTGTTGAACATGCTGGCAAGCAATATTTAAAGGCCTGCTGATAGAACTCAAATACCGAATGTTCAGATATGTCTAACCTCCCTACAGATGATGACAAGCTTTCATTATAAAATTGTTGATCATGTTGGGAAGCATCTGAAACATCTTGAAGACTACTCTTTAATCACTTGTAGAATGCTTGTCAAACTGCCACTACTAAAATACTTTTAGCGTACATTAAAGCTGCAGTCCAGTTTGAATTTCAAATAAAACAACAAAAAGGAAGTGCTTTTCAAAACAGTATGGACTTGTGAAGTTATAACTGAGGATCAGAGAGCAAACAAACTAAAGACAAGCAAAATAAAACCTTGATCAAGGTATAATACTAATAAAAAGGGCATGAGAGAGGGTTCTGTAGGATTTATTCATGTTTGATGCTGATGGACCAGTTGGGCTTCACTCTCACAGTCAGGATTAATATTGTAACACCCCACTTAGCATTGTTAGTTGTTAACCTGTAACACTGTAGCACAGGACATAACAGAAAAAAATCTAATTGTGAAAATACATTTTATATACACACACACACTCACACACACACACACACACACACACACACACACACACACACACACACACACACACACACAAAACTGTGTTTGGTTATATGGCAAGTTGTCAAAGTAGGTGTCTGGAACTGGGACTCTTTTTTTTTAATAGATTCTCATTTTGTGGACTCTGAAGTGGGAGTTTATGGAAATATGTGGAATATCTGCTGCGTATGTTTTGTTTATATATCTGTTTGATGGTGTGTGTGTGTGTATGCATGTGTGTGTGTGTGTGTGTGTGTGTGTGTGTGTGTGTGTGTGTGTGTGTGTGTGTGCGCGCGTATGCATGCCAGGATCTAAACGCATGTTTTTTTGTGCAAGATCTCTGGGCAGTGCAGTTTAGGAAGTTTTTCCTTTTCCTCACTGCTGTGATTAGAGTATATATAAAGTTGCAGGGTTACAGGAGTGAATTTTCCTTTTTTTTTTTTTATTTTGCATTTTTCCATTATTTTGTACTGTCAATGAAATTTCATCAACCTATTGTGATATGAAAAGAAGGAAGTTTTTGTTAATGAATGATATATCTAAATGCTCAGGGTGTACACTATGCTGTATTTACTAACTTGTGCTTTCATTATATTACTCATATTTCCCAGTGTGCCATGTGCTCTGACAGCCTTCTCTACACAATTTTTGAGTTGGTGTTGGATCTGTAGTGAGTTCATCTCCCAGATGCTGAGCTCCTTAGTCATTGCTCTCTGCTGAAAAACACTACAGTTTCTAGATGTACACTGATAATGATTCCCTTATTTATATTTTGTTTCAGTGTGTGTGTGTGTGTGTGTGTGTGTGTGTGTGTGTGTGTGTGTGTGTGTGTGTGTGTGTGTGTGTGTGTGTGTGTGTGTGTGTTAGGAGGCCTGCCCCAACAAACAAAGAAAAAACGTTACTTTTTCTCATCAGGCTGAATTTCCAATAACTTGATTTCAGTGGATCAGTTCTTTATTGAGTTAAATCACAATGATTCATAGTGCGAGTGTACAAACTCCATCTTTAGTGGATACATATTGGATCAAGCCTACAGTGCTCGGTGGTGTTTGAATAAAAAGTAAGAGTATTTTAAATTAATGTAAAATAATATAAATCCTGTTTTCTTTCAAAAATGAATTAGAAGTAAACACACTAGACTTCTAACAGAATACTGATTAAGGTGGAAATCTGATCAGACATAAAATGTAAGATTTGTGGCTTGTGATCCAGATTAAAACAATAAATTATATTTTTCTAAACAATAAGTTATAATATTAATGGTGCGGAGTAT
>NC_056727.1:49873063-50158063 GCF_019279795.1 Protopterus annectens | reverse complement strand
CTGAAAGACCTAAATCTTTCTTTAGGTATTTACACATTTACAAATACATTATTATTGGACTCAAGAGTTATATTTACATAAGCAAGTAAACCATACCTTGTTTTTGTAAGTATTAACAAAAATTGTGTGTTTTCATCTGTAGTCATTTAATGAAACTAAGGAATGCTGATTATTCTTATATATTTATCTGTAGCAGTCATACTGAGCAATATCTATGAATATGTATGAATATCTATGAATATCTATGAATATGTATGAATATGTATGAATATCTATGAATATGTATGAATATCTATGAATATGTATGAATATCTATGAATATGTATGAATAATGAGAGTAACTGATTTTTTAAAGCAAGCAATGCTTCTTATTTTAGCAGTAGATTCATAGGTTCATAAGTTAAGTATAAGGATGTCTACAGATCATTTCAAGCTTAGCCAATGACTCTTGATCAAAATCTCCCTCCAACATCAAGCACAGCAATACAGGTTGTACTGGGGAAAATTTCAGTCTGTCTATCCAGTTATCTAGGTTTACCTTAAAGGTGTCATTGGTATTTTTCTAACTGATATGTAGATGAAGTCTGCTCCAGATGTGGGGATACGAAACTGTAACACCTATGTATCTTCATAAATTTGTAATGCAGATTTAGTTTCCTTAACCTGATATTAGAGATACCATTTCTCCATAAAAGACTAGACGGTCGTATAGGTCAAATAAAGTCAAATCTTTCATGGCATGAAAGGCAGCCAGACATAGTTCCCTACAGAGGAGTCTGTAAGAAACTGGATATAGATAGAAATATGACAATCTGTCCTGTTAACTAAGATTTTGAGGATATTGATATTTTAAGATATGAACTTCTAAGGTTAATCTTTAGACTCAATAGTATTTAGACAGATATGTGCCAAGAAGGGCATTATATTCAACAATCATTTTGATGTAATATGCGTAAATGGGAATAATAACTTCTTTGGATCTAGAGGATATGCCTTTGGAAATTAAATGACCCAAATAGAGAGCCTTCCTAACTGCTGCAGTGACATGGAGGTCAAATAAAAGGAATTATCAATAAAGAGAGCTGAGAACTCTTGATGAGTGTCTGATTGGAGGGCTTTGCCATCTATATGGTATGGGAAAATGTTTTGTTTACCAAAATCTACTATACTATTAGTTTTTCACATTTAATTTTAGACCACTTTGCTTGTACTAATTGTTAACATGGTGTGATCCATAAGAGAGCAATGTTGAGTTAATGGAGCATTAAATGACAACTTTCAATTTACAGTCATATGCAGATCTCAGAAAGTAGGTGCCAAAAAGGAGAGGGCTCAGCACAGGGCCATGTGTTGCTGGTAACTTTTAATTAAAAGCAGTGGCACCTATAACTCTAATCACAAGAGTTCCGTCAGGCAAGCAGTTATCTGACCACCATAGAACATACAGATCTCTACTCAGGTTTGCAAGTTTGTCAATAATGCCTTAATGGGAAATAGTGTCAAAGACCTTGACCATGGTCAGATATGCTGCATATAAACATAACTATTATTTATAGTTTTTGTGATCTTAAAGAGGCAGGACCTTCCTTCAAGAAAGCCAAATTGATAAACATCCAGGGTTAACAGATTTTTAATGCTCAGATTAATGAGGTCTGAGACAAAAGTTTACATATTAGGCTGGTGAGATCCACTGAATTACTAAGCAGTGCATTGTCATTGTTTTTGTTTCATGTATTTCTTATTAGGATAATACATTCGCAAGAATTTATCCAAACATTGCTGTTGTTGCATTGACCTTGACTTTTAGCTGAATATTCTGGAATTTGCCATGGTCTTTTTGAGGGATTGCAGGTGCAGCCATTCCCAGATAATGTGATTTTTCCATTCAGCTCTATAGCGCAGGAAGAGGTAAAACAGCTAAGATATTATTCTGTTATGGATGTGGTATACATCAATATGCATTTTCACTCATTCTGTTTCTCTCTTTTAGGAATTACAGTTACAAGATTCAGAATATCAAATGGTTCCACATGTGCTCTATCACTGTGACCTGTTACACCTGGTTAGCATTTCTCCAGCAACAACTTGCATATACTACATTGTACTAACGTACCATTTATTTTAATAACAAGCATCCTTTCTGGATGTTAGTAATGATATATTAAAAATCTGTGAGATATACGGATATCCAGATGATTAATCCCTCTTCCCATCCCCATTTGGTGGTATATAGATGCTTAGATTGCTCATTTCTCTTACTGTTACCCACCCCCATCTAGATTAACCTGTTATTTTTGCAATTTTTAAAACATGGCTGAATGATACCATCTTTGATACAACTGTGTACACCACAGTTATAATCCAAAACTCCTACCCCAGCTAGCCTAGCCCAAACCCAACCTGACATAATAGCCAACACCTTCAATGACTTCTTCTCTCAAACAGTTGCCTCCCTGGCAAACACCATGTCTCCCCCCCTATCCCTCCAAATAACCCCTACCCAAAACAGCACTCCCATGCTAAAGTTTAATACTGTCTCCACAACTTTTATACATAAACTACTATCTAAACTTAAACCCTGCACCCCTTCTGCCGACAAGCTACCAGCTGAATATCTTCAACTAGCTGCAACCGAACTAGCCTAGCCGGTCTCCATCTTAATAAACAGAACTATAGCTGAGTCCAAAATCCCTTCTTGTTGGAAAATCTCACATCATTCCACTCCATAAAGGAGGTAGCTCTAATGAACTCTCCAATTTTAGGCCTATTGCCCTTCTATCTCCTCTATCCAAAATAATGGGCAGCTGCATACACCATCAACTCTTACATCATCTCTTGAATAACAACTTGCTTGTAGACTCTCAACATGGTTTCAGGCCCTACCACAGTACCTCTGCCCTTCTCTCCCTCACTGACATAATCAACAAAATCGCAGCAACAACCTGTTCTCCTCTGCACTATTCTTAGACCTCTGAAAGCATTGATATGGTCAACCATCAACTTCTCCTCCACACTCTACAATCCTGTCCTTGACTCACTAGCACTACAGTGGTTTCACTCCTATTTGACAAACAGAAAACAAGCAGTCCTTTGGGACAGCCATCTTTCCTCTCAACTCCCAGTGACTATAGGCGTCCCACAAGGCTCCATCCTAGGTCCCCTACTTTCTCTATATTCATAAATAACCTGCCTATTTCCCTCCCTACATCCACTTGTATACAGTATGCTGGCGATTCTACTCTCATCTGCTCTGCTCCATCCCCAGTTGAACTCCACTCCTCTACCCAATTGGCTTTCACAGCTGCAGAAAAATGGTTTAAACATATCTGTCTCCTCCTAAATCCCAAAAACCAAACTTCTACTTTTCACCCCAACCCTAAAATCCACCCTATCACTTTTTCCATTGTGTCCTGCAATGGCACTATCGATAAACCTGATGATTCCACAAAACTGCTAGGTGTTACCATAGACAATCAGCTAAACTTTGACCATCACATTGATTTAACTATCAAGACAGTAAATAAAAAGATAGGTGCCCTCTACAGACTCAAACCCTTTCTTACTGCCACATCCGAGTATCCCTTAGCAAACTCACCTCATCTCTACACTACTGTATGCCTCTCCTTCCTTTATCAACATTTCTAAAACTGAATTACTAAGCAGTGCATTGTCATTGTTTTTGTTTCATGTATTTCTTATTAGGATAATACATTCGCAAGAATTTATCCAAACATTGCTGTTGTTGCATTGACCTTGACTTTTAGTTGAATATTCTGGAATTTGCCATGGTCTTTTTGAGGGATTGCAGGTGCAGCCATTCCAAGATAATGTGATTTTTCCATTCAGCTCTATAGCGCAGGAAGAGGTAAAACAGCTAAGATATTATTCTGTTATGGATGTGGTATACATCAATATGCATTTTCACTCATTCTGTCTCTCTCTTTTAGGAATTACAGTTACAAGATTCAGAATATCAAATGGTTCCACATGTGCTCTATCACTGTGACCTGTTACACCTGGTTAGCATTTCTCCAGCAACAACTTGCATATACTACATTGTACTAACGTACCATTTATTTTAATAACAAGCATCCTTTCTGGATGTTAGTAATGATATATTAAAAATCTGTGAGATATACGGATATCCAGATGATTAATCCCTCTTCCCATCCCCATTTGGTGGTATATAGATGCTTAGATTGCTCGTTTCTCTTACTGTTACCCACCCCCATCTAGATTAACCTGTTATTTTTGCAATTTTTAAAACATGGCTGAATGATACCATCTTTGATACAACTGTGTACACCACAGTTATAATATTCCAGGATCAGGTACAAAACTTAAGGGTGTAAGAGAAGTTGTCATACTGTACCAAGACATACTCATCTATCTAAAATAGGTGTTATATTCTTCATAAAACACATCTGTTCTGGTTGTCATGGAATTAAAAACATGCAAATAAATAAATTAATACAATCTCAGCAACCCACCTTTATATTCTCCTAGAACCTCAATCACTTTTTCTTTTACTTTTCTCCATGGTATAATTTCCTGCAACTGTTCTCACTTGCATCTTCTAATGTCTTCATACCTCTCTGTATAATGATATGCTGCTATCCCTGAAGCATAGGCCATCTTATTCATTATGGCTATATTTTATCCATAATGTCTGCAATGTATTATTCCATTTTTCCATTCATGCTTTGCATTTGTAATCTTCTTTTTGAACTAAATGTTGTAACATATTCTTGCATCTGTAAATATGTATATGTATTTGTTTTTCACATTTCCTTGTATCTGTAAACATGTTTTCTTCATTTCTTATGTGATCCTATTTACCTGTGCAGAGTCTGCAAAAGGTCCATTGAGATCAGTGCACTACTCTGGTAAACAAGCATAAATAAATATAATATAAATAAATAGACTTAAACAGCAAATGCAGAAAAAAACCCTTCAGTGGCTGACATCCATTAAAAAATGCCACAAAATGTTGACTGAACACCCTCTGTGAATGCTTTCAGCCATCCATTTTTCCAGCTCTATTATTTCTCTCAGTTATTAAACCTGAAAACAAGCACAGACAATATTTCTGGGGTGATACTACATTGATTTGGATATTCAGTTGCACCAAGCAATATCACATTAGTAGGTAACATAACAGAATCTTCTACTGTTATTCACCTGTATCTGTTGATTGGGGCCATATAACATTTAAAAGCTGGAAAAGGATGTTTCACTATAACAGTATGAGGGGATTTAATAAATATTCTTCTCGGAAATAGCTCCAGACATTAGTAATTATGACCGCCACTCCTGGCATGATTAAAGGGCAGTTCCCTGTGCTTTCTCCTATTAACCTGGTGCACTTGGACATTCTGAGGCAGTGTAGCAACTGCCTCATGTACACATCAGCCCTCTCCTCTTACCTCCCAACACTCAGACTTGTGAGAGATGCACTTATATCACCAAATTGGAAGCTATGCACTCTCCAGCCAAGACCGTACTAGCTGGTCAAGAGGAGAAGGTCAACACCAAATGGAACACATAGCTCCCCCAGAACACCCACTATCACAACTCTCACATAAAAATACAAACCACACATCCACCTTTGCGGAGGATCTCAATAGAAATTTATCCAAAAAGAGACCTCCAAGACAGAAACCCACTTGACCATCACTACACAGCACAAACTGCAGGACACATAACTTACCTCCACAGTGTGCCTATCAACCTAAGACCCTAAGGCTAAACACCTTGCCCAATACACTAATCATAGGTGACTCAGTAGTGAGGCACACAGATGTCCCACTCACTATGCTGAATAAGGAGAAGGTAACAGTCAGCTGTCTATCAGGTGCCAGAATCTGACACATAACACATACACTCAGGTCACTCCACAACAAGTACAAGTACGATTCTGTCATTGTCCATGTGGGTGTGAATGACCTGAGATGCACCTCCCTGGACTACATGAAAAGAGACATGGTGGAGCTCTCGGATTATGTGGCCCAGGCAGGTATGACACTAGCCCTGAACAGTATCCTATCATCACCCAGCATGATACCGCAGTACAAACAAAAAATGATTGACTTCAACAATTGGCTAAGTTTCTGGTGTCATTTTAAGGGGATCTAGTATCTGTCTGCTTGGGATGACATGATTGACAGACCTCGATGCTTTGCCAGAGATGGCCTGCCTCTGTCACCCCTGGGTTACCGGGTACTGGCTAAGGTTCTTGCCACCCCTGTATTGCCTTTTTAGGTGGTATTCCAAAGACCAAATTACCACCGTAACAGCTACAAATAAATGCAATCTGAGGGTCATGCTGCTCAGTGCTAGAAGTCTAAATCTCAAGATGAAGCACTCCTCAAAATGGAGAACATCGACATTTGTGCTGTAATGGAGACCTGGTTTAAAGCACAAGAAAGAAACCCCTGCAATACCAGGCTCTAACTCATTCCACACCTTTCAGCCCCGAAACATGGAATGAAGCTCCAAAGGTGGTGGTGTCTACATATTCATAAAGGATATGCACACCTCCAGAATAGTAGCCCAGCATAATGCATCTGAGATACTTCAGGTACAACTAACACTGGGTAAGATGGCGATCCAGGTCATAGCCTGCTATAGGTCCCCAACTATGTCTCTAGACTCTCACTCCATGTTTATAAACACCCTGGAATCTATCAAGGTCCAACCCAACACTGTATTAGTAGGTGACTTCAACTAGCCCTCCATCAACTGGGAAAACTACTCAAGCACCGATACACTGGCCCAATGCTTCCTGGAATTCATTTAATTTCAATGCCCTGGACCAGCTCATTCTGACCCCCACTAGATGAAGCAACATTCTTGACCTGGTTATTACTAACATGGGCGACCATTGCTCTACACCAATAGTCAATCCCACCCTGTTCAGATCTGACCATAAACTAATCTCCATGGAAATCCACATCTCACCCACACCCCCCGCAAAAGTAACCACCTTGAAAATCTTTTCCAAAGCTGACTTTGGACTCGTAAAAACAGAGGTGGCTAACTTCACAGTACCCATGCCAATGGAAAATAGCTGCATGACTGCCGAATCATACACCAATGCACTGTATGAACATGGACATAAATGCATTGAACTAGCCATACCCAAAAGAACCAAGACACTCTCCTCCAAAAAAAGGAAGCCAATTTGGTGGTCCCCTGCCATTAATAAACTCTACAACAAAGGAAAAAACAGTTGCAAAAAAATTTGAAGTCCCAAGACTGGAAAAACTCCCTTATTAGCCTCGACAAAAGGTTGAGATCCCTGATCAAATCCTCTAAAGCCAGCTATGAAGGCAGAATTGTGACAGATACTAGAAACAATCACAAAGCCTTCTATAGCAATATCAAGAGCCTCCACGGCAATACCAAGATTTCCTCTGAGTTACTGCACAATGGTACCTCCTATACTGAGCCAACATACTGGCTGACAGATTCAGTGCCAACTTTACCCCCCCCCCCAAAGGACGAATCACAATACCGGAAGAATGCCAGGCACCCAGCATTACTGCAGCACAGGTTAAAGCTGCATTGTCCAAGGCCAAGAATACAGCTTCCATGGGACCCGATAACATCCACGGCTGTGTTCTACATGAATTAGAAAGCAAACTGGCACTACATCTGTGTGCCCTGTTCTGTCACAGCCTCACCTAAGGCTTTGTCCCTACCAAAATGGTGCACAGCTACAGTCATCCCTCTCCATAAAGGGGAAGTGACTACAGACCTGGGAATTATCTCCCATTAGCCTGATAAGTCTGATATGTAAAGCTATGGAGTGCATAATCATGAACCTGATTAACCAAGATATAGGAAATATCCAAACTCTAGACCCCACTCAATTTAGCTTTGTGAAAGGGAGATCATGTCTGCTCAACCTGGTTGACTTCTTTGAGTCAGTCACCAGGGCTGTGGATGAAGGTAAGGCAGTGCATACAGTCTACCTCAATCTGGACAAGGCCTTTGATACCATTCCTCACTCAGGAATTATTGATAAACTCACCAAACTTGGCATCAACCCCTATATCACTAGGTGGGTTGCAAATTGACTCACAGATAGAACACACAGTGTGAAAGAAGTGGATTCCAAGTCAGACTGTCGACCAGTCACGAGTGGAGTCCCACAGGGATTGGTCCTGGGTCCCCTCCTGTTCGGCATCTACTTCTCAGAAGTCCATGCCAACCCAAAGGGACTCTGGCTGACCATGTTTGCAGATGACTGCAAGCTGGGAGTGATTATTAACTCCCCAAGTGGTGCAGACATTTTACAAAAAGGCCTCACTAAAACCGATGACTGGTGTCAAAACCATGGCCTTAAGCTTAATGCCAAAAAATGCGTCATCATCCCTTTTGGTAAAAACTCATTTCCCATTAATTACCACATTGATGGGAGCCCACAGAACACTGATGGAATTATAAGAGATCAGGGGATGCAAGGTGACAGCAACCTCTCCTTCGACCACCACATTGCCACAGTGGTCAGAAAGTCCTTCTATGTTGCACATCTCATTACCAAGAGTTTTGCATCCAGGAAGAAAGAGGTCATAGTCTCTCTCTACTCTTTCCTCATTTGGCCAATCATCGAGTATAATGCCCCATTTGGCATGTACCTCATTAAACACCTGCAACAGCTGGAGAGGCCACAGAAGTACCTCACATAGAGGATCCTAGGAATTAAACACATGTCCTTCACAGACAGACTCAAAAGACTCCAGCTATTCTCTGTCTCATATCGGCTACTTAGAGGCGATCTCTGCTTGACTTAGAAAGCCATGTCTGACTCACCTCTGTTAGAAATGCTACATCTAAAGAAATCCCAATCCCTCTACACCACATGCTCCAGAGACCTCAACCTCATTACCACAATCAACAAAACATGCTGGAGAGCCAGGTTCCCCACCCAGAGACTGCCCATGCTCTGGAATTGACTTCCCATACATGTCAAGCAAAGCACCTTGCTATCCCTCTTCAAGAAAAATCTTGATGCGTGGATGGGTAATAGAAAGTTCACTCTGGGGATCACTCCAGTGGCTTTACTTGATAGAAGCACCGGGAACTACTGTCGGGCAGCACGATGCCAGGGCACTTCTATGGGCTAGGCTTGTAAAGGCTCTAGGGCAATTAGACTAGTACACACCTATGAACTGAAGACCCTATGTTATTTTCAACACACTATAACATAATGCAATAAATACTACTTCAGGATGCTGGTTATTATTCTAATCTGGTATTTTCAAAGTCCAACCAAACATATTAGCTATAAAACCTGCCTTAGGCCATGCCCATAATTAAAGTTATACTATGTCATACAGATCATCCATAGGCCCCCGCTATACTATTCACTGCAAAAAATTATCTCATCAAATTTTGTGAAGCTAATAACAAACAGAAAACTTTAGTATGTAATGGCTAAAGAACCATTCATCTTGAGCAACAGCTCATGCCAACAATTCAAAGGCACAGTGTAATATACACATCTCACCCACACCCCCCGCAAAAGTAAACAGCTATTTAATCCAAAACAAAACTATTTCAGATGTTCTGGGTGACATTACAATTGCTTTATAATTTAAACAAATGACCCTGGTAGTTATTCAAAAGACTGAATTCCACTCTTCTCCATGGAATGATTGTCTTGTCTTCAGCTTATAGATGAGAAAGATGGCTAGACATAGTTCCTTATGGTGGAGTCTGTAAAAAACTAGCTGTAGATAGAGAACTGACAGTCTGGCCTATTAACTAAGAGTCTGAGGCTACTGATCTTTTAAGATAGGACCCTCTATGGTTATTGGCTAGACTCAACTTGAATTTAGACAAATACATGCCAAAAAGGGCTTTATATTCAACAATGAGTTTAATGCGATATGCATAATTGGGAATTATAACATCTTTGGATCTAAAGTAGATGCTTTTGGAAAACAATTAGCACATAGATTCATCTGTGAGTTGACTCTTGGATAAGCTTTAGTGGACATTCTTCCTCATGAAGTTTTAAAAAAGAATCTCATCAACTGTATTAATTAAAGCTGATGTGTCAAAGTCGGTCTTATTACAGGTTCCATGGCATAGACTGATAAAGGATTTTGACTTATGTAACCCAAGTATGACTATCAGTCCAAGCAGTCGATAGTTAAGCATAACAGAGCGATGAATGATTATATTATGCCTGCTAACCTATCACATATGTGTGAGATTGGGCATGCATTTCTGAGGTACAAATCCTGTATAAGAATCACTGGTAGATAATGAAAAATATTTGAAGGTGCTAGTCTAAACATATTAATTGGACTCATGCAGATTGCATCACTCAGTGAAGCAGAAGATACCTATTATTGAATATCTCTGAATGCCTGATTCATGGTCATTTATGGGAAAGCATGAAGAAACACAGGACTGCAAAGCAAAAGTCCCAATGACCAACAATTATGAGAACACCACAAAAAAGGTCTTATTGCTATTATTTGTAAAGGGTGTTTATTCTACACCAGCATAAAAGAGTAACATCAGGTTAAATGATTATTTATCCATATCTCTTATTTCATTCATCAGAAATCTCTGCATATACATCTTTATATCAAAATGGCAATATTGTTTTCAGGCCTAGCCATGGCAAGGATAGTGCCCTACTGGATTTGGATTTGCTAAATGTAGATCATACCTACTCAACCTGTTGGACTTTTTCAAAAAAAGTCACCATAGCTATGGATGAGGGCACGTATAAATGGCTTATCTTTTTTTTTTTTTTTTCAATAAACTATTTCTATATATTAAGCAAAATACTTATCATAATGCTCCAATAATATATGGTACGAAAACATTCATGGCTGCTTTTGCTGATGATCTTAATAAATGGCTTATCTTGACCTGGCTAAAACATTTACAATTATTCCCCTTTTGGGCATTGTCAACAAACCTATGCAACTAGGAGTAAATCCTTATATCAGGATAGGGGACTATACTTGTGAAGAAAGATCAGTCTCTAATAGAGTCCCTCAGGTCTAGTGCTGGTGTTCCTCTTTTTTTAGCATCTACTGTTCAGAAGTCAAAACTAATGTCAAAGGCCTTTGGCTGACCAACTTTGTGGATGGCTGCAAGCTTAGTGTAGTTATAGATTTACCCAGGGCATTAATATTCTACAACAGGGCTTGCCACAAATTAACGGTTTTTGCCAGAGCCATGGTCTAAAATTGAATGCCAACAAAATATAAAATAATATAATTTGGAAAATCATTCATCTAGGGAAGAAATTACCACAAAGACTATACACCCATAATAGTAGACTTTTTGGTTAGTGACTTGAGAACATATGTGGATAGTGACTTGGCTATTGACTATCATGTATCTACTGTTGTAAGGAAATCGTTCTATATTATGCAACTTATAAGTAAGGGTATGACATCCAAGAAGAAGGATGTCATTGTTCCACTGTACTCAGCCTGTATAACACACATCATTGAGTACACTTCTCCCTTTAGTATGTACTTGACAAGGCACATGCAACAATTGAAACACCCACAGAGGTTCCTCACAAACAGAATACAAGATGTTAACCATATTGAATATGCAGACCACCTCAAACCTTATCCTTATTGTCAGTCTTCTACAGACTATTAAAAGGTGATTTGTGTCTGGATTAGCTGGTATCATCTGATCTAGTACCAATGGACTTGCTGCACACCTGCAAGTTTATCACTAATAGAACTACCCAATCAAAGGACCTAAATGTTATTGCAACATAAGAAAACAAGTTTGAAGAACAGGTACATGTTTCAGAAACTACCCTACTCTTGAACAGGTTTCTGATCCATGTGAAATAGAATTCATCCCAGACACTACTTAAATGCAACCTAGACCAATACATAAAGATTTGGAAATTTACCTCTCGACCAAACCCTAGAGGCAGTTTGTTAATGTTCTACCTTCTAAAGACAACTTGATGCCCCTGGATAATTTATATTGTCATATACAAATGAGAAAACATGGCTAGGCTTAAAAAGATCTCTGAGGGCTGTTAGCCTAGTAATCAGCTACGAATCTATGTAAAATTCTTCACTGACAAAGTTGACCATGGCCATCTTGCTGAATCTGTTCTTATATCCACAGTGTATTCTATAATGATATTTCTAAATTTCATATAACCATAATAAGCTGTGGTCTTTATTTCAGTGCTACTAACTTTTTTAAAACTTATCTAGCAGAAAGTCAATAAATGGTCACCTTGAACTGGGCCATCCTAAAACTGCTTCCTGTTGCTCGTTATGAGTGGCATGGCTTCACAGAAGGGCTATTACCTTTTGCTCTCATTGAGAATAGCATGGTTAGTCTTTGCTGTTAAGTAAAGCCAGTCAAATAACCCAAGGGCTGTTCAGCCTTTTTTATGCACAATTCAAACAAAAACACCAGTACTAAATAATATTCTCACATTCAAAACTCACAACCACCAATATTAATAGTAATCTCACATTCAAAACACAGAACCAACAGTACTAATAGTAATCTCACATTGATTTACTCCACTTAAATCTTAAAACTGTAGTAATTCATCTTGACACTATTAAGAACAAAACTATGATTTCGTAAGCAAGACAAGATATTTATTATAATTCTTGTATATCAATGTTATGCAGGGATAATTCCAGTACCTCCATCTCTTAAAATGTATTTCTGACCTTAATCTCTCTTGACAAGAATAATGCAGTAATCCCAGCAAAACTGATTAGTGTCATCATTAAAGATTATTGACTGATAAATGTATACATGATGTTGTGACCAAAACCAAGCACAAGCTAAGCAGGTAGCAAAGAGAAATAATTTTAGTCTCTCTCAAGGAGCTCATCTACTGTTAATGCATACTTTTTTTCCAAAATACACCTTATTAATGAAACTTTTAGTATAAAACATGAAAATAAAACAAATCATAATATCAATAACATGACAGAGCAAGCATAAAAAGACATTAATTAAAATGTAATCATTATTTACACTATTTGCTGATATAATGTACCAGCCTACAGTATTTAACAATCATACACTATTCATTTAGATCATTTTAACTTTACAGACTTAAGCCACAATTTGTAAGTGAATAGTAATAGCTACAGAATAGAAAAAGTGGAAATGAATAAATAGTAGGCAAACATAAATAAAGTTTAAAAATTTGACATGTTTAGCACAATAGTCCAAGTATTAATTACTTTATGAAATTCAATCTTATGTTTTGAGATTATATTAAAAGCTCCCTAGTATATTAATGTGATGTCATTAAAAAACCATTTAAAAGCTGGTAAATTATAGAAAATCTTGGTTATGTAAAACTCCATAAGACCAAAATCAAAAAGTGACCTTAGTTCCAATGATATAATGGTTGAAGGGCATATGTATTACTACAAACTGCCAAAAAATTGGAAGTCAAATAAGTATACACTTTTGTTGTAAAAAGTGCCTACAGTATTTATAGCATTTTTTTCAATTACAAAATTATGAAGTAAGCCTGCTTCAGTTGAGCCACATGCTATTCAATTATTAGACAAATAAACAATTATAAGAGACTTTAGTGGGTGGAGTACACTAAGCATTGTTGATTACCATACATTGAGTGGCAGCATAGTTTTTTTTTTGAGATTCAATAAATTTGATATTTATTATCATTGATTGTTTTTTTTTATCTCATTGTTCATAAAAAGGCTGGACATTACTATGCTAATTAAATGTTATTCTAATGATTAAGGTAAATGATGGAGATATTTATTTAAGCAATAGAGCAGAAAATAAACTCTGATAAAGTTTTACTTTAGTTAGATAGCCTTTTCTCATACAAAATTGGGTTTCTAATGCATTGTTAATAAACATTAAGATAGGTAAATAGATTTTGGGTACATAAAAACAGCAACAGTAGCTGGGATAAGAGACATCCTTCCAGGAAAGTACATCACAAACAGTACTATTTTTCAAAAGACTTAAAATGGGAAAGATCTATTGCTGGACTGTTAAATAAAATACAAGAATTACTATATGCAGGTTAAAAATGAGAAGCTATGTTACTCACATCTGAACACATTATTAAGTTTTGAAAACGTTAATACATTCAGTACACTAATATGTATTGCCTCCTTCTTTACTCCATAACAAAGAGGTGACTTACGGGGTAGATTGATATCCCAAAGAAATGCTGAAGGTGGATTGGATACTCTAAATTGGCCCTAGGCATGAGTCCGTGTGTGTGTGTGTGTGCCTTCCTGGAAGGTTGGACGCCGGGCTTGCAAGTCAACACCATAAAACACTACTGCCAATCATGAGCGGACAGGTGATCCGCTATGGTGACCCCTAACTTGGAAAAGCCGAAAGAAGAAGAAGAAGATTGTAGAACAGCATTGCCTAGGTCTTCTTGGTGTTTAACCAGCAGATTTCACTAATTCATTTGCTTTTTGTTCACAATCTCCATATGCCCTCTTTTTACTTGTCCTCTAGATTGAAGCAACATTAATAAAGTATTTAGAAATTCTGCTGGATATTCAGTGCATAAAGTTCCCAGACAAGGAATAAGAATGAAGATAATTCTTACTATTCAGTGCATGTTCTATACAAGAAGCTACCTTATGTTTTAAGATACATTCCTGGAAGAGGTCATTATGATATAACTGAAAAAAAAACATCACAGAGTATGGAGGACTTACTTAACTGTGAATCAGTGCCTTAATGCTTTTTAAAGAAATTCTTTGAAACTTTAATTATCTAGGTGTTAACTTACAGATTACCAGCATGTACCATGCATGTTGCTATATGAATTAGAGCTATAGTACTTGTATGCTACTAGTTCTTTTTTAATCCTTTGTGGTCTTTTCAAATGTATATACTAGTTCATAAACCATGCATATATGTTTATATATGGCAATTTCTATAAAATGTTACCAGTATGTTTTTATACAGTTCTGCAGCATATATATTAGATATGCAAGTCAAGCTTATATTTCTTAATTTTCTAAAAAGCTAATGGATTGTTTTAGCATTTATGTAGCTTCTTGACTTCTGCTATAGCTTTTATTTACAGTTCTGATAGTTTTTCCTAAGACTCAATCATCTAATACACACACACAAACATACACACTTGTGTGTGTGCGTGTGTCTGTGTGTGTGTGTGTGTGTGTGTGTGTGTGTGTGTGTGTGTGTGTAAGTGTGTGTGTGTGTGTGTGTGTGTGTGTGTGTGTGTGTGTGTGTGTGTGTGTGTGTGTGTGTGTATATATATATATATATATATATATATATATATATATATATATAGATATTAATTATCAAAACCTGGAAATGCACCCCATAGAGTGATGGACCTTTGACACCAGGTTTTCCAAGACGCTAAACATCGAATCTTACCTTATCGAAGCCTGAATATCAATATCAGGATGGCACATGCAGATCAATGGGCACATTGTCAAAATGGCGAATATCAAACTCTCAACATTACCATGGTTCAAAATGGGGGCTGAAAAATGTTTTTAATTTTCACTATTCCAGTTCGGTGATGTGATGACTTGACCGGGTGCAATTCTAGGTTTGTTTTATATATATATATATATATATATATATATATATATATATATATATATATATATATATATATATATATATATATATATATATATATATATATATATGTATAGGGTCACCTTTACTTTGGAAACCTGATGCCAATACACCAACACGTCACTTTTCCAAAACGTTACTTTATTGACACATATTACTGACAACATAATGCATACACAGCTGCCTTGTACACTTCTCGTAGTGCTGACTAAGTTCCAGTTTGTGTTACCATGACATGGTTGAAGGTGTGTATATTCATCAGTATTTACCTGCTATATTACTATGTCTGAACATGAGTTAACAGGTCCTGGAATGACTGGAAAAGTGTATACACCGGTAATTTCACAAAGGGGAAAAGAAATGTTGCAACTGTAAGGTTACCTATATTACTTGGTAAGAAGTAGGAATAGTAACCATTACTGGAGCTGAAAAGATAAACATGATGCTAGGTGTAAAGGTAGAGCTGTCACTGTAAAAGTCACTGACGGTGATGAGTTGGTTAAATCTGTTGATCGTAGTCATAGCGGTGACCCAAGTGAAGTTGAATGCTATGTACTTTGTAATTAAGTCAAAACTGGAGCCCAATATAGTAGGGATATCCCTTGTGTTGTGATAGAAGATGGCCTTGCTAGCAGATCTCTTGCTCTCCTACATAATTTGCCAAATAGAAGTGCTCTTCTACAGCAAATTGTAAGAGTTCGGAGAAAACATTTGTTATCTGAGGGCAGGCGCAAAGTTACATTAATGAACATTGATTGCAGTAACTATAAATTGAAAGACAGCAGTTTTGTGTTTAAGTGAACAGCAGATGCAACATTAGATACCATTGTATTTGATTTTATAACTGTGTCCAATTTGCATGACCTTAGTAAAGCTTCTATTTGGATGATGGCTGGTACTTTTTTTCAAGAATGGTGTGATGTGTCATCAACTTTACAGCATACATGGGTTGCTAAATTTTGGATCACACAGCAAAGTTTTTCCCATGTTTTATGCTTTGATGAGTAAAAAGTCACTAAAGTGTTATAATTATCTGGAGCGCTCTTATAGGTTCATAGGTTCATTGGTAGGTACTAGGCTATTGGCCCTAGGGCCTATATAAGCCTAGCCAAACGGTACCCTGGCTTTTGCCACCCAAGAAAATTATTTTCCTGTGCCCCTGTCATGCAGAGCCACAGAAGTGATCCCCGGGGTGAATTTCATATCTCCCATCCAATCATCAAGATTTTTCTTGAAGAGTGCTAATGAGGAGCTTTGTTTGATATAGATAGGTAGTTTGTTCCAGAGTATGGGAAGTCTCTGGGACAGGAATCTATCCCTCCAACATGTTCTGTTTATTGTGGTGACAAGGTTTAGGTCCCTAGAGCATGTAGCTTGGAGGGATTGGGATTTCTTTACATGGAGCATGTCCAACAGCTCTGGGTTTGAAATAGCTTTGTATGTTAGGCAGAGATTGCCTCTGAGTAGGCGATATGTGACAGAGTAAATCTGAAGTTTTTTTGAGACAATCTGCGTAGGGCATTTGTTTGTGGCCAGTAATCCTCTTTGTGAGGTATTTCTGTGGCCTTTCCAGTTGTTGTAGATGTCTTGTGAGGTACATACCAAAAGGGGCGTTGTACTATATCATGGGTCTAATGAGTGATGAGTAGAGGGGAACAATGACCTCTTTTTTCCTGGATGAGAAACCTTTTGTGATGAGGTGTGCCATGTAAAAGGATTCCCTGACTACTGTGGCAATGAGATTATCAAAGGAGAGACTACCTGTGTCCCAAGGTCTCTTATCACACTTTCAGTGTTAAGTAGACTACCGCCTATGTGGTAGTTCATGGGTAGAGAGTTTTTACCAAAAGGGATGACAATGCACTTTTTAGCATTGCACTTGAGGCCATTGCTTTGACACCTGGCATCTGTCTCAGTGAGACCCTTTTGTAGGATGTCCACATCGTTAGGAGTTTTGATTATGGCTCCTAGTTTGCAGTCATCTGGGAACTTTGTTAGCCAAAGACCTTCTGTGTTAGCTTGTACTTCAGAGAAGTAGATACCAAACAGGAGAGGACCTTGGACTGAACCCTGTGGTACTCCACTTGCCACTGGTCTGAAGTTGGATTTAGAGTCTGCTACTTTCACAGTGTGGGTTCTGTCAGTGAGCCAGTTGGCAACCCATCTTGTGACATAGGGATTTATACCTAGTTTAGTGAGTTTGTCTATAATTCCAGAGTGGGGAATGGTGTCAAAAGCACTGACAAGATCTAGATAGGCTGTGTGGACCACCGTACCCTCATCTATGTCTTTGGTGACCACTTAAAAGAAGTCTATCAGGTTTAGGAGACATGATCTGCCTGTTACAAACCTGAACTGGGTAGGTTCCAGAGTTTGGAGATTACCACTGTCATTGTTTATAAGTTCCATGATGATACACTCCATAGCCTTGCAGACCAGGCTTGTCAGGCTAATGGGGCAGTAGTTCCCGGGATCCGTGGTGGCTCCCTCTTTGTGGAGTGGGATAACCATTGTTGTGCACCATCCAGTAGGCCCAAAGCCTGAGGTAAGGCTATGATTGAACATGGTACTTAGGTGGGGTGCCAGTTCATTCTGTAGTTCATATAGAACACAGCCTGGGATGTTGTCAGGTCCCATGGATGCTGTGTTCATTGCTTTGGAGAATGTGTTTTTTACCTGTGTAGCCGTGATTACAGGTACTTTGCATTCTTCCGGTATAGAGATGGGCCCTTTAGGGGATGAGAGAGGAGTAAAGTTAGCACTGAACCTATCTACCAGGATGTTGGCAATATCAGTTGGTTATGTATATTTAGTGCCATTGTGCTGTAACTCAGAGCAGATCTGAGTGTTGCCATTGAGATTCTTGACATAGCTATAGAATGCTTTGTGGTTGTCTTTAGAATCAGTGGCAATTTTGTTTTTGTAACTAGCTTTGGAGGATTTTATGAGGCATCTCAGCTTCTTACTGAGGCTGACCATGGAGTTCCTCCAATCATGAGATTTTACTCTTTTCTGCAACAGTTTCTTTCTTCTGTTGTAGAGTTTGTTTATAGCAGGGGACCACCAGATTGGCTTCCTTTTTTTGGAGGATAGCATCTTGGTTCTGTTAGGGATTGCACGATCCATGCACTCGTGTAAGTGCTTATAAAGCTCAGTTGTATAGGATTCAGCAGTCATATCTCTATTGTCCGTCAGCATGGATGTCATGAAGCTTGCCACTTCTGTGTTAAGAAGCGTGAAGTTGGCTTTGGAGAAATTTTTTATGGTGGTTTCCTTAATGGGGGTTTGGAGTGGTATGTGGATGTCTAGGGTGATTTGCTTGTGGTCAGATCTGATCAATGAGGAATTGACCTCTGGTGTGGAACACCAGTTGCCCATGTTGGTAATGACCAGGTCTAGGATATTGCTGCCCCTGGTGGGGGTGTGGATAAGTTGATCCAAGGCACTGGGAATTTATGAATTCCAGAAAACGTTGAGCACAAGAGTTGGTACATGAGTAGTTTTCCCAGTTAATGGTGAGGTAGTTGAAAAATCGCCCATTATTAGGGTGTTAGGTTGTACCCTATTTTCCAGTGTATCAAGAAATGAGGAGTGGGAATCCTGGGGCATGGTGGGGGATCTGCAGCAAGCTACAATTTGCATTGCAGTCTTGCCAAGAGTTAGTTGCACTTGGATAATCTCAGATGCATTATGCTGAGCAACCTGCCTGGAGATGTGGATATCCTTAATGAATATGGACATGCCTCCACCTTTAGTGCTTCGGTCCAGGTTAGGTGGCCGAAAGGTGTGGTATGAATTATAGCCTGGTAATGCAGGTGTGCTCTCTGGAGCCTTGAACTAGGTCTCTGTCACTGAACAGATGTCGATGTTCTCCATTTTAAGGAGTGCCTCGAGTGAGTGCAATTTGAGGTTTAGACTTCTAGCATTAAGTAGCATTACCTTCAGATTTTTCTTGCTTGTACCTGTTACGGTGGTGAATTTGTCATTTGAAGTTTGCCTAAAAAAGCCACTATAGGGGTGGCAAGAGCCTTAGCCAGTATCCAGAATCCCAAGGGCGACAGGTGCTGGCCATCTCTGGCAAAGCATTGTGGTTTTTCTATCATGTCATCCCAGGCAGACAGTTACTGGATCCCCTTAGAATGACACCAGAAGCATAGCCAATTGTTGAAGTCAATCATTTTGTCCTTGTACTGTGGTATCATTCTAGGTGATGGCAGGATGCTACTTAGGGCTAGGGTCATACCTGCCTAGGCTACAAGATCAGAAAGCTCCTCCATGTCTCTTTTCATGCAGTCCAGGGAGGTATGTCTCAGGTCATTCACACCAACATGGACAATGACAGAGTCATATTTGTACTTGCTGTGGAGTGACCTGAGTGCATGCATTATGTGGCAGATCCTGGCACCTGACAGTAACTTTCTCCTTGTTTAGCCTGGTGAGTGGAACATCAGTGTGCCTGACTATAGAGTCACCTATGACTAGAGTGTTGGGTACGTTGTTATGCCTTATTGGCTGTGGTTGAGTGGCACACTGAGTTTGTGGGCTGTCTGTCATTTGGGTTGTGTTGGAGGGTAGAGGATGCTTGTGTTTCTGCTTTGGAGGTCCCTGTTGCTTGGGTAGATTTTTTTTTGAGAGCCTCCGCGAATGTAGGTGTGTGTTTTGTGTTTCTATGTGTGTGTTTTGGTGGTGTAGGTTTTGAGGGACTATGTGATGACTGTGGTGTGGTGCAAGTGTTTACCTTCTCCTCTTGACTGTCTAGTCCAATCTTGGGTCAAGAGAGCTTTGCTTCCAGTTTGGTTATATAAGTGCATCTCTCACAGGTTGTAGTGTTGGGTGATAGGAGGAGAGGGTTGTCTGTGTACAAGAGGCAATTGCTGCATTGCCCTAAAATGCCCAGATTCATCAGGTAGACAGGAGAAAACACTGGGAGCTGACCCTTAGACATGCCTGGATAGGTGCTTATTTATTAAGTACTAAAAACTGTTTTCCTCTAGACAAGTGAGGAAAGTTGAGTGCTGTAGTAATTTGTAGCTTATTTAGTGCTTACAATGAGTTCTGAACAAGTGCTGAGCTCAATGAAACAGATTTGAGTACTGAAACTAGAAAACTGGCTAGTTCTATGAAGGATTGGAGGCTCAGAAGCTTACTAACAGTCCTGGATACAGAAAATATGTATCTGGACTAGACAACTTATAGGAATGGCAGGAAACAAGCTTAGAAAATATATATATATATAAATATATATATATATATATATATATATATATATATATATATATATATATATATATATTTTTTTTTTTTTAAAGTGGAATGGGGAGAGGAGGAGCAGAAGCTAACTGGGTTGGCCTTCTCAAATGTTCTCCCTGGAAGAGGTAGAATGAGGTAATGACACTGGACAGGGAGGAGTGTCCCAGATCAGATTTACAGTAGGGGTGGGCAACTGCAAAGCCACCAAGTTTAAAAACAGGATACCAAGAGGGAGAGAGTGTGGGAAACAAAAATCAGAACAAACAAACCCAACCAGATACTTAACAGTTGTAGAAAATTCTACTTAATACCTGACACACAATGAGTAAAAACTAAATGAAAACTCCAGCCAAGCTAGAACTTCCATTGAATGACCTCCCAAACCTCCTGTAACAGAGGCACATGGAATATATGCAAATGACCCTTATGAACATCAGGTGTTTCAGCTATATGGCTATTCTGATTGCCCATAACTTTTACATTTGAAGTCGCTTTAATGGACAATTTCAGGCCAATAAAGCCAAATCTCACTAGCTATGGCTATGCATATTTCAGCCTTATTATGACCTCATCAGCATAGCATAAGCAGAGTGTTTGACTAAGCATAAAAAACACAGGGTTGTTATACCCAGCTGATGTGCATTATCATTAGGGTGACTGCAAAATATCCCAAATAACAAATTAAAACAAAAAGTTAGAAGGTCACACTGAAAAACCAATCAGAAAAAACTAAATGAAAACTCCAGCCAAGCTAGAACTTCCACCAAGTGACCTCCCCAAACCTCCTATAACAGATGCACATGGGATATATGCAAATGATCCTTATAAACATCAGGTGTTTCAGCTATATGGTGATTCTGATTGCCCATGACATTTAAATTTAAAATCGTTTTAATGGACAGTTTCGGGCCAAAAAAGCCAAACCTTGCTAACTATGGCTATGCATATTTTGGCCTTCTTATCACCTCATCAGCATAACATAAGCAGAGTGTTTGGCTAAGCATATAACAAACACAGGGTTGTTATACCCAACTGATGTCTATTATCATTACGGTGACTGCAAAATATCCTAAATAACAAATTAAAACAAAGATTTAGAAGTTCACACTGAAAAAACAATAAAAAAAACTAAATGTAAACTCCAGCCAAGCTAGAACTTCTAATGAGTGACCCCCCAAACCTCCTGTAACAGAGGCACATGGGATATATGCAAATGGCCCTTATGAACATCAGGTGTTTCAGCTATATGGCAATTCTGATTGCCCATGACTTTTACATTTGAAGTCATTTTAATGGACAGTTTCAGGCCAATAAAGCCAAACCTCACTAGCTATGGATATGCATATTTCGGCCTTGTTATGACCTCATCAGCATAGCATAAGCAGAGTATTAAAGTGCTATAAATAACTCAGAAATAAGCAAAAAACAGGATACTTAATGTTATATATCACAGATTAGTTAGCTCAGAGCCCTTCCTCTGACTTCCTCCGATTAGCTCAATGTGAAATGGCTTATTTTTATTTTTATTTGGTGGTGGTGCTGCGGTAGCGTTGTCGCCTCACAGTAAGATGTTGTCCTGTTCGAGTCTCAGCTAGAGCCTCTTCTGTGTGGAGACATGCGTGAATGGGCGTACCATCGTTGAAGGTTGTGCATTAGGGCTGGCAACTCGGCACGTAAAAAATCTACTGCCAATCATTAGCGGACCGGAGTTCCGTTGTGGCGACCCCTAACAGGGAAAAGCTGAAAGACACAACATTTGCTTTAATGGCAGAATGTGGTTTCGAATGCTCTGTTCAATATATTTTATGTGACTTTGAAATCGCCACCCTGAAAAGTATACGCTTGAATTTCAGTATGTACAGTCCAAAGGTTGTTTGTTATATTTTGCTGACTATGCTACTGGATGTGGGGGAGATAATGTTTTAGTGATGTGTTTGCAAGACATGTTTACTTACACTACCTTTACTTTGGAGATGTAACTGCAACTGAATACTTTGTTGATGGGATATTGGAAGTCGGCGAACCATGTTTCAGTAATATGATGTTTTGGGAAAGTGCACTGTTGGTGTATTGGCGTTGGTTTCTTGTCAGTAAATTGAACATTTGGTAAAGTAAAGGTGACCCATATATATATATATATATATATATATATATATATATGTATATATATATATATATATTTATATATATATATATATCAGATCTCATTTCTATTTTCTAAAACTTAACAGCTTAGTACAGTTATGAAATTGTACTTAATGTGAATATTCAATTTATGTTATTGCCTTAGCTCTCAGTGATCTGAGCCATGCTGTATGCTGCCTCATAGTGTTTGTAATATGTTTTTGAAGTCTGGTGTTTTTATGTAATTAAATTGTTCTAGAGATTCTCTTTAAAGGAGTCCATTTAGAATGAAGACAATTTGAGCAGTAGATTCTTGGTTAATAAATGTAGATACATTGCATGCATATTTAGATGAATGCATGCATACATACATACATATATACATAAAAATAAAGTACTTTTCCTTGCTGCTTACTAATCTGAGGTGCCAGAACTGTCAACGTTGCAACAGGGAAAAAAGGTCCAGTGGACCCTGTGCAAAATCTCACAATAATTTTAAGCTTATTTTAATCCTGTCTGATTATATTAGGGACAATCTTCACATTTGTACTATCTTATATTAAGGTGACATTTTCAGCAATTCCTCTTCTTGTCTACCTTGAGACTATAAAACCACTCAGCTCCTTAAAGGAGGTAATTGAGCCCTTTAACAGCATTGTCCTATCCATGCTTAACAGCATGGCTATACTCATAACCAAAATGACTAAGGCCAAGCATAAAACATCCCTCAATATAAATGATAGTCCTTAAATTGTTGTGAAATCACGAGTAGAAATTGAACTACTATTTCAAGTACTCATTCATTTAATTCAGTAGAAATAGTTTTATGAACTTCCTTTCAAAACCAAAGCAATGTTTTTTCTACAGCAGAAAGTCAATATATTTATTACTAATAGTAAATGTATACAACCTATTCCTAGAGATGTGAGTTAAACTTATCTAGACAACTCAGTTCTAGTAAGACCTCTGCATTTCTCCAATGAACACCTGAGGACATACTAGCTCATTTGCAGTTGATGTACAGTTCATTTCAGTTGTCTACGTTTTCATATTTATATTTACACAGTTACATATTAAAATTCCAGTGGCCGTAATTACAGAGTTGTGAATTGTGAATCTAAAAGTTGAAATGTGAAGGTGACGTATATTATTATGTCTGAGAACATGGAATCTGACAGTATTATCCCATTTCTGATACAGAAAACAATCCTGAAATTAGCATATATCAGGAAAGGAGTTCCCCCTAAGTCTTTAAAACTCTGCATGTTATGGAGCAAACTTTTTGTTTTAATAACAGTTTTATTTTCAAAGTATTTGGACCCAGGATAGGGCTTTCACTTCTGATAAGGGTACTGCTGCCCAGTGTATCAAACTTACTGACATTTTCTGATATTTGAGTGTCACGCATCCTCTTAAACTCTGTCCGTTCTCTTTTTTGCAGTGATCAGAGATCTACTCAACAAATTAAAACTCTCTGCTTGTGCCATATTATATAGGAGCTCCACCAAATCACCCAAAACATTCACTGTCAGCTAATACCTACTCTGTCTCAGCTGTCATTATCATGTAATTTAACTGTAGATGTGCTTCAGTGCTGTAATTTTCCTTTAAAATTGTCATGTATAAAGGCTGCGGCTTAGCAGATGATACACAATTTTTTGTAATCCTTCTGTTCTTATAGTTACTGAAAATGCTGGAAAAATCTATTAGGAACTGCATCATCTTACATAAAGCAGCCTAATAAGTGACGGGAATCATGGATGCCATCTCAGGCACAATACAAGACTGTACCAGTAGACATTTACATTTAGAGGCACAGACTTATTGGCTAATTATGTATTCCATTTTGGACCTAAAGAGTTTGAAACAATGAATCACAATATATTTTTCTCTTACCTAGCACACAGTGCTTTCACTGATTGATCACCAATGTAGATTGACAGATACCTTCCTGTTTGAAGTTGAGTTGTACACTGGATGCATATCTCCAAATTTAACAAAGTAACAGTGGTGCCCAAAAAAAATAGTTCTGTGCCATCTTTTGTTCAGTCTTACAATGATGTTCATCACAGTCCTGTGTGGATAGTTGTGGCAAGAAGAAGAAGAAGTGATTGGAAGCAGTAACTGTCCATGATTCCAGTATTGTCATTTACTTTTTGATCAGATTAAAGGGTGGACATTAGAATAAAGTAAAAAAGATGAAAAAGGGAAGCAACCAAAGTGTAGAATTTAAAGGGAAGACATAAGGGATAAACAGGATGAAGATGGGGAATGTCAGGTAATTTTTTGTTGAATCAGGTGTACTGTTTTTAGACTAAGGAAGATTACATCCATATAGAAAAAATGTATAGTGCTAGCAGTCCCTTGTGGAATCAAGAATCATGAGAAATTGAAAAACAAACAGCCCTGGTGGTCAACTATCATATAACAAAAGAAAGGTACTCCTTAAATTATTTAATAGATGCAACACCTATCTTCTCAAGGGTAATATCAAAAATAATTACAAAAAAAGAAAGAAAAAAGAAAGAAAACGTGTATTTAAAAAATTCCAGAAGATATCTGTACTCTTCAGAAAGACCTTACACTAAATAAACATCTGGTGTATGAATAATGGTCTGAACACGAATGCTAAAAATGTTATATTATTCTCTTTGGAAGACAATTCACTACATCTTACAGTATTTAGAACACTCTGTTGTCAAGCACAAACATAGTTAACCTGGGCACCTGGATATATATTCCCTTTAAAATCACTATGTGGCAACTGCAATAAAAAACATTTTTTATATATTGCAACTAACTGCAAAGGACATTTCATTTAAATCCAAGGAAGTGTTGATTTCTCAACATTCAGTGCTGGTCAGACCCATCATAAAATATAATTATTCTTTTGGTATGTACATCACTTGATCCTGCTCTATTAGAGATCCTGCTATCCTTGATACCATTTTTCTGAGTAAGTCAAATTGTGCAGCCAATGCTAGTACTGAGCATAACCTTCATCAGCAAATAAATAAAACGTACTGGAGGAATAGATTCATTAGCCAGTATCTCCATTGCTCTGGAATAGACTATGTCTGCAAGTAAAGCAATTAGGGCTGCCGCCTTTGCATCCTTCCATTTCCTGATAAATATGCCACATCATCATCATCATCAGCCCCCTTTGTCCCAGTTTTCTACATGGGGTCGGGGTATCGTGTTAAATGCTGCAAACTCTCTCGATTCAGTGCCGCACTCCTGCCTTCTTCCACACTCATACCTGACAGTCGCAGATCTTCTTTCACACAATCCATCCACCTCTTTGCTGGACATCCTTGCTTTCTCTTACCTTCTTGCTGTCTTGTCCCAAATCTCCCTCACCAGATTGTCGTCTGCTTTTCTACACATGTGCCCAAACCACCATAATCTGTTCTCTCTGATCTTTTCTGCAATTGGAGCTACTTTGGCTTCTGCTCTTATGTCCTCATTTCTTCATTTGTCCCACAGTGTGCATCCTATCACCTTCCTCAGGCACTTCATTTCCATCATCTCTAGCTTCTTCAACTGTTCTGCCTTTACTGCCAAGGCTACTGTACCATACAGTAGTATTGGTCGCACCACTGTATTGTACAACTTACTTTTCAGCTTCTTTGTCATTCTGCTATCATAGACAATACCTGATACTCTATGCCAGTTGGCTGCAGCCCCTCTGATTCTAGCTTTGACCTCTTCATTCAGACTACCCTTCTCCTCAACTACTCCTCCCAGATACTTGAAGCTGTTTACCTGTTCCACTATCTTCCCATCTATCTCTATTCTCAGCTTCTTCTGATTTCCCCAATTTGCTGCCATTACCACTGTCTTATCTGTGCTTAGTTTCATCCCATGTGCCTTCAGATTTGCATTCCATTCTCCTATCCTTTGCTGAAGTTCTAGCTCAGACTCTGCCTGTACTGCCACATCATCTGCATATAGCAGCTTTGTTGATCTGTCCCCTCCTACTTGTTTGCTAATGTAGTCCATCACCAGTATGAACAGCAGTGGGCTCAGAGCTGAACCCTGATGTACACCCACACCCACTGGGAACTCCTCTGTGAGGCCGAACGTTGTTCACACTTGAGTCATTGGGTCCTTGTACATAGCCTGCACTAATTCTACCAATGTTTCTAGGACTTCAAACAATCGCAGTATTGCCCAGGTCAGCTTTCTTGGGACCTTGTCATATGCTTTCTCCAAGTCTAGGAGTTCCCAGTTGGACTCTTTCCTCATCTCTAGCTTCTTCTCAACTATCTCTCTCAATGCAAACATCGGGTTAATTGTACTGCATCCTGATCTGAATCCAAACTGCTCATCTCCCATCTTACATTCTACTACTCTGTGTATCCGTTTGTCAATCACCCTCTCCAGAACTTTCATACAATGTGAAAGGAGTTTGATGCCTCTGTACTGCCCACAGTAGTGGATGTCCCCTTTGTTCTTGTACACTGGCATGAGTATGCTTATTCTCCAGTCATCTGGGATACGCCTTTCTCTCCACACTGCTATTAGTATCCTCAGGAGGCATTTCTCCCCTATTTCACCCAGCATCTTTATCATATCTGGTGTGACCTCATCTGACCTGCTGCTTTCCCTGACTTCATCTTCCTTGGTGCTGTTCTTACCTCTTCTAGAGTGGGCCCCTCTTCTTCTCTCATCATAGGCTGTTTCTGGGGCAGTACAGCTTCTGTGGGGTTTTCTTCATTCAGAAGCTGCTGCAAATACTCCTTCCATCTGCCTTTGATGTCCTCTGGACAGGTGAGCAGGTGGCTGCTGGCATCCCTTATGAAGGGTGTCTGACTATCTTCTTTATCTTTCTGTCTTTGCCTTGCAACCTGATATAGTTTCTTTGTGCCCTTTACTGAGTCAGTTTCCAGAAGTTGTTAGAGTGCCTCCGATGCCCTATTCTTTGCTATTGCAACTTCATTCTTAGCTTCCTTATTAGCCAACCAGTAGTCCTTCATAGCATGTTCAGTCGTTTCTGTCTCCCACTTCTTCCTGCATTTCTTTTTTCTTTTGATGACTTCCTGGACTTCTGCATTCCACCACCAGCTTTCCTTATGTACTTTATTTTCATACCTGGCTCAGCCACATATCTGTTCTGTAGTCCTAACACATACTGTTTTTAGATGCTGCCATTCTTCTTTAACTCCACCTATTGCCTCCTCTTCTTGGGGTGCTAGAGCCCTGAGTAATTCCTTGAACTGTTGTACTTTCTCTCCAGTCATCTTCTAGGTCTTCAGCCTGGTCTCTGTTGATCGTAGAGCCTTCTCTGACCACTGCTTGCAGCTGATTGTAGCAACTAGTGGTTTATGCTGTGGGCCAACTGTTTCACTGGGGATGTCTTTGCAGTCATGGATTCTGCCCCAGTGCCTTTTCCTTACTTGGAGAAAGTCTACCTGAGTTGCATGTTGACTACTCTTGTATGTGATCTTGTGACTGTATCTCTTTCTGAACCATGTGTTGGCTACTGTCAAACCATTTGCCAGACAGAAGTCTCGAATTGCTTCTACTTCTTTATTCCTGTTGCCCCTCCCATGTGGACTTAGGCGGTCCTCACATCCTGTCCTGTCTGTCCTGATATATCCATTCAAGTCACCCATTATCAACACCAATTCATGTTTTCCTGCTTTATCTAGTAGGTCCTGCAACTGTTGTCTGAATGCACTTTTTTCCTCTCTATCACAACCCTGCTGTGGGGCATAGGCTGAGATTATGAATACTGTCCTATCATTACAGTGAAGTCTGACTGCCGTGACTCTGTCATTAATTCTGATAATATCCCTTCCTGCCTTCTGAAGCCTCTCTCTCACAACAATTCCTACACCCTTTCTAGCTTGCCCTTCACCTGAGTAGTAGACTCTGGATCGCAAGCCAAGTGGCTTTCCTGCACTGCTCTTCCATCTCATCTCCTGGATACATAGGATGTCCAGCCTCCTCCGTATCATCATGTCATCCACTTCCAAGCTGCGTCCTGTCAGTAAACCTACATTAATCGTAGCAATTCTCAGTTTATGTTTGGCAGGTTGGTTGGTTTTACTTCCAGCTTTTACTCAACAGAGCTATCCCAGGTAACCCAGGCTGGGCAACTGGACACCAGCCAGCCAGTAGCTTATTGACCCAGGGCTGCTGAGATTTATGGTGGGCCCACACTGGCTAATAGGGGCACATGTACCCCTACCACCATTAGCATGGGTCCCTGGCGTGGGTCAGAGTAGGCCAGGTCCTCAACCCACTTATCACCAGTAACTACCCATGCCCATTTTTGGCAACATTAGTCAATATGACCAAATCACTTAGAGCCATATTTGACACTGTCGAGTGGCTAGCCCTACCAGGGCGCAGTCTGTGCTCCATATTCTCCTATCTTGAAGATACCGCGCACCACAGTAGATGCCCAAAGTGGTTGGTCTGTACAACTCTTCCCCCTATAGGGCACCATGTAGAGTCTGTGCTGCTGCCCACAGCTCCATTCATTGGTGAGTTTGAGAGGGAATATGCCACACACCCACATAATAAAAACACACCCTTTACCTGAGGGTAGCCAGAACCCCTTTGAACAAGCCACAGACAGATGCACAACATTTTAAATGCCATGTGTACTGTGTAGGCAGCTTTATATGATATGAGGCACAAACTATTCCATGGCATAGTCCACCCTGCTATCTAAGTCATCATGGCACACCCCCCCCCAGTGCTCTCCATAGCAGTGCACCCTACTATGTATGTCACCATAGCACACCCCCAGTGCTCTCCATGGCACAGCTCACCCTGCTATCTATGTCACCATGGAACACACCCCAGTTTTCTCCATTACACTGCCCTCCCTTCTATTTATGTAACCATGGCACACATCCCAGTGCTCTCCATGGCACTGCCCACCCTGCTATCTATGTCACCATAGAACACACCCCAGTTTTCTCCATGACACTGCCCTCCCTTCTATTTATGTAACCATGGCACAAACCCCAGTGCTCTCCATGGCACAGCTCACCCTGCTATGTCACCATGGCAAAGACCCGATGCTCTCCATGGCACGGCCACCCTGCTATCTATGTCACCATGGCACACACCCCAGAGCTCTCCATGGCACTGTCCACCCTGCTACCTATGTCACCATGGTACACACACCCCAGTGCTCTCTTGTTTTCCTCCCATCCTTGCCCCCTCATACTACAGACTACTTTGGACTTCTAACACTTTGTCTTGTTTGCTTTTTGCTACATGCCATGAACATGTTAACTGGAAAAAAATCTACTGTAAATACTGTACAGGAAAGAATTTAATTGATATGGTGGGCTTGTGGGCACCAGACCCCTAGAAGCTTTGGAGATGTAAATTCCCCGAGGTGCATTTTAGAGCTTTTTTGCCAACCTTAGGTCTAGGGATGACTTGAAAGAAAATCATTTCTAAGGAAATAATTGACTGCTTTTTTTTCTTTCATAGAAGAAATAAAATTATGATCAAGGTTTAATGGTCAAGGCCTATTGCACAGTAGTTGCCAATAAACTGAATAGCATTTACCCAAAAAACTGAAAAGAAAATACTTGAACATAAGTCATACTGGGATGACTACCTTTTTCCCTATCCCAAAATAGAGCATCACTATCTGTATACACCCCCAAGTTGTTAAATTGAGATGAAATGAAAGGACAAATGGCCATAGTCTTATATTTTAAGTTACTGTTGTCATTGCATTTCTCCTCAGCCCCAGCCGCAAAAGACAGATACCTTCTGTGTACCCATTTGAAGTTAAACTATGATGAACACTTACAAGCAAATACAACATAACAACAAATTTCAACCAGTTGTTATCAGGTATACATATGCATCATACCTCCTTTCTCCTACCCCAAAGAATACTGTCACCTGTATACACATTGGATTTCAATTTCAAAGAAAGTGAAAACACACACACGCACACACACACACACACACACACACACACACACACACACACACACACACACACACACACACACACATTAATTAATTCCAATGCATTGCTGACCTTTTTTGCATACCTCCGAGGTGTAATTTTGAGGAAGGTTAAGGAAATAATTGCCACACTGCCCCCGGCCAACACACAAATTAGAATGACCTTCTGTGCACACCTTTAAAGTTTTACTGGGCAGAAAATTTAAGAAATAATATCCACAGTACTCCCAGCTCCTACACTAACTATAGCAATCTGTGCTCACATCTGAGGGTCAAAGTCAGCTTCAGGCTAAGTGGGGCCCCATGCAGTTAACCCCAATAAACTTACATAGCCAGGAAGGATAGTCCCCAAGAAGCTGTGAGAGTATAGATGATCTGTGATGTATTTTATGTCTTATTTATTTAGTTATTTATTTATTTGCTACTGTATACACCTGCCAATATTACTTTTTTTACACACACACACACACACACACACACACACACACACACACACACACACACACACACACACACACGCCATGTTTTTTTGACAAATTAGAAAAAACTGAATTCCCCAGGACATGCATTTGAGGTGTTGGAGAAAGGAAGATCAGCTGATAAAATTCCTCAGAGAGACAGGGAGGATGTGCAGACTCCACACATATAGAGCCACGGTCAAGAACTCAGACAGACAAGCAATGTTAAATGGCAACACTATTCACTGTGCCACTGTGTGTGTTTTTTTTCCACACATCCTACCCAGACCACCAAATACTGCTACTTATTGTGTGCAGTTATGATATTTGACTGTGATGGAAAGTGTAAGAAACTATGGCCAACTTGTTCTCCTGTGTACACTTATATACACACATCAAACTCCCTCACCCCTAACACACGCACATATGTATATAGGCAGGAACCACATCAATTAATGTGTTTACAGAGCATCTGAATGCAGATAAGAAATCCAAGTGAATCAGTGAACATTTTATGAAACATACCTCAAGAACTTGTATGCTCTCAGAGTGATTCAAAATACCTTTTAATTACTCACCATAACAGGATTTCCAAAAAGGAGACCCTGATTTCCAAATTTCTTAATAGAGTACCTGATTTCCTGACTGGTGGCAACCCTATAAGCAATATTACTCAAACCATACCTGGATGACTGAACAGGCATGCTCAATTTTACACAGGGACTAAATGAGCTCTCCTTCCTTGAGAAAGGTGGTAAAGACTGAGGGTGGGTATTTGGCAATGTGTATATTGTCATTAGACTTGTGGATTCTATGATCCAGTGATCCTGTATAACTACTATAACATACAGGTTTGCTAAACATTCTTAGTGGGTGTTTGAACCTGTACTGCACATTACATTCTTCATTTTTTAACAGTTTTAAACAATTTCAGTTAACATCACCACTATATTAATAGAATAAGTTCTTAATCAGCCACAGTGGTTGCCAGTTTTGCTTTTGTCTCTCAGTGTGATTATTACTCATAATTCAGAAGTGCTTTGACTGATAGGACATATAAGCTCACAGATGATGTACTGTTTAAAGTGGCAGGGATGTGTTATAATTTCAGGAGTCTATATGAAAGCATGAGAGAATAGTGGGCATGAGAAATGCTTGGTAAATATCTACATTTCATTCATCACAGGCAAACAGAAGCATGATTTTTAGTTATATAGAAGTACAACTTTCCTGACGATCTCAGCCATATAGCAGTATAACCATATGCAAATTAGGGACCAAGCAGCAGTGACATTGGAGCATAAAACAAGGACAGGATAAAAACGAAATAAGCTACTTCACCTGCAGTGATATTATAGAGATTTATCACTGCTTAATCATATAAATAATATAAACCAACAAAGGAAAACATTCTAAAAAAGTAAAGTAAAGTAAAAACAAATTCATTTGATTTTTATGCTTAAGGTCATATCTGTATAACAGTTAGGTTATGGTTTAAAAATACATAAATTATATTTTTTCAAGGATTTTATATAGATAAACAGTACACCATGGAAGATAAGCAGTATTAAGTGATTGAGAAGAGTGCTATAAACATTTATGATTATCTTCTTAAAAGTGTATATGGCTAGGCATCTTATGGTTCTTTTGATCATTTTCCTAGAATTTATTATTCATAGCTTCTTATGTTCCAATAGATAGATTGACACACACATTAGTCTATCCTTATGTATATATTGTATTTATCCTTTGTTGACCAGGTTAGTCCCACTTGGCTAATTACCTCTTTTTAGGGAAGACCCAAAGTGGTATTCACACTAACAGGGGAAATTTGACCAGGGCATTGAGGAAGGCCAGCACACTCAGTAGTACCACACTCCTTAATGCTGCACCACAGTGTCAGCAATTTGAAATTAATCACTTGTACTGGGAAGACAACCCAAAGCCTTCTGGTCTTTCAGCACAAAAGGCAAGTATGCCACTCCATCTACTGACACTGACAGAAATAGAGGTAGATAGACAGACTGGTAAATACATTTACAAAATGGAAAAACTGGCAATATTCTTCTTTTGTGGACAATATTGCTTATATTCTGATTATCCAAAACAGTTCTGTCATTTTTCAATCTTAGCATTATATATAATATCTAAATATTGTATTCTTCTCTATTACTCTTCTCTTCCATATTATAGATCCTTACACACATATGTGGCAAAACAGCTGCATTACAAAACATCAGCATAGACATGTTCAATACTCAAAAGTGCAAACACTAATCCATAAATAACAACTAAAACAACAGAAGAAACTAAATGCTCTTAAGCTATATGAACATTTTTGCAGATGAGCTACACCCCTTCAATAGCTGAAACATGAAGCTGATGCCCCTTTACTACTTGTAAGTATTAACTCTGACATTTCTTTCTCTTGTAGTAAGGGGAATTATCTGAGGCACTGCAGTCTCAGAATTAGCATAAACTCAGTGTCACATACTACTGTGCACAATATTGAATGCCAAGTACTAGCAGGTCAATCTTCCTACTTGCTGACTGGAAATATTCCACTTTTGTTTTGTTCTTGGCTCTGTTATATACAGCAAGTCCAGTCAAGATAAAATGCAGTACAATTATATTTTTGAGTTGTACCTACTATTGATACAGCATGCATTTCACTAATATAGTCTTACACTTCTGACATTATAGAATATTGCATTTTTAGCAATTTGTGTTTTACTTGTCCTATTCCCTTCTGATTATGTTTCCTATCATCCCTTCAAACTTTCCTTAGATAAATTGATATGTATGGTCCTCTACTCAAGCACCTCATTTCTTATCCTCTTGTGAAACAGCCAGGCATTCGTGTCGCAGGTCTGATACCATTTACTGTAAGGCAATATTCTCAGTAAATAACACAACAGTGTGACCAATGTCCAAATACAGTTTTCTGTTCTCTAACTACATTAGACTCTGACTGGCTAAAATGCATTTTTTGCATACTTGTATATCCAAAATCTTCTTTAGCAAAACATTTATACCAATTCACTTTTTCCTTCTTGCATTGCCAAAATCCCACTCAAAGTGATATCTTCTGACTCAGAACTCAAAATATTTCCTTTGGAATTTTTGTCTGTCCCATGCCAAGCATGCATTAGGATTGCCAATCTGGAACTGCAGTGGTCAGAAAAATTAAACTATAAATACAAATATCCTTCCAATGTAAGATTTCCCAGTTGCTCAGAACAAGGCATTGTCAGCAACCCCAGTTAGAAATGGCTTAAGACTGCTGGTAAGGTAAGCTTACTTTGTAATTTCTGACCATGCATTACTTACAGTATGTATAACTGGGTTTGAAGTAATTAATACTTAAATTCTATCATCCATACTGGGCAAATGTGCATGATTCTGCTTTATTATTATACTTAGCAGCTTTGGAATGTTGTGTGCATGTGTTATAGAAATACCAGCTAGTATACATCTTTTAGTCCTATGCCTTTTCTGAAAATCAAGTTTACAATCACATTAACTTAAAAAATATAAATATCTTTGAAAAGTAGATGTATTTATTAAGTGCAGTGAACATTTTTATTTTTCAAAAAGTTGCCACTGCAATAATTTTTCCAAGTCTTTAATAGAATATTGCACTAATAGAATTCACAGTTCTATTTCTTAATTATTGTTACAGAGTTCTATCTATGAAAAATTAAGAAACAGTTTTCTCTTTGCACATAGTATCATCCACAATCAGATTTATTCACACTTGTAATTTAATTCTTAAATTACTGATGTATTTACAGAAATATAAAAATGATGATTTTTTTAAAGTTAACAAAATGAATGCCTCATGCTAGTCTCCCAGCTGTGGAATTGAATTGCTAGTATCAGTAGTAATTTCTAACATCATAATCTATGATTTCATCTGATAATATGAAATATTTTGTAAAGCTACATAAACATGGGAATACTGCATATCTGTATCATGGCTAACAGGTAGCTAGTAATCTTTCTAGAGCAGTGTATTGTCAATGGATACCAGCAATGCAGTATTCTGTCTTCCATCATTACTTTTTTCATAAATTCCAAGTTGTGTCATGGTAGAGAAACTAATTTAAAATGTGATGTCATTTTTCTTTATAATATGGTACTCTTAAAATTTTTATAAGCTAACTTTAAGTATTGTAAACTATGACTGTGTACTGTGAAACTACTTATAAAATATGTCTTTGCTGTGGCTGGAGAAAGTGTGTGGCCATGTAAATGTAAAAATAAATTGAGATTAAAAGAAAATATATGTACAAAAGTTGTAAATGAAATATAAAGTGCAATATTCTGCAGTTTTTCAGCAAGGAACTGATCGTATGCAATTAATTATTAAAGGGGCTGGAGAAGAGACACCAGATAGCCATAAAAAGAAATTACAAAAAAAAAAAACAAAAAAAAAAAACACTGCATCTAGAAATACGAAAAGAAGCAGTTCCTACACTTTCTTTTCATTTAGAGAAAACTACAATAATCATCTACCCTAGTTAGAAGCACTCTTAAAATATTCTGTCTTATGTAATTGATGATTATTTTCACTTTTGTGTATGAATTACTGACCTCTATATATTTAATATATTATAAACACTATCCTAACTTTTTTATTGCTCAAACAAAGATTTTTACTTTTAAGTTATAATATTGTGTTTGGTTATTTATTTATGTGTTGTTATCAAATAGTTTAGAAGAGGATTTAATTTAGTATTGTAGGTTGGCAAGCTTTAGTATCCATCAACAACAAAGGCAGACCCCTTAAAAGCATATTTCTGGTGAAATAAATCAAGAGTGGGATAATAGCAAGAGTGCTTGGTCACAAGCCATGTCTATGAAAAGTGGCAGTACTACTGCACCAGGGATAAAGCTTGGGGGGGGGGGCTGTAGAATTCTACCAGCCTTCAATGGAAATTGTGTGTGTGTGTGTGTGTGTGTGTGTGTGTGTGTGTGTGTGTGTGTGTGTGTGTGTGTGTGTGAAAGTAATTATTAATTGAAAAAGCGGTTCAAGAAGATACTGTGACTCACTAAGAGAGTGGTGAGAAGAGGCAGAGACTCAGATCTGTAAATAATCAGTGTATTGTCCTTACCTTTTGCAGATGTTATATAACCACACCCAGGGCAGTAGTGCATGATCCATTTATGTGCTTGGGGCCAGGTTGCATTTGTTAAATCACTTTTTATTTTATATTTATTTATTTATGTATTTGACATTTGCTAATCAAGTTGGTCGAACTGAGACAAAAGCCCATTTTCACTGGAGACCCGAGGAGAAAAGCTCTGGTACAGTAGAAAACAAAAGAGAACATACATCTGAGATAATGAACAGAAGAACAAGAGGATGGTAAAAAAAGTAAGTATAGCAGTATAGTTAGACAGCAAAGAAAGAAGGAAAAAAGCATAAAAGAATAACATCAAAAATTGTGATAGAAAGTTACATACAAATGTTGCTGGATATCAAGAAAACTATCAAAACATACAAATTTACATGGAAATTGTGTAAGGGAATGAGAATCAGGTGGAATACAGTTTGATATAACTCTGATTATGGAGAAGTAGAACTCATGTGCGTTAGAGCTGAAAAAATAAAACAATTAAATTAAAGGAAGAGGAGGAGTGGGAAATGTATGTAGGGTCCTGACAGGAGCAGATCCATAAGTTTAACAGGGAGTTTTTTAGCTCTTTTTTGAATTGATTAATATGCATGATTTTTTTTTATATTAGGAGGGAGTTTGTTCCAGGATTGGGACACTGAGTATTTGTATAAGAGTTTGCCAGTGTTATTAATGGATTTATAAATCTCCAGGAGATGTTGTCAGAGCTTTGGAGTGCATGATTTGGCTTGTAGTAGGATACTAGACTAGAGAGGGAGGGGCAAGCTGTAGGTTTGTTGAGTATAGAGTGGGTTACTTGTAGCTGCGAAAGTAGAACTTGTTGAGGGAACTCTAGCCAATGTAGTTTCTTTAGTGAAAGGTAGTGGTGAGAGTTGTAAAGTTGGCCTGTGGCAAATCTAGCAATTTTATTATAAGCTTGTTCAAGCTTGGTGATGAGTGGATTGAAGGTTTGTTAGGACTGAAGTGGCATAGAATAGGCAGGGAAGGAAGAACGCCTGAGCAAGAGAAGTTTAGAGTCAGGCGTAAGGAATTTTTTGTTCGTATAATGTGTTTTTTTGATACACTGTTGAAAGTGCAAGTCGAATTTTAATTGATCGTCATTTATGGTAATAAGAAGTTTATTGTGAGAATCTACTTTGATGATGCTGCTGTTGAGTGATGAAATGGTAAAAGTAGATTTGTGATGGGAGAGTAAATTTGGTAGAAAGAGAAGGTGTTTGGTGGATATAAAATGAGCTGGTTTTCTGTAAGCCATCTTTCAATAGAAAAGAATGAGTTTTGGGTGAGTGTGTAAAGATGAGAGATGTTTTCAGAGGAGGACATCAGTGTAGAGTTGTCAGCTTAATGTACAAGAGGGGATTAGCTGTTAAGATGTATGGAGGTTGTTAGTAAATTATTGAATAGAAGGGGCCCCAGAATGGAGCCCTGAGGGACACCTGTTTAGATAGCTAATAGGAGAGAGCAGGGAGTGCGACTTTCTGATGGACTATAGCCTGTTGGTGAGGTAACTGGATAAATCATGAAGAGTGAAAGATGAGAGGTTAAGTCGACATAGTTTTGTTAGTAGCTTGCATGAAATACCATATCATAGGCTTTTGAGAGGTCTAAGAACAGATTGGAAGCAAGTTGTTTTTGTCTCTAGCTTCTGCTACACTATGAGTAAAATATATAAGGATGGTAGCAGTACTGTGGTTAGGCCAGAAACTGTGTTTTGTAGCATTTAGAAAGTATTCTTGGGTTAGTAGTTTGAGAAGTTGAGTATGTATGCATTTTTAGAGGATTTTTGAGAATGAGGAAAGAATGACTATGGGTCTGAAATTGGAAGGCTCAGTGCAGTTTCCTGCATTTTGTAGATGTATAGTACAGAATGATCTCCAGATGTCGGGGACTGTGGATTATTTAATTGTGCTATTTATTAGTATAGAAATTGGTAGACTCCAATTTGTATGTGCTCCCTGTTTTACTGGTTGACCACCAATGTAGCTTCTTTAGTGAAAGGCAGTTGTGAGAATTATAAGGTTGGTTTGTGGCAAATTTATCAATTTTATTATATGGTTGTTCGAGCTTGGTGAAAAAAGTGGATTGAAGGTTTGTTAGGACTGGAGAAGCATACAGTAGGCAGGAAAGGAGGAATGCCTGACCTAAAGTAGTTTAGAGTCAAGCATAAGGAACTTTTTGTTCCTATAAAGTAGTACAAATTTTTGATGTGTTTTATATGCTGTTGAATGTGCAGGTCGAATTTTAATTGATCGTCAATTATGGTACTAAGGAGCTTAGTGTAAGAATCTACTTTGATGATGGTGTCGTTAAGTGATGAAATGGTAAAGATAGATTTGTGATGGGAGAGTGAATTTGGTAGAAAAGGAGTTTGGTGGATTTAGGATGAGCTGGTTTTCTGTAAGCCATCTTTTAGTAAAAAGGAATGAGTTTGGGTGAGTGTGTGAAGATGAGAGATGTTGTCAGAGGAGAAGATCAGTGTAGAGTCATCAACATATTGTATAAGAAAGGAGTAGCCGCAAAATATATGGAGGTTTTTAGTAAAAATATTGAATAGAAGGGGCCCCAGAATGGAGCCTTGGGGGCACTTGTTTGGATGGGTAAGAGGAGAGAGCAGGATTGTGCCTTTCTGATGGACTGTAGCCTGTTGTGAAGGTAACTGGAGAACCAGTGAAGAGAGGAGGATGAGAGGTTAAATTCAGATAATCTTGTTAGTAGCTTTTCATGAAATATCATATTGAAGGCTTTTGACAGGTCTAAGAACAGATAGGAGATGAGTTGTTTCTTGTCTGTAGCTTCTGCTACAGTATGAGTAAAAGATATAAGGGTGATAGCAGTACTGTGGTTAGGCCAAAAACTGTGTTGGGTAGCAGTTATAATGTTTTCTTGAGTTAGCAGTTTGAGAAGTTGAGTGTGCATGCATTTTTCAAGGATTTTTGAGAGTGGGGAAAGAATGGCTGTGGGTCTGAATTTAGAAGGCTTGGTGGAGTTTCCTCCTTTATGTACATATATAGTATATGATGACTTCCATATGTGGGGGACTGTGGATTCTTATATTGATCTATTTATTAGTATAGAAATAGGGTAGACTCCAATTTGTATGCATGCTCCTATTTTACTGGTTGGCCACCAGGAGTGTGTCTGAAGACAGACGTCTCTTCTGGTAGCTGTCAGACCAGTTCGGAGCACTGGAATGGATTTAGTGACCACAGCCCATATCTCTTTCATAGCAAGGTGGTACACTGGTTGGCAGTAGTGTTTATTTATCCCATCAGTACTAAACAAGGTGTCACATACTGATCACAACTGACAATCCATCACAATCAGTAGGAAGTGGTGGGATTCAAACTCATCAGTTCTAGACAAGCTGTCACATATTGGTGTCAGTAGACCCACCATCACAATTCATTAGAAGTAGTGGGATTCAAATCCATTCCAGTTCCAGCTTGAGCTCATGCAACCCCCTGGATAAGATTTAACTCACTCAGTTATAGAAATAAGAAGGATAATACTTCCATGGTAGTACATTCTAGAAAAACACTTTTACTACCATTTTTCTATGCTTTGCAGTTTTTATGTTACTTACAAGATGTAATCATCGTCATCATCATCATCATCAACATCAAGCCAGTTTTCACCAGTTTCACATTAGGCTGGGGAAGTTGCATCAAATGCTGAAACTTCTTTTGCTTTTCAGGCATTCTCTTACTGTCTTCTGTAGTACTGATGGGCTGACTCACGTAGACTGCATAGCTAGATATTCTCATTTTCCTCTTGCCTTCTTCCCCTATCTTCAAAATCTGCTTTACCATATCATCTTCTGCTTTCATGTGCATGTGACTGAACCACACTATTCTGTTTTCCTTGACATTCTGTACAACTGGGACTTCTATGGTTTCCGCTCTGATCTCATTTCTTTGTGAAGTGGTAAGTTGTTTGGTTAAGTAAGTCAGCTTCACACAATGTCAGGCTCCCCTAACTAGCAGATTTTTTTTAAACATATATGCCATAAAATGCTTCTGTATAGATTATTGGATCAATTCAGGTAACCCCTCCTGCATTCTTTCACATCTGTATTTTGGTAAAATATGTATTGCTACCCAGTGCTTTGATAATAATCTCTTCAATTCTGCATTAGCAAACGAATCCCAAAAATAGAATGGCAGTAGTCTTAAATTCATTCCAGGACACAAGTAGCCTTAACTGACATGATATGAGGCTTTACTCCTATGCTGGATTTTAGTAATGGCTAGATCTTACTTTACTGGGGGGCTCGTCATCTGGAAAAGGATCTAATGCATACAAATACTCAGTGGACAACATTATGGCAGGAGACAAGATTAGACTACTGTTGAGCTGAAAAAAACTTGTGAATGAATACACTGTAAAACAAAAACGAGACTTGCAATAAGTAAAAATAGATTCATCCACATCTGGTAACTCAAAATTTTTGTGCAGTCATATTGCTGGCATCGTCAGCGATCTTTCCATAAGAATTTCATGGGGAGAGTATTTTTGTAAGTAGTAACTGCACAGTGAATTCTAAATAAAACTAAAGGGAATCCCTCTGGCCATTTAAGAGAAGTCACTTCACACAATTTAGTAGTTTGACTTTTTAAAGTTCTTTTCATTCTCTAAATAATTCCTTAAGCTTGTGTCCTCTGCAGGCAAGAGCATTGCATGTTTTCCTTTATGATTTTGAATACCTGTTGTACTACCTGACTTGTAAAGCGAGTGCCTCTGTCTGAATGAATACAACAAGGGACACCACATCTGGGTATGAGTTCTTGCAACAATTTCTTGACAACTGTAGTCATATCACAGGGGTAAGCTTCAACCTATCCAGCAAAAATCATCTAGAATTACATACACTGTACACGATAGAAAGGTCCTCAAGTTATTTTCGAAAACTGCATGCAGAGAAGAACACTTTTTGACATATTATACCCTACACAAAATGTACATGTATTTACAAAATGCAGAATGAGTTCGCAGATGTAAAGGACATACTAATCAGTCAAAAATTGCCTTATTAATTTATTTCCCAAATGAGAGGGATAACGAGCCTGAACTAATTGTAGTAGAAAAGAAAGTAGGGCTACTAGCCTTCCTCCTGGGTGGTACCATATTCAATCCTGGGAGCAGCTACAGCCACCACCATACCTTTTCAGAGTCATCAGCTTAGTTTTGAAAAGACAACAGATCATGTAAAGAAGCAGGTGTATTAGTTTCTTGCAATTGCTGCAAAAATGAAACCTGAACAGGAGAAGAAAATGCAGCATGAGTAGCCGCCATGTCAGCAAAAGCTTTTTTCTTTGAAACATTTGCAGGCTTTTCTGGGACTGGCAGGTTGCTGTCAGCAATTATGAGCAGTACACTTGACCACAGCAATTTCCAGTGGTAACAATAGTGCATTTAACAGTTCATTAACAAAAACAGAAGTTCCTGCTGATGTCATTCACTCTCTTTCTCTCAAGAGTGTTCCAAAATCACGAACTATCCTATAAGCTATCCTGTATGGATAACATGAATCTGTAAAGATTGTTACAGTTTTGTCTTTTGCTAATTTGCATGCTTCAGCGATGGCTGCAAGTGCAGCTATTTGAGCAGACATGTTTCTGCCTAACTGTCCCTTCAGTAGTACTTGATTTGCTGTGCACATGGAAAATGCTGTTACTAACAAGCCATCTTCTCTTTGAACACTGTTTTTGAAAACAGTTTTTAAGAGCTTGTTTATGACACCCATGCCAGATAAAGGGCTCAGAGGCATCTTTCTGTAATAATTTTAACAAAGGCTTTACTGCCTCTGCATAATTTGAAATCAGTTTGAAAGCAGTAACCTGCCAGCCCAAGAAAAGCCTGCAAATGTTTTAAAGTTTTAGGGAATGCTGTAGCTTAAGTAGCAGTAATGCAAGAGGGTAAAATTTACCAGAAACCTTCTGAAATAAGATGTCCTAAATATGGAACATGTGGTTTCCACAACTGCAGTTTTGCCGTATTCATTTTGAATCCCAGTTCTGTTAACTAAGTAAAAAAAGTATCTTGTAGGCAACTAGAATAAGAATTGGAAGCTAAAAGCAAATTGTCCACATGATGAATTAAGGTAGACCTAAATGGAACATTTCTCTTGAGAAAAGAATAGGTAATTCTACATATCCTTGAGGTAACCATGTCCATGTATATTGAGCTCTGTATGGAAAAGCAAACAAATATTGACTGAATGGGTGAATAGGGATAGAAAAGAAAGCGCAGGAAATATCTGTCACTGAAAAGGTGGTAGCTATTGGTGAGATACAGCTTAGTGTAGCAACTAAGCACAGGAAATATCTATCACTGAAAAGGTGGTAGCTGTTGGTGAGATATAGCTTAGTATAGCAGCTGTGTTAGCTGCTACAGAAGTTGACACTACTACCACATTGCTGCTCTTAAGTATTGCAGAAGCCTATAAGCATCCTATCTGTTTTTATTTTTAATTGGCAAAATAGGCAAATTGCATCATCTTCAGGTAGGGGTTATTATTCCTTGCTGGAGTAATCCAGAAATGACAAGTTCAATTCTTTTCCTTGCCTCCATTCATAAAGGGTACTGAACTAACATTGATAGAGGCTCAAAAGGTTCTAAAATAACTCTAACTGGTTCTGCATCCTTTATGAGCCCTAAATAATTGCCATGGGTAGTCAACAGCTGTGGAAGAATGGTTTCAAATCCATCCAAATCAGCTATTCTGGAGATGTATTCCAATCTGAGTACTAAAAATAATTTATTTATTATTTATTTATTTTCCATTGGTTTACTGGGAAAGTTCAACTGTGTCTAAGCAGACCTGTTTTCAGCGGTAGTCTGGGGAGAAAGGCTCCATAGTTACTAAGTTTCTAAACGCTTACACAGGTGTTAACAAACATGTACATATATAAAAGCATTGCACGAGTGTTTTGACAAGCATGCATGGAAGTGTTTTTACAAACTTGTCCATATAAATATTGTTAAACAATTTAATAATATTAACGGAGTTTCACTGGGGAAAACAATCATGTATAGTGTAATTTGAAAGCTAGGTAAGTTATAAATAGGCATAGAATGAGAATAGCAGTGGAATGGTAGGAGAATAGAGGCATTGAATAGTAGAGTAAGGGATGGACGAAAGGAGGAACAGATAAGGGGTTTAAGGGAAGGATGATAATAAGGAAGGATGATAAAAAGTAAGTACAAGTAGAGATTAGTCAGGCCTACTACAGGAGCACAGCCATGTTAGTTTGAAGTGTTCCTTAAGGAGTTGTTTGAATTTGGATGTAAGTACAAGCAGAGATTAGTCAGGCCTACTACAGGGGCACAGCCATGTTAGTTTGAAGTGTTCCTTAAGGAGTTGTTTGAATTTGGATGTAAGTACAAGTAGAGATTTGTCAGGCCTACTTCAGGGGCACAGCCATGTTAGTTTGAAGTGTTCCTTAAGGAGTTGTTTGAATTTGGATGTAAGTACAAGCAGAGATTAGTCAGGCCTACTACAGGGGCACAGCCATGTTAGTTTGAAGTGTTCCTTAAGGAGTTGTTTGAATTTGGATGTAAGTACAAGTAGAGATCAGTCAGGCCTACTACAGGGGCACAGCCATGTTAGTTTGAAGTGTTCCTTAAGGAGTTGTTTGAATTTGGATGTAAGTACAAGTAGAGATTAGTCAGACCTACTACAGGGGCACAGCCATGTTAGTTTGAAGTGTTCCTTAAGGAGTTGTTTGAATTTGATGTGCTTTTGGTATTGAGAGTGTTTTGATGTAAATTGTTCCAAATCTTGGCCACTTTATGAGAGAATAGGGAGTCACCATATGTGTTGTTAGACCTACTGACCATTATGAGAGTTTTTTTCAGGTGAACTAAGAGATCTACTACTTGAATATGGTTGGATAATGTTGCTAATAAATGGGCAGTTTTCTGAGAGGTGAAGGGTGGAGTGGGTTAGTAGTAATTGGTTGTAAGCTAGTTGGTTGGGTAGTTCAAGCCAATTAAGTCGGTGAAGTGAGGTACATTGATGGGTCCTGGATGGGTGATTAGCTGCAAATCTGGCTGTTTTATGGAAGCAGGATTCCAGTTTGACTGTCGGATTTTCTTAGATTGATAAAAATGTGTCTTTGCATACATATTGCCTGAAAACAGACCCTGGGTGAAGGTTCATTTAGAATATCTAAGAAAACTCCATCAGGAGGGAAAAATACAGTACATTGTAAATTACATAACAGATTTCTACCTAAAAGATTCAAAGTGGCAGTATTTCCTGCAAGAAAAGCATGCTGTTCTTTTATTGGACATATCTGAATTAAGACAGATGCTGTCTCTGGATAATCCAAAGGAATCCCAGTGACCCCTATAGCCAAATCAGATTTCATGGAGAGTGGGAGGAGTTTCACATTTGCATACATCTTCATCTATCAAGTTGCTGCTGTGTTGATAAGAAAAGGAAGAGTAGACTTATACACTGTACAGTTAACAGTAGCACCCTCCTGGTCCACTGCTACCAATGGAAATAGCTGTGTCTCCTTTTCATGGCTGTCCTATTGGTCTTGTTGTCATGTTGGTGGCTGCCAAGTTGTATTCCAATTAGGAGATTGTCTCTCTGCTTGCTGTGAGGCTTGGACATTAGGCTGAGTGTTAGGCTGAAAGACAGATTTCTTAGCTGAAGAAAGGGATACTCATTATGCCAACATCCACTGTGGCCACAATTAAAACAAGGGCTAACATGTGACCCATGCTTCCAGGTTTAAGGTGAAGTGGGAGAGGTAAATGTTTTGCTAGTACTTTACTGGGCCTTGTTGTGGAAAGACATCAAATCTACCTCTAGTACCCTGATTTCTCCTCCTTCACCCCATCCCTGTAAATATGTAAGGAATTGCTGAAGTTGTAAATCTTTTGTTGTTCCTTCCTCTCTAACTATGTTATTTGCTACATATTCTGCTTGATTAACAATTTCAGAAATAGATACACTGGACCAATATAGATAAGCTTTTTTTATCGTTTCTTGTATATGCAGGAATAAACCTTCTACAGATGCTGCTGACAGTCTACTGGCTACCACTTTTCATTAGGTTCTGGATATCCTGAAGCCTCAAATATATCAAACATGCTTTGTAGTACACATCAATATATTCATTTTCCTTGCAAGCAATAGCCTTATTTCATGTCCAATTAGGTGTTAGTGTCATGCTATAGTCATTTCCTTTAGTAAATTATCTATTGCAGTAAGAAATCGATTGACTGTATGTTTTGGAATTTGCCACCTATAGCTGACTTTTCCCATATTTTTCTGAAAATGCCTAAGGAGTGGAAACTTTTAAAAATGTCTGAGAGTCTTCACTTGTAGGGTGTTATAAGAGTATATGTTCTTCAAAAATTTTAGTACATTTATCTGAATGTGTTCAGATGGGAGGGAGAATCTACAGTAGTCTGGAAATCTGTTGCAGTCCACAGGTGAACTACTGTTACAGCAGACATGGCATCACCATCCAGGGCTACTGCTGGATTAGGTACCTCCCTCAAAGGGTGACTCTGAGCATTAGATGGTCCCTCGGATTCAGTAAGCTCTGCACGGTGTGCAGGACTAGTGCAGGAGCTCCAGCAGGCATTATGTCTGCCATGTGATCCAGGAATAAGCTGTAGGGACGTGCACAAGCGCTCCTGCACTAGTCCTGCATGGACTCAGTCCCTGTATGCAAATTACCCCATTTGCAGGAGAAATCCATGCAAATGAGGGGAATTTGTGATCCAGGAAGCTGGAAGCCGGCAGTGCAGGACTAGTGTAATCTGCAGAAATGTAGTCTGCCAGTAACAGAGTACATTTCTGCAAACTACAAAATGGAGCCATGACAGCTCCAAATAAAGGGTGGATATTATGTAGAAAGCATGCCAATGGCCAAGTATAAGGCCACTGGCATGGAAAACAGTTTCAAAAATAAAAAAATCAACTTTTATTTTTTTTTAGCTGATCTTGGCTGTTTAAGCATAGGGGGGCGGCACGCAAATGGGATCGGGCGAAAAATAAGAAAAAAAACTAAAATAAGCATTCTAATCAAACTCACTATTTTGCCATTATACTCAATGGCAGGCAGAAGACAACATGCCCAGTGAATAGTGGTTGCTAAGAGGGGAGGCTCAGTGTGGGACCTGTAACTATGCATCAGCAGGCAATCCTATGCAAAGGAGGGGAATGATATTGAATCCCAGATTTCCCCTGCATTCTAGTCAGCACCCAACAGTGTATGAGCAGGAATAGCTTGGTGCAAGCCTAGAAGTTAGCTGACATCATACGGGTGTGTGTCAGGCATACTGTAACTGTGGCTTGGGTTTGCCCTTAGCTTAGCAGAGCTAAGCAAGGTGGTGTGTCTGAGGCTGCCTAGCACTCTTTACATTGCCTAAGCGGGTGTGCGCGCTGCGCACCAGGTTTTAAAGGAAAAAAAAGTAAACCAAGAAATAGCAGATCTGTGCACATTTGAGGAGTGTGTTTGCACGGCATGCCATCAGGCTTAAACAGGAAGGCAAATGGAAGAGAAAACAGCAGTAGGAAGGTAATCTAGGAGAAATGGCATAGTTGGCAGGTGAAATGTATCTGATTCAGCCAATTTCACAGGCAGCAGCCCAGCCCAGCCTCTAGTTTTTCCCACATACTCTACACCACCGGTGTATATAAGCTGGGAACTTTTAAAAAACAAAACCAACAAAATGATAGGGGCAGCAGCTATCAGACATCAACATGTGGAAGAGGCTGAGCATGATGAGGATGAGAATGTTGTCGACCAACCCACAATGAGGAGATGGAGAAGGATGTACAGTCCCAGGGTAACCTACCAGGGGCTAAATGAGCTGGAGATAGTGGAGCACTATAGGGTGGACAGGGACCTCCTACAGCAAATTGTTGAGCTGTGCCGACCACACCTGACACACAGAACTAACAGAGGGGAACCCATCCCAGTGGATACCAAGGTATGTGAAGGCCTAGAAATACTAGCCACAGGTACCTCCCAAAGCCCAACTGGGGATATCATGGGGATTTCACAGGCATCAGCATCCAGGGTATTCCACCAGTTTCTGGATGCCATGTCAGCACATGCCAGTGAGCATGTATATTTCCTCAACACCTGTGAGGTGTTAGCCAGCAATATGCATCTCTTCCACCAAATAGCAGAATACCCTGAGGTGGTGGGTGCTATAGACTTCACGCACATACACATCAAAGCACCACCCGGTGAGCAGGGTAGGGTCTATATCAACCAGCAGGTCATGTGCGATGCCCAGGGCATTACAATGAATGTCTGTGCCAGCTGCCCTGGAAGCTATCACAGTTCCCACATCTGGCATCTGACGCAGCTATAACAGAGATTTGCCAGTGGGGACATCCCTTACAGACACCTAGTTGGGGATGCTAATTACACACTGGAGCAGTGGCTGATGACACCCATCAGAAATGCACACACACCCGAACAAGAACTCCATAATGAGGCACACGCACAGACCAGAATCATAATAGTGCGTGTGTTTGGGATGCACAAGTCACGGTTCCGGTGCCTAGACACATCCGGTGGAGCCTTGCAGTACTCACCAGCTACATGTACCCAAATTGTTATTGTATAAGCCATGCTACACAATATGGTCCTGCAGAAACAGCTGCAGCAGGAACAGCACGGGGCAGGGCCACAGCCCCTCCCACCAGTGCCAAGACCTGCACAGGCACAGAGTGACTCAGAGGAGAAGCAACCTGAGCCTGCCCTAGTAGGCAGATAGAGATGTGCCCAGTATACCCTGGCCTTGGCAAAGAGGCAATGCATAGCACATACACTAACACAGTAGGGACCCAGGAAATAACACCTCTCTCTGACTCGCACATACAGTTAAAGGGATGCCAAACATGACATTACCTGTGCTCAACCATGTATAGGGAGTGTACTATGTGCATCTGACATAGGCAGCCCTCCAGCACCATCCTCAATACTGGCACACCCACAAGATAAGTCACTCAACTAACCAATTGCCGAATGTAGTAGTATGTGTTGTTATCTGTATCTATGGTATGAATGTGAGCATGCAAGGGAATCGAGTGGCTGAATGGGATGCCAGCAGATAGTAGACACCTATAGTGGCTGCATGAGATCTGTAACAAATACTGGTGTCACCACAGTAGCAGGAAATGTGCTGGCCCACATGTGTGTCCATATGACACATACATGCCAGTCAGGGAGGTGCACATACCCAACAACAGTGACAGCCAGCAGGACAGGTGTAGACAAACACAAACAAAGGCTGTGCTAAGGCCACTGAATGATGCCTATGGGTAACCCCCTCCCCCAGGGCCTACACAGACAGACTACATCAAGTCAGGCAGTGGGCTGTTAGTTCTGAAGGGTATGAAGTCAGAAACTAATATGTAAGTCAATCAAACATAAGACCTGTATTACACTGATATGCCTCTAGTCAGCATGATAGGGTAGAAAACATAATGAAATGGAGTACCTGACATACATGTACAGTCATAGCAAATGTGTCAGGTGTGCCCCCCAATCCTGGATAGCAATGTAGAGACAGTCAGGTGTGCCCCCCATATCCAATGTAGACATGTAGTAACAGTCAGGTGTGCCCCCCCATCCTATGTAGAAATTTAGTAACAGTCTGGTGTACCCCCCAGCCCTATGCAGACATGTAATAACAGTCAGGTGTGCCCCCCCAATCCTATGTAGAAATGTAGTAACAAGCAGGTGTGCCCCTCCAATCCTATGTAGCAATGTAGAAACAGTAAAGTGCACCCCCCCCATATCCTATGTAGACATGTATTAACAGTCAGGTGTGCCCCCACAATCCTATGTAGACATGTAGTAACAGTCAGGTGTGCCTCCCCAATCCTATGTAAAAATGTAGTAACATGTATGTGTAGGTGTAATACTAGTGGGTCACGGTTGCCCTGAGGTGGCCAAGGTAGCAGGATAGATTGTAGCATTTGTACATTATGCAGGTATGTATGTGTTAGGTTGGTGTGTGTTTCATATTGTGTGAGAGTGGTCAGTATGTATGCATGTTGAGGTATGACCTGGTGGCCATTGCCCACTACTGCTGATGACAGGGCCAAGTCCTCACAACTGCAGTGCCAAAGACAATTCCCACCAGTATAACGCTTGGTAGCAGTAAGCCATTGGAAATGTATGGTGGTAATATGTGTCACCATCTGACAGATTGATATGGCATGGCTGTCGGGCTATATATACAAGGAGTACACAGGGAAAGATACCCCAGACATACAGTATATAATGTGGAACTGTGAAATGGACACACCCTTGGAATTGTACATACAGGTATGCATCACATTATCTGGGCCTGTAGAAGGGAATACCGGTGTTGTCTGACCCAACACTTGCAGATCACAAAGGTGATGAAACTGATGTATTGGGAAACAGCTGATGTAACTGCACATGCCAGCATAACTGGAATGCCCCATGCATATCTGTGCATCAGATGCAAGTAGTGTCCACAACACACATGCACCCAGCTTACCCAAACAACACCCACAGGTATGTCTCTGGTCGTATCCCTGCTGTTGGGAGTGGGTACAATATGACCCCCTCATTTATATGGCAATAGCGAAAGAATGGAGCATGCAATGCAGGTGTCCCATACAGGTGTGTCCCTAGCTTTAGGTAGCACCCTGCCAGCATCCATACCACCTGATCAATACTGATAGAACGTATTGGCATGAACACCTAGCACACCTACCCTGTCACCCCAGGGGAATATACTGTATGGTTGTCTGGGACTGTAGGATTGACATAAATATTAAGAAGGAAAACATTGCCTCTTTGTTTACATAAAGTGCTGTTCCTCTTTAAATGTTTTTAGAATTTTTAATTAATTGATAGATTGAATAATTAAAGTGTTATTTAAGAACCCTTGTTTTTTGTAACAAAGTATTCTGATGAAGTCTTCTGACGAAAGCGGTAATAAATTGATTCTACGCTATTTGATTTGTGAATTGCCTTTATCGATTGTTTCCTGGCCTTTGTATTTCTGTTTTTCTAAAGTGGTGTTTCGTTTGGGTATCACCACCAAATGGCCTACAGGCGTCTGCCAAAGGCATGTGTCTCACACGTACTGCCAATGCATGTTATGTCATGGACACCCAAATAACAACATAACACACTCTACATAAGCCATATGCAAGGCCATGTGGACAAACCAAAATAACATGTCCACCATGTCCCACTGCATGAACTGTGGACAAACACCAAAACACAGCTGCAATGAGGTGATAACCTTAGGGAAAGTATCAGACAATGTATGCGTAATGTATGGAAGAGGATAGAATAATATTGGGGGGTTCATGGTCAGCATGGAATGTGCAAGGTCCAACACACAGCTTTGTGCACACTCTATACCTTGGGTGCAAACACATAAATGGGTGTCTACAAACCTGCCCATGCACCACAATAGGGGTAATGTCCTGACATATGACAACCTGCCTCTGGGTAACCTGTGTGAATCTGTACAGCTGTGAGGTATTGCCACAGCAGGATAAGCCCATGCTGTCATGTCGATGGATGTACAAGTATGGTATCCTCTGCCAGCATTTTACCAAGGTGCTGAACTGGATACACAGACCCAGAAACACATTTCAGCAGCTCCCCCTCCAGAATGACATAACTTTCCATGAATATGTAGACATTTGCCCACAATACTGGACACAGCTGCATCACCCCTGCTCCACAGGACATCACTGTAAACAAGAATGTCCACCTGACAGTACTTGAGGACATATAACATCACAGTGTATAACAGTACACATGTCTGAATATCTCTGCTAACATCAGTACCATGTAGCATAAGCAGCACAGACACAATCACCTACAGTCACACTATCCCTTGCACAGTTTGACCCCATATTGCCAAATGATCTATGGATACCCTGAAGAAACAGTTTGCTACCTGTAGGTGTACAACACAAATGTCTGCACTGGAGTACAAACTACCTGGAATGGATCCACACTTTTAAAAGAGAAGGGCATACTGGGCATGCTCACACACTTAATGAAGCCCATGTCTGCAAACAACAGTGGGCCATACATATCTGAAAGTTGCAGATGTTAGTGCATACACTCCTCAATATGCACCAGAAATGCTTTGCACACACACTGGATAGGAATACACACATATATCCAAGGACAACACACTATAATATGCCAAAAGTACACATACATAGATGTGTGGAAGAGAGTGACTGTGACAAAGAGCCATCCACCATGAGGCCTGTCCCACCCAGCACACAGCCAAATGGCTACAACCACATGATGTGTAAATGTCACTCACTTGTAGAAATTAGCCACTAGTATATGTCAGCATTACAGACTATGTGGTGCAAGTGCTAGCTGTGCAACATGACTGTACAAGGCAGTAGTCATCTAGCAGCTGTATACATGTACCTGCAGAATATAACCCTGCATGGGGTGTGTCAACCTCTAGATGAATGGGTTATGGCCCATGCACACACACTGCCCTCCCCATAGCCCTACTATGACAAGCCTGCTGATGTCATCCACTTAGAAATCCACCTTTGGGAATAGAGTAGCCCAGTAATCTCTGTGGTGTGTCCTAAAACTCTGTAATGATGTAGTGTGATAAACTAGTTAGGTAGAAGTTTTAATCCCAGACATGGCAACCATGTGTGTGTCTCTGTCAGTATAGGGAGCAATGCTTTTTAGGCTAGTCACACTCAGTACAATTCAAATGCCCTATATTGGCAGGCCTGCTGATGTCATTCACTGTGAAATACACATTTGGGAAAGGTGTAGCCCAGTAATCTCCATGGCGCGTCCTATAACTGCATAATGCTGTAGTGTGATACACTAGTTAGGTAGGAGTTCTAATCCCAGACATGGCAGCTTTGTGTGTATGTGTCTCTGTCTGTGTAGGGAACAATGCTTTTTAGGCTACTCACACACACTGCAATTCAAATTCCCCACTTTGGCAAGCCTGCTGATGTCATTCACTGTGAAATACACCTTTGGGAAAGGTGTAGCCCAGTAATCTCTGTGGTGCATCCTATAGCACCGTGATGCTGTAGTGTGATATAGTACTTTGGGAGGGGTTCTATTCCCACATGGCAAGTGTGGATGTTTGTGTGTGCATTCCTTTGTCTGTGTAGGGAGCAATGCTTTTTAGGCTAGTCACAAATGCTACAATTCAAATGCCCCACTTTGGCAAGACTGCTGATGTCATTCACTGTGAAATACACCTTTGGGGAAGGAGTACTCCAGTAACCTCTGTGGCACGTCCTATAACTACATAATGCTGTAGTGTAATAAACTAGTTAGGTAGGAGTTCTAATCCCAGTCATGGCGGGTGTGTGTGTGTCTGTGTTTGTCATTCATATCCTATGTGGAGGTGGCTGTGAGTGTGTAACAACTGGACTCATTGTGGAGCAGGTTTTGCAAATTTCTTATATGGTGGCCCTAATATATGTCACAATGTCCATCTTACAATGATAACAGATGGGAAATAGCCAAGAGGCTAGGGTGGCAATCCATACCCATACATGTGACATCAAGGCCTAGTGAACAAATGTTAGCAACCCATGGATTACACAGAGAACACTCTCAACATGTCTCATACACAAATACACTTGCCTAGGCAAAAACTGCTATGTTGGTAGTACCCTGCATATTGCCCACAGATAGTAACCATGGTGTGATTGCAGTGGATGGCAGAGGGCATGTCACCCTGTCCATCAGTAAAATACGAATGTACATGCAGACAGTGTGCCTTCACAATGCTTCCCATTGGACTCCTGCAACACCTGTGGTGCCATCAAATGTGACCCACAAAGGACATACCATGTCTTATACACATGCCCTGTATGGACAGATGCCACTGACACCAGGGAATACCTGTATCATGCTATCAATGTAGGTGCAGGGTCAACCTGCTGTCCATTACCTGTTCCCAGTGCATAAGGCCAGGACAGGCACATCTGGATATAATAATTTGTGTACACAACATGGGCCAGAAACCCTAGGTACAGTTTCACATGTCACTGTACATGCATGTGAGATGTGTGCACATCCCAGACAGCATCCATGTTATGGACTAAAGAACACATACATGGCAAGCATTGAACAGCAATGGCCACACACAATAGCTACCCAGGTGACTGGATGGTGAATACAATACCCACCTGTGTGGGCCAGTCCAGATGCTACACCCCTGAGCCACACTGCAGACCATTGTCATGTGGCCTGATGCCAAAGTATAACCTTTACCTAGGCTTATATAGCCTTCTGGCACAGACAACCACTACTCACCCATGAAGCAGTGCAGGCATGCATGTCAGTACTGGCACCCTTTGTCTTTGTGTGTAGTGTATGATGCTTTTGACTACATTCACACTCACTACAACCCCCTGTAGCATACTGAAGCATGCTGTCTGATGTCAGATACCTCCACATACCCTTTTCCCATATAACCTCCAGATAACCCCTGTGGTGCATGTGATACCTGCATAGTACTCTATTGTGGCAAACTAGCTAGTGAGGGAGTGTATTCCTGACCCTGCCAAATGTGTCAATGTGTGTGAGTCTCTGAGAGAGTGTGGCTGTGCTGATGCTGACACCTGTTCATGTGGACAGGCACATGTACTACACCTACTATATCACTATCATATCTGGTAGTAGATGTCACTCACCGTCACATATACGTTTGGAGAGCTCCTCAGCATGTAAGCTATGTGGTGCATCCAATAACTGCTTAGACATGTGATAGAAATACATAGTCAGTCAGGGGTTTGATACCCTGTACTGGTAGGTGTCTGACACAAACATGCTTAAGTTTTACTCTCCCACCCCCTCCCTGACATATCCTTGCCTCTATCTGCCTCTCTCACTCCCTCTCTGGAGGATGTGGAGAACTATACCTGCTTTGCTTAGGCAGCAGCATGTGTTTTGTAAGTAATGCTCATGATCAGCTGATGGCCTCTGCATGAATTGCAGCCCTCCTCTAGCTGATTGCATGTGGAACAGCTGTGGTAACATTCCCATAGCCAATTGCATGGAAACACACTCCAATATCTAGGAACATCATGCTGGTGTTGGGCCTTTTCATTCACTGCAAGCAGGACCTAGATCTGGTGTTTGGCAAACAGCATCACAGATGGATTGTGGATTTACCTCTAACAACATACACTGTGGAAACAGGCCAACACACAGGAGGGGGATGTGCCTAACATGACTACAGAATGTAAGTGTTGCCATTCTGCATTTGGAGTAAGGTTGGTTTAACAGCGTGTGTGTGGATATGGCTGGTCTACATGTTTTAATACCTGCCATGACAGTGCTATGTTTCTGAGGAAACCCCCATCTGTAGGGTCATCTGCAGACTGGCCAGTGTGTGGTGCCTTTTGTTTCTTGTGTTACTCACAGAGGACCTATCTGTGAACTGCAGAAGCATAGTTTGAGGATTGCAGTCAGTACATGGTGACAGCCATGAGAGTTACTGATTTCATATCCCTCATAGGACATATGTCACAACAAACCCTGTTACAACAGTAAATGTATGAGGTTATCACAGCAACATGTCAATATTGGCCCTGTGTTTGTGCCTCCAGCCACAACTCTGTTAACCTTCATACATATGTCATGCAGTAAGAGGTGCATATGTTCTGTACACCATAATTTATTGACATCATATCTGATAACAAGCCAGTGAGATATCAGACTGCTACACATGTTATGTTTAGTAGGGGTTATATTTGAAGACATAACCTGGGCATTCTGTGGTTGTGTGTACAGTACTGAGGTCTGTGTACATATGGTGATTGTCGACACTGTGTATTGTGAATATGTAACTTGGCCTGTGTACAGACTGTGGTAGATGTCATTGTTCTTGGTCCTGTTCTGTCTGATGTTACATGCTGCTCCACTGTATGTTACCCTATTGGCTTACATGTTTGTAGGGCCAAACACACACATGTCCCATACCACAGACAGGCATCAGACCACACTGTGTAGTGGCCCAGTATATGTAAAGTTAGTGTGTGAGTGGCACATATGAGGATAGTGTTGATCAGATAGGCCATAAACTGTAATATTATGCTAGCTTACCATATATGGCTGTGGCTGTGTTCACATTGGTTGTGGTTATGCACTTTCACACACGTGTCTGTTACGCTGTGCTGTGACATGCTTGTAGAGCCTGTTATATATACAGGTACATGTGTATTCCCCCATATGAAATGTAGGCCAGTTTTGCAGCAGTCTGCCTGTAGCCTGCACAGTGCTTTGTTACATGCCTAACTGCTTAGTGTACTTACCCAGTGTGATGTTATGTCTAGATACCTGCCAGATGTACTGTTGCCAGGCCACCATAACAGTCATGTATGTCAGATAAAGCAGTGGAATGCTGTACAGGTGTATGTCACTAACTAGTGGGTAGTATGTGGCCATGGCACCTCTGTGCCAGCAGTTATTATATGTCAGGACAGACAGAAGTGTGTGAATGCATAACCTATGGGGGCAAATGTATACCAGCATTTACATGATATACCCATCTACACGGCCATTAACATACACATTGTCAGGCTTGGTCCACATGTTTTGCACTAAGGGGTTCTGTGTATACCTATGGACTGAACAGAGTGTGTCAGACTGTCCACCTTTATTGGCCATATCTCTGCTGTAGTCCACAGGATCATTACTATGCTAGCATTGGTACTGTAGTATGATGTCCTTAGGATGTCTGTCAGTAGCCAGTGGTGCATATGGTTAAAGCAGATGTGACCTCCCACACACAACATGTCTGTGAAGACAACCCTATTTCAGTAGCAATAATCTTCATATATACCTGCAAGACATACCTGACATTCCCTTTCACAAAGAGGTTGGGTCTATTAGGGCTGAGGTTGGGCTCCATTCCATGTTCAGGACATATGTTGAACATATATGTATATATAATTATCCATATATCTATGTAGACATATACACATATACATATCGACATACATGGATATGTACATGTACATATATATGTGTGTATATATATATATATATATATATATATATATATATATATAGATAGATAAGCACTCAGATATATGCATATACATAGCAATATATGTCTACACATATACATATGGATATCTACATATATATATTGACAGTAATAGATATAACAGAATAGATATGTATGCACATATAATATATATATCTACATATATATCTACATAAATAGGCATATCTGTATACATAGGATGTGAATACATATATAGCTATATATACATATATCTATACACACATACACACACACACACACACACACACACACACACACACACACACACACACACACACACATATATATATATATATAAAATATAAAGATATATATATATCTATATATATATATATATATATATATATATATATATATATATATATATATATACATATGAAGAGATGTACACATGACCATATATATGTTGCCCTATACAGATGTGTATACAGACATATGTATGATTACACATGTGCATGTACATTTAGACATAAATCAACCTATTCTATGTATATATCCATATTCCTGTCATGTGTAAACCTCATGGTTGTCTATACCCTCCCAGATGTATCTCACCGTATGTATCTGCTATGTGTACGTTATTATAAAACAACATATGTGATGCAACAGTCATATTAATAAAAAGTACTACACAATTGTGGAAGTAAAGGCAGTTGTTTAATACTAATCAATATGTGTATTGACAGATATATTGGAAAAACAACAACTGTCTTCACAGTGGTCATGGCTTAGTGGTTAAGTGCTGTGACTATAGTGTAAAGAGTCTTGGGTTCAAGACCTGCAAGGGCTGTTCATTTTGTTGCTGGGCAGGACAAGGGCTGTCAGATACAGAGTGGTTAAGGCAGTTTTGAGCAGCTTTAAGTACGTTTGTGCAGGTTTGCGTGAAGCTAAGCAGTGCTAAGCTATGGGTATATGTACAGGTGCTTACACAGTGCAGGCTTTGCTTACCAGTGCACAAATCAGCTTAGCTGTTATATTGCAGCAATGTTGATACCTGCTAAGCATGGCTCAGCCCTAGTAACCAGTGCTCACATCCCACTCAGATAACATAGCAGGGTAATGACATCTTTAATAACTGTATGCAATGCCATGTACATTACATGCACCTATGAGCTGTCATTACAGTAGCAAGGGGTGTGAGAGTCATGTGTGGGACAAAGACATATATGAGGCCTGTACAGCACTGTTATCCATGTGAATGTGTTACATACAGAGGTAGTAGCCCAGGTTATGTGCTGTCACACAGGCATGTAGTGTACCATGGCAGTACTACTGTTGACAATGCTTACCCAGACAAGAGTAGAGTGCTACATGAAGTACTGACAACAGGCACACCTGCAGGCATAGCTGGACTCTGAGGTCTCCCTTTTGTATCCCTGGTGTGTGAGCTGTGTCACAGTATGTAACCCCTATTGGGTAATGATCCGTCATGTGGAATGCAACTGTAGACTACTGTCTGTACAGCACATGTTAGTGAGGTCTCCTGGCATGTAGTTATGGCATACATATTGTTGTCAAATGTCTGTCAACACATTCATCCTACTTCATAGCTACTTGCTAAGCTGATAACCATCAGCCCCTGTACAGATGTGCAGATGGCAAGTATCTAGCTGGGATATGTACAGGCAACCTAAGCTTGATTGACACTAGCATGTCTGCCCAGCTTTGTAAGAACTGGCACATATTGAAGATAACACCCTGTATGCACCACATGCCTCCACTACACTATCACAGTCAACAGAACATGCTTGGGTACAGGTCTCCATCACAGACACTAACCATGTGTTGTAATGCATGTTGCATACATGTCAACTTGATCACCTCAGTGGCCATGCGCAGGAGGCACCTGGTGGATTGGCTGATACATGTCAGTCTCACACTGAAGGTTACCACAATAGTGTCTGTCGATAGATTGCCTGCTGCCACATGGCAGGTGGCAGGATACCACTGTACACACAACCCCTACACAACCCATCTGTCCATGGACAATAGCTAGGTACACAGCTATGACCACCTGCAGCAATGCACCCCAGTACTGACACATGTGTATGTGTGCATGACTGAGTATAGCAGTGTCTGTGTTTTAACACACCTGTACTTAGGAATTCCATGAGGGCCTTCACAACCACCACAACACCCATTGCCATAGTCAGTTGTGGCTGCTGCTGTATGGGACATTACATGTACCCTGTTAAGCTCCTCTCCATACCAGCTACACAAGCCTTGCAGTACCAGCACAACAGTGTTGTACAAATAGGTTGATAGGCATGGGATACCCATTGTGTTCTGGCAAGTGTGTGTATATGTGCATGTCCGTATATCTGTAGGGTACAGCATTCCGAGGCCACATACTCCTATTATAATTCCCATTGCCACACAGTAGTACAGATAGTGTTGTTGCTGCCCATAGGTGAGGCATGACAATGCACCACCCTACTATGCATGTGGCATGTGCATTAGATGCATATCCCTGTAGTACCACTGTTTTGATATACAATGGGTTGTATGGCAGTCATGGCCAATGTGTGATGGTGGGTATGTCAGAGTGTCATCATGGGTTTCAGGGAGTACAATATCCACTGGGGGATGTGGGTGCTGTGTACACTGTCATTACACCAAGGTACACCCAGTATATGTCCCATGTACAACATTGTGGTTACCACTGTCACCATCAATCATACAGGTAACTGATACCACAATTCAGGCCAGTTATGCATGTGCTGTGTACAGCCTACCTGTAATACATTGGACATATGGTCAAGTTAGTTATCAGTGATAGGCCCAGGTCTCTCGGACATGTGTCTGCCTATTATGTGTCTGTTAATGTGTATATGAAGGTATGTCACACATTGCATTGTCCATATACACCCATTACAACCCCCATTGGCATACTGTAAATATCTGGGGATGTTCTGCATGTAACATTTAATCTGTAACACACCTCACCCTAAATGCTGTGTGGTGTGTGCAATGGAAGCCACACACTTCAGTATCACTACATACCTAGGTAGGAGTTTAGTCCCAGTGTTGCCAAGTAAGAGTGTGCATGTATGTGGATGGGTCTACATCAAGTTGCAGATTATACATGGGTCAGCGGGACACCTCTCCATGTGGCATAGGCAATAACTGTTATACAAACCTGTGACATGTGTTGAACTGTATCCCAGATATGTCATAGCAATGGTGTCACCACAGTGCCATACCTCATTGTGGAACATGACTGCAGACCATCCTCAAGCTGCTACATGTACACGTACAACACAAATGGATAACATTATAGAGACTACAATCAACCAGTGTTGCTAACAGCTATAATGCATCATTGCTGGATGGCTACACTACCTGACATATATGCATTACACTTTACTCCTTAAAACATGTTACACTGCAGTACTGTGGTACACTGTAGTACAGTCACCATGTGCATTAGAATCATATTAGCCTGTCCCTGCATCAGTGGTATGGATAACAGGGGTGTGGCACAGGTGTCATCATATGCACAGGGTGTATTGTTGGTTTGCCAGAGGCCGAGGGTGGGCCATACATTTGACACCTTGTGTGTGGATGAGGGGTGTAATGAGGTGAACTGGGCATGGTGATGTGATGTGTGTAGGCATGGGGTTACCCTAGATGTGTTTGTATAGTGTGGGGGTATGCAAGCACACAGATCTGCCATGTGGCTGCCCTACACAGGTGTTTATGGAAAGCTGCAGACCATACCTGACAGGGTGTGCAGTTCACTGCCTATGGCCACAGACACATGGATTGTGCCTGCCAGGGGTTCCATGGGCACGTCCAGGTACAGGCCTCAATGTGCTATTCTCGCCTGATGATGAAAAATGTCCGCTGGAACCAGGTCTCTCCTGGGACTGGCCAGGACCATGTGCTTGTGGCCTGCTGTGCTGTGGTGTGGACATCGCCCCCTGCAGTGCCAGGTCTGGTACTGCCACTATGGCAGCCCCTTGGTGTTCTAGCATGTCCACGTCGACTGCCAGCTGTTGGATTTGGCTATGTCCACGTGGCCATCACCACACTCCCACCACACATTCAAACACAGACAGACCACTGTCAATGAGGGCCATCATCTCACCAGACCATTTATCCATGAGCTCAGGTAACGTGCAGATGGCACCAGACAGTCCACGGGAGTTGTAACTTGCAGATGTGAAAACAGCCCTCTGCAGCCTCAGGTCCTGTCTAGTGTAACGTTCCCTACGTGCCGGCACCGCCAAGACAGCTTGAAACATGCTCCTACTAGTACCAGCTGTGTCATGTCTGCCAGGGGCATGAAGACCAGCAGCCCTACCACGAGCACCCTGGGATATCTGCCTATGTGGTGCCCTGCCGGATATCTGGCTATGCCTGCTACGACCAGACACAGTAGACATGGTCACCACACTTTCCTGTGCACTGCCACCATATGTCAGCTCTCATTCCGCTATGGCCACTGATGATTGGGTATTTACAGGCAATGAAACTGTGTGCGAGGTTGGGGTGGCTAAAAGGGGGATGTCAAATGATAGGTCTGTTTCAGCCCCTGACAACCCCACCTGGGCCTCAACAGTACTATCATCATCTTCAGTGTCTGTATGGACACCAACATCGGATTGCATGCATGGGGGACCCTGACCCACCTTGCCACTTGTGAGGGAAATAATAAGCACACTTTAAAACCTGTACAGCATTGCATAACAGTGCGCGCACACACACACACACACACACACACACACACACACACACACACACACACACACACACACACACTCACACACACACACCACCTTAATACCTACCTGTCTGTGACTTTCCAGACAGTCCCACATATATTTCCATGTGATCCCCATCCTGCATCACACTTGATAATATACACTCACTGATACCACTCATTAACGTATCAGTCCTCTAAATGCCTAGACAAGTGATCACAACACAAGACCTGTTACTACATTACCTGCCTGACCTGTGTGTAGTGGTTTTAGATGGCCTCACTGCTGTCATTCAGTGTTCACCCTGTGTATGCCCAGACATCATGAGCATGGCTCAATATGTGGGGGCTACTATGTTCACTCCATAATATCACACACTGGAATGTCATGTGTATTTATTGCTCTGTACATGCCAAATATGCTGCTCAATCAGCCTATTATTTATTTATGTATTTATTTATTTATTTATTTCAGTTTGATGACTGGGGAGGTCCACTGGGCTCAAAAGTCCATTTTCAGTGGAGGCCTGGGGAGAAAAGCTCCACATACAAAGACAACAAGTAAAGAGACTATTCTGAGTTAAAATCATAAAGCAACTATTACAGTAAAACATACAGATACAAAATTAATAATTAAGGATACAAATTTGAGGATACAATTACAATGAAATACTAAATCAGTGACATCATGAGGTAAATAGTAATATAGCACGTGAGTCTTAAAAGACATAAGAGTGTTACATAGGAAGGAGGGTTGTAGGTTAGGTTTGGAGAGTGCAGTTGCACTTCCTGTTACGGAGCAAGTAGGAATGCAGTTGGGTTTTGAAGTTGTTGAAGTTATTGGTGGTTCTTAAGAAGGAGGGGATAGAATTCCATTTTTTGGCTAGGGAAAAGGACAAGAGGTGCTGTCCTGCAGGACACTTTGGTTTATAGACAGTGATAAGGTTTTGCTGAGCAGATCTGAGTGGCCTGTTAGGGCTATATGGCTTTAGAATATTGGATAGTGCTGGACATTTAGAAGGGTTAAATAATAGCCTATGGGCAGTGGTAAGCTGGTGGTAGTCTATAAGGCTGGGAAGTTCTAGCCAGTTCAGTGAGTGGAGGGTGGAACGATGATGGGAGGAATGTTTGGCATTAATGGCGAATTTAGAAATTTTGTTATAGCAACTTTCCATTTTGGTGGTGGTAGAGGCAGATAAGTTAGTAAGTAGGGGGGCGCCATACATAAGTGAGGGAAGAAGATAGGTAATGGTGAGGGTCTGTCTAGTAGAATAGGAAAGATAGTGGATATTTCTATATAGCAGACCAAATTTTTGATGGTTTTTTTGATGTTTAGTTGAATATGGGTGTCAAATTTGAGGTCTTCATCTATGGTAACCCCGAGTAGTTTGGCATGGGGAACAATTTCTATAGTTGAGTTGTTTTGGCTTCTAATTTGGAAGGAGCTTTTGCCCAAGGTGGTGGATTTAGAGGGGAGGAAGAGTAGTATTTTAGATTTGTTAGCGTTTAGAGACAGGTGGTTTTGAAGCATCCAATTCTCAATGGTGGAGAAGGTGGTTTGAGTGAGGGATTGGAGTTCAGGGGGTTAGGGGTGCAGCAGATTACTGTGGAGTCATCGGCCTATTGTACAATTTTAGTATTTGGAATAGAAGAATAGAAATTGTTAACAAAGATATTAAATAGCATGGGGCCAAGAATGGAACCTTGGGGAACTCCTGTAGGAGTAGGAAGGAAGTTTGAAGTGCCTTTCTTCCATTTTACAGCTTGGGATCTGTAGGTTAGGTAACTAGAGAACCAGGATAGGGTACTGTGAGGGAGGTTGAGGTTAGCTAGGTGGCTGAGGAGATGAGTATGGGAGATAGTATTGAAGGCCTTGGAGAGATCTAGAAAAATTGTAGAAATTATGTTAGCAGCGTTACAGGCATGATGGACTATATCTAGGAAGGAGAGAAGAGCAGTTATAGTGCTGTGGCCAGGACGGAAGCTATGTTGGGTATGGGCAATGAGGTGGTTTTTGGTTAGGTAGGGCATTAGCTGGGAGTGAATGCAATTTTCCATAATTTTTGATATTGGGGATAGGATGGCTATGGGGCAGAAGTTTGAGGTGTTATTATTTTTACTACCTTTATGGAGGGGGTGTATGAAAGCAGCACGCCACAGCTTGGGGACATAAGATTCCTGTATGAATCTGTTAATTAGGATGCTAATGGGGAGGGCGATTTCATCTGCAGCAGTTTGTAAGAATTTGGATGGAATATTATCTGGGGCATAAGAGCATGGTTTTAGTTTGGTGAGCAACTTTTTTATATAATAGTTGAGACTGGTTTAAGTTCAAAAGTGGGGAGAGAGTTGGGTTTAGGGACTGAGAAAGGGTGAGTAAACTGTGTGGATGGGTTGTTTGGGAAGGAATTAGTAAGTTGAGCTATGGAACTGGTGAAAAAGGAGTTGAAGAGAGTGGCAATTTCAGTATCAGACTTGGTGGTATCAGGACAAGGATTGTTTTCTGTGCCTGGGTTGAGAAGAGAGTTAATGGAATTCCAGAATTGTTTGGGGGTTTTGGAATGTTTGTTTTGGAGTTTCATATAGAAGGATTGCTTATCTTTGATTATATGTCTTTTAGTAAGATTACAGAGTTGCTTGTATTGAACAAGGGTTTCTGGGTTTTTGTTGCACTGAGAAAGTCTCCAGGATCTATCTCACTGTTGCATGTGTTTTTTGGTTTCTTTGGTTAACCATGGAGCAAAGTTAGATTTAATTCTTATAGTTCGTAGTGGAGCTTGGGAATTAAGAATGCTTAGGAATGTAGAATTAAAGTAATTGATGGCACAGTCAAGTGGGAGGGTTTTTAATATATTCCAATCAGTTTGTTTGAGGGAATTAGAGAAGATAGTGGGGTTGAAATTTGATAGGTTATGAGTGTCTATATATATTGGTGCTGGAGGAGAGGGGAAAGGGTTGCTCGGTTGATATAGGAAGGTAGATGAACACCAAAGGAGTCAGGGAGGATGCCTGAATCAGTAATGTTGTTAGGGTGGGTCACTAGGATCCAGTCCAGAGTAGAACCTGGAGGGTTATTTTTGTTGGGTCTTGTGATGGAGATAGTGAGGTGAGTGAATCTCAAGAGGTTGACAGATATAGCAGGATTCTGGTTCTTAATTTTGTTCCAATCTATATTGACATCTCCAAGAATATAGGTCTCAAGATTAATATTAGTTGAGGCCCATTGGAGGATGTCCTCAAAGAGTAGGGGTATTGTTACCTGGGGGAATATAAAGGGATATCAGAAAATCCTTTTGTGATTGTTCATTTGTAATAATCCTATTACTAGTTCTGCATTCTTGAACTGAGGAATGGGGTCTGGGTATGGAATAATGGGGAGAAGATTAGAGAATACTAAGGCTACTCCTCCACCTTTCTTATTTAGGCAGTCATATCTAAGGGCTTGAAAGCCAGGGGGAGGATTTCTGAGTCATAGATGGATGGTTTAAGCCAGGTCTCAGAGATGGCTACAATATCTGGTAGGTCATGATGTAGCCAGGCACGGAAGATGGTTGTTTTATTTTTTAGACTCTGGGCATTGAGAGTAACTGTTTCTAGACTTTTGAGGCTGGGGGTGTTGATAGTTAAGTGGGAAGTAAGGTTGTTAGAGGTACTAGGTCCTGGGTTGGGGTGTACATCACCTGTAAGTAATAGTTGGATAAAGAAATGAGGTAGTAGGGAATTGGGTTTGCCTTTTGACAGGTAATGATGGCAGGTAGGAGGTTTGGAGATGGTATGTTTTGTTACAGTGGAAAAACCTTAGGCTTAAAATAGTGGAGGATGTTAGATTGTGCTATTGTTGAAGATATGGTGTGGAAGTGAGGTGAGGGGGATGTGAGAAGGGGGTTGGGAGATGTAGAGTGGAGATTTGTGGGGAGGAGGTGGTATGGTATAGTAGAATTAGAATGAATAGTGTAAGGAAGGAGGTTTGATAGCTTTGTAGAGATAGAGAGTGCATTATGTGGGAGGGGATAAGAAAGTAATATAGAGTGATATGGAGGTATAGTGAAGGTTGGATGTAGGTGAGAATGAGGAAAGGGGGAGGGTTGAGTATAGTATGTGTGAGGAGAGAGTTTAATAATTAGTGGGTGGAGAGGAGGAGAGGTAGGGTGAGGAGGCCTGTGATTGGGTATTTGGGAAGGGGTGGAGACTATAGGGAAAAATAAATGTAAGAGCACTGGGGGTGGGTGGGATTTGTGGGTAGGGTAGGGGAGCGGAGTGAGCCCGAAGGGCGAATTGAGTGGGTTGAGACAAGTGAGTGAAGCAGCTCTAGAAGAACAATCAGTGAAATGCTGATTGCTCAGGTAAGGTACAGAATGGGTAATTATAGAGTGAGTAGAAGAAAAATGGTGAAGTTCAGAGGGGAGAGTAGTGTTAACTTTAAAACCAGAGGTGTATAGGAGGGTGAGAGGAGTGAAGTATGATAAGCGGAGATAAAATGGAGGTGACTGTTAGGGTAACAGGATGGACTGGTGGACGGGTTGGTTTAGAGTGCCACCTGGTGGACAAGGAGAGTCACTACTGCAGGAGTAATTTCAGGGAAAGGCTGGTCATGGAATAAGTACAGTTATAGTTCAGCTAAAGGAGGAAGGAATAGAGAGACCGAGGGTCTTTGAACTAACTACAGGGTTCTAAGGGAGGGGGGCTACGGCTGCTGGCAGTCCTGGCTGGAGGTGTACAGTTTACAAGCAGCAGGAATTATATAATTGTAGTTGATGGCTTATCTCCAGTGTTAAAAAACAGATACTTTCTTCCTTTCAGGAAGAGCGCAGGGACTAGATTACAGGGTGATGAGACAGCAGGTAGTTTGGGATGGGTCCTTGGTTTCCAGGTGATCAGATTCCTAGCTTCAAGTGGAGGGAAAGGAGGCTGGGGAGCTAGGAACAGTTAGGGAGCAAGAAGGACAGTTAGAGGGAAAAAAGTAAAGAAAAAAAAATAGTCCTTGTTAGAAAAATCTGGCAATATAACCAAGTGAATACAAAAAAATGCAACATTAAGATATTCAACCAACAAGCTGGAATTGTTCTGTAGAAAGTGTTATCAGCATTATTACATTCTCCATACATCATAAGCAGTTTGTCGACTACAAATGACTTCAAGCAGTCGCTAAATGCAGTATTTACATAGATAAACACCAAAGACTATATTATACCAGAAACGCTATGTAGTTTAGAATGGGTTTAATCTTATAAACGTATGGTAGAACCAGAGCCATAAGCATCAAAAGTTTTATGTGATAATCTTATAGTAGTGCTAGAGCCTTAAGCACCTTATATGTTAAAGGATAAGCTCATATGGAGGCCACAAATGCAGTGGGACATCAGCTTTATGGCATTTTCTTGCCTGCTGGAGATGAAGATGTTAGCATGTCAGCATATGTGCACACACTAGTACAAGGGCTAGTTGGTAGCGGCTCCACTCCGTTACACTATTTCTACATTTATAGATTAGCCATAAGCATAAAATGAGCATGAGCCATGAGCACCAAAATGTCTGATGTGATAATCTGTTGTAGAGCCAGAGCCTTAAGCACCTTAAATGATGAGGGATAAGCTCAAATGGAGGCCGCAAATGTGGTGGGACATCAGCTTTATGGCATTTCCTTGCCTGGTGAAGCTGAAGATGTTAGCGTGTCAGGATATGCGCACACACTCGTACATGGGCTAGCTGGTAGTGGCTCCACTTGGTTACACTATTTCTACAGTTGTAGATTAGGAGCTGAAATATGCTAGTGATCGGGTAAAGAAAAATGAAGGTCACTCTAGTCCATGAGCGTTATCGAAGCGTGGTAGGTAGGGCATATCTAAACTACACGAATAATGTGTAGAAGATGAGAAGTAAGGTCAATCTATGGAAGTAAAGTTCCCACGTTCCACGTGGAAAAACACTAAAGTATCTATGCATACAGGTACAAAGGGAACAAAACTTAAAGTAGTTGCAAGACCAATCTAGGGAAAGTAAGATTCCCACGCTCCACGAGGAGAAATGCTAAAGTATCTATGCATACAGGTACAGAGCGAACAAAACATAAAGTAGTTATATGACAACTGTAATATATGGATACAATCCCTTGTGTTGACTAATTCCCCAATGCATCTGTAGTGCTGCATACGTGGGTTGTCGGTCACCTCTCTGCTGAAAGTGATATTAAGGGTATACCTGAGTATGCTGCAAGAGGTGGGCTGTGGAACCCATGTGCCCATCATTATGGCATTACTTCCACCACCAGCTATTGGCCACAGTAATAAACATATTTTCCATTACACAACACACACTTATTGCTGCTCTGCACAGTTGATGGGTATGGCCCACTATTCACAGGGACAGACTCTATTGTCCTTAGCAGTTGTTCAGCTGAACATCATTACAACAACAACAACACCTGATGGCACATATAAATCATTCCACATCATCTATCCCATTATTATGGACCAAGTACTACTGTCAATTACATGCATATATACTTCACATACCTGTTCTGAGAATTAAGTCTCTTCTGTATAGTTTGCTGGATGTTTTTTTTTTTTGTTTTGCCTTTCAATCACTCTCTCTCTCGGTCTCCCGCCAGTAAGTGGATTGAACTGCTTTGAATATATTGCAGCATGGATTATGTAGATTATGCACATGATAAGGTGATGTCCTCTGTACCAATCAGTATCCTCCACTTGCTACCTGAATGCAGCATGCTGTGTAGTACTTCCAATTACCACAAGGAAACCAACTACTATAAACTCCTACATCATGTGGGCATGGTCCCTTTGCCTTTCCTGTATGGTGGACATCCTTCCTGTATGTGGGCAGCAGTATTACAGACAGCAGGTAGCGATACCTCTTACAAGAGAACCTGCACACTCAGGCCAGCTACATATTTGTGGGGGGTTCCAGAACTACAGACAGAGTGTGAGTAGTGTTGTTGTATGCATTGTGCAGCAGCAGTGTTACAGGGTTTATGTGTACATACTCATTTAACTTAGAATGCAGTCTGTCTGCATAGCTCTCAACTTTGGGCCTATCCACTTGATGGCCAGAGGTGTACCTATTATGTTTTGCCTGTCCACCACACAGGTCTTGTGTCAGATATATCACTGGCAGTGTGTGTGTTGAGTGCTATCAGTACATAGCTATATCCATGTCTGCTTCTAACTTCATATTTCTGACTAAGGGTATGTTATAGACTATCCTGTAACATCAGTGACTTGCTTAGAATATGACAACAGTATTTCACATATGGGCCTGTGTTCCAGCCTCCTGTCCTCCACCTACATACCAGGCTTTGTACATATGACATGCTGTCAGGGGTTGTTATGTAGTGTGCTGTGAGTATGTCATCCTGCCATTCCTGCCATCAGTCCACTGCTGTTGTCGCCCCCGCACATATTGTGGGGTCTGGTCCATATATGTGTGGGCTTAATTTACACAATACATGTGTGCCCTTATGCACTCCAGAGGCCAGTGTATGTAACAGTGGTATACAGCCCTGTATTACTCAGTCTATGTGGGGGGGGGTGCACCTTAACTAACCTAGGCTGTTACATGTGGAGGTATCAGGGGTCAGCTGCCTTTAGGTGTCTGAATGTACATTACCATACAATTCACCTTGGGTAAATGCAGGCCTACTGCTTCCTGCCATACAGACTGTTCTGTTTGTCAGTGTGTTTTTAATGGTGTCAGTTATGCCTTTTTATGTAACAGATACATCCTATTGTGTCAACTGCGGTCTTTACCCCCTAGGGATTGTGTACAGAGTGTAGTTAGAGGCTGCTGGACTATACATCTGCATTACTTACTGTTGATTGAGTGTTATCCTGTGGCCCAGTCTGCCTTTACTATTGTACTACCCGAAGGCCTATGCCTGGGCAGCAACATATGTCAACCTTTCCCGACTACTGTATTAATATAACTGTTTCACAGTTGCATTACTCTGTTTATATGCATGTCAGAGTCTAAACAGCTATATGACATGACATATACAACTGTAATAGTACACAAATAAAGCTTTCCCATGTATGCAAACCTATGTGTGGTGTTATATCCTTTGACCTCTCTGTAGGTATATGCTGCAGGCAACAATTTTCATTTGTATGGGTGTCTCATACAGTGTCCAGTTGGTCAGGTGACAACTGTAGGCATAGTGGCTCTTCCGTATTGTGTGCCCCTTCTACATAATTATCAACCTATACATATCTCTGTGTGTGTATGTGTAGTTACATATATATCTATATATATATATATATATATATATATATATATATATATATATATATATACATATATATATATATATATATATATATATATATATATATATATATAATATATGTATATATATCAGCATATATGTGTCTGTGTATATGTATCTTAAGAATGTTGATTGCTTCCACATTGTCCATTCGCTATGGTAGCCAGACTGTACCACATGATATGTTACTGATACAAGCCTGACATCATACAGGTGGGATGGAGTGCTGTTAACATCTTGTGCCCATGTTGTGTCAGGTCCTGGTTATGGGATTTGCAACAGTTGGTGTTGTATTGCAGGGAAGACGTGTTTGGCTGTGGGGTGGAGGGGATATTTATATGTACAAGATGTATGCTGTTTGGGCCCCCTCACCCCCATTAAAGGTGCATGTGGACATATATGTTTTTGTTATGTTCTCTTTTATATCTGTTGATATATGTCTGTATATACCTATATAGATATATATTTATGCTTACATATATTTATTGCTATATATATATATATATATATATATATATATATATACATATATATATATATATATATATATATATATATATATATATATATATATATATATATATAGACATAGATGTAGACATATATATCTATAGATGTATGCATATGTATGTATATATGTTTATATTTGTATATATATATATATATATATATATATATATATATATAAATATATATATATATATATATATATATATATATATATATGTGTGTGTGTGTGTGTGTGTGTGTGTATATATATGTATATATATATATATATATATATATATATATATATATATATATATATATATATATAAATATATTTATATCTACATATATAGATATATCTATTTAGATATAAATATATATACACACACACATACATCTACATATTTAAATACATTTCCTGCACTGTTGAATGACTGTGCTGGATGATATGTTTGTGAAAACATCAGGGTATGTGTATCTGACATGGCTTAATAGTAAATCATTTTGGCTATGGTGTTCAGGGTCCTGGGTTTGAGCCTTGCAGAGGCTGTTTATTTTGTTGCTGGGCAGAACAAGGGCCATTGGATACAGAGTGATTAAGGCACTTTTAAGCAGTTGTAAGCAGGTTTGCACAGAGGTAAGCACTGCTAGCTTCCAGTTACAGTTTCTTATACTCAGTTAGCTTCTAAATTTCTTAACCTGTGTAGGCAGTGCTTACCCCTGCGCAAACAGGCTTAAACCCATTTACTGCTGCTTAAAAGTGCTTCCTCCCATGCTAATTTCTTTAAAATAAAAAAGGGTTGATAGGAAAGTGCTGAAAAAGGGGCACAAAGAGGGAAAGACAGTAGGGAATATAGCTAGGGATGTGCAGGACGGTGTAGGGAAGGTCCATAGCTGCCCAATTCTTCTACAGCAACAGCTGTGCATATACACTGATTTGGATTTAGATTTGGACACTGAAACCCCAGAGAGAGGGGTGAGGACAACAATAATATGTTGTGATGCCAGTTAGACCAGAATACATGTGTCCAGTGGCCAAGTGTGCAAAATGGACAGCTATGTATGTTGCGATTTTTTTTTTGGGAACAGATTGCCCTTTTTTTCATGTGAGAGTGGGATGTTGGGGAGGAATAGTAGGTATACTTGGGGAGGTAGGTTGGGTAGGTTAACAGACAAGACAAACAAAATTTATACATGGGCGGTATATGACACATGTGGGGGGTAAACACCTTGATGGGGAGGGGTGTTGGGAAATCGGAAGCACATGATCCCCCTAGTGGAAACAGTGGGACTGAGGTTCCCACCCATGGGTCATCACCACTGCAACTTCACAGCCCCGAAGGTGGTTTTGCTGGTGGCTGAGTCGGAGAGCCAGGCTGACCCTCTAGTCATGACACGCGGCCCTCAAAACTGGTGTAACAGATCTCTGACCTCCCTGCGGAGCTCGCTACACACCACGGCCTGGATCTGGAAATGGGTAACAGGTTCCTGTCCGTGCCTGCTCCCGGGGGGGGCAAGCCCCATCCCTGAGGTGGTTCCGCCCAAAGGTGGTGGAGGACCAATGGATGAGGAGTTCCCAGGTTGGGCCCCAGATGTGCTGGTGTCCGGTGCTATGGCCAGCTGAGGTGGGACAGGTGGGTCTGCTGGGACCCACATTCCGATACGTGCTATGGTTTTATGGTTTATCAACATACGTGGGTTAGTAATAGTCAAGCCATTCCAGGATTAGGTATAACAGCATGCGTAAATATTCCCATTAACCCCAACACCAGATATTGAACAGTTGCATAGCAAACGGAACACATGCATATATGGGACCACAGTAGTAATAACAAAAGCATGCAGGTACATTGATGGCACCATGCCACCAATGTTGGAGTATTTCAACATAGCACCTGCATAGAAACAGATTTATATAATTATCAAACAATAGGACATATGTCCCAACATTACAGTGGAGTCATCACGTACCAGTTGAGTTGGGTATTTAGTGTATTGTTGGAGATATGGTGGGGGGAGAGAAAGATGTCAGTTAACAACTAGTATATTCCTATAGTTCGCATTACTTTCCTAGTCAATGCTGTTATCTGTACCTTACAAGTATTACTACACTACCCTACTGCCTTAGTTTGGGCAGTGATATGGCTGTCGACAACTACATACATGGACTGGATTTACCTGCAGTATACACCTTTTACCTGGTATACCTGTGGAGGAATTGTTTGTTAACATTAACAGTTTCTACACATACTCCCAGATTCCAGGTTGATGTTATGCACATACCTGTCCATCTCTTTTTGCACATACTCTGTCCATGTCTTGATCACATGCAGGTGAACCGGGTCGTATGTAGACTATTGCCCTCTTCAACCTTTAGTGATTTACAACACTCTTATACAGGATTTCCTAGACAATTATATTATGTAGCACAGTGTGGGTGACAGTGATCAGTGATACCTTAGTATTCAGAGCAACTGCAACACTCACAATGCCATACAATACCAGAGTAAACAGTACCAGTACAGGGTATCAAGCTTTTATTTCTCAGCACAGTGTTTGTATCTGACATACCTGTTGGAGCAATGTTTGTTAGCACTACCTGAATGCTGCCATACAAAGTACCAGATTTCACATAAGTATTATGCACATACATCTCACACCGTTACTGTACACACTCTGGCCACAGCTTGACAACATGGGGATGTAGATGGGACATAAGTGGCTTATTACTCTCATAACATTTTGGGGAGTTGCTAGTGTGACATGTTTGTTCTTACAGATGTGTGACAATCAGTTGTATTTCCTGTTTCCTGCCTAAGCATCTGGGATCATCCCACTGATTTACCAGGGGGACAGGGTGACAGGCAGCAGATGTGGGCTGATATACTGGACATTCTGGACTTATCTGTGCAGTTGTGGGGTATGATTCTGTATGCAGCCTTCTTCCACTCACAGGATTCAGACCATGGCTGTGTCTGCTAAAACTAAAACACTGTCCATCACAGTTGTGTGTGCTATAGAGATATTGCTGTATATCTCCTATCTGATTTCTGTCTTATAATTCTCCTGTGGTTTTACATTCTGACCTTGTATTACAACACTCTTATACAGGATTTCCTAGACAGTTATATTATGTAGCACAGTGTGGGTGACAGTGATGAGTAATACCTTATTATTCAGAGCAACTGCATCACTCACAGTGCCATACAATACCAAAGTAAACAGTACAAGTACATGGTATCATTCTTTTATTTCTGGGCACAGAGTCCATATCTGACATACCTGTGGGACCAATGTTTGTTAGCACTACCTGAATGTTGCCACACAAAGTACCAGATTCCACATTACTATTATGCACATACATCTCACTCTGTTACTGTACACACTCTGGTCACATTTTGACAACATGGTGGTGTAGATAGGACATACTTGGCTTATTACTCTCATAACAGTTTGGAGAGTTGCTAGAATGACATATTTGTTCTTATAGATGTGACAATCAGTTGTATTTCTTGTTTGCTGCCTATACGTCTGGGATCATCCCACTGATTTCCCAGGGGGACAGAGTGACAGGAAGTAGATATCGGCCAATTTACTTGACATTCTGTACAGTTGTGGGGTATGATTCTGTATGCAGACTACTACCACTCCCAGGATTTGAGCCATGGCTGTGTGTGCTAAAAAAACAGCAGTTCACATCTCAGTTGCATGTGCTATTCAGATTTTGTTGTCTGTCTTTTCACTGTTTTCTGTCTATGTCTCTCTTGGTTGTACTAAATGACCTCTGGGGATTACACCAGTCATATACAGACACTCCTCACATTTTATTTATGTTGCACAGTGTGGGTAACAGTGCTTAATACAACAGTACTATTAAGTGATTGCAAATCTACATTACCATATGATACCAGAGTAAACACATGCGGTCCAGCAGTTAGACCTTTATTGTCAGGCTATTATGCTTTTATTTACATGCAAACTATATGAGACTCTTCCTGCCATATTCTCTGGTGTATACAGTACTTGCCTTAAACAATACAGGTTTTATACTGGCAATTAACTTACTAATACTTTTAGATTTATTTCCAATGACAGTACATGCAAGAGTATTACTAACCTACCTCACGTTGCAACCTCTCCAGGCAACATCCATGGGCCTCCTGGTTTGCTGTCCACTCACTTGCCGCTGTGAAGGACATAAGAGGAATATTTTGCCATACCTATCCATAATATACATGAGCTGGCAATTATTAAACAGGTAGTGGAGTGATACTTACACACAGCTGGGACCACCCCTGCCGTCCTAGCCTCTTGGATCCACTGATCCAAGAGATCCCCCTTTTGCCGCCAGAGGTCGGCATAGTGATGCCTGACCTGCTCACAAGTTTGGAGTATGCTAGTGGCACTGGTGATGTCATGGGCGAGACGTTCCCAGGCTTCCACTTTATATTGGGAACCCTGGTACTGGCCCTGCAGCAGCCTCTGCTCATGGTCTTTGACAAGGAGTCCTGCCATGACTCTGGACTCCTGGATGCCCCAGCACTGTGCACAAAAGCGCACTCCCTCTCCCTTTCCTGACATGGTGCCTGCAAGGGAAAGCTACAACCAGTTACAAGATATATTCCTGCCTGTTGTGTTTAAGTAGGCCCAATTTCCCACACTTTGCCATGATTGGATGGTTTTGGAAAGGCGAGGCTATGGGCAAACCTACTTACCTAATTTTGGCATTATTTAAAGGGGTATACCACTGGGCAATTTGAGTTAACTGGCCTACACATTGCTTACACCTACTAAGCTGGCCTGGGCAATGCTTAGCATTTGTTAATATTTACTTTGCATTATATTTGCTTTTTGGGATTGATTTATTATTCATTACATGCTATATATATATATATATATATATATATATATATATATATATATATATATCTGGTATCCATGACTCATGTGTACGTACACTGTATGGGGTCCTTGTGTTTAATAGGGGACTTCAACTCTCTATTACAATTACACCTCAAATCTGGGCTTACTTCTGTACTCCAGTTCACATATTTATGTTATGTAGTAGGTTATAGAACATATGACTATATATTGATTCCTTTCACATGTTCAGTTTTATCTTACTATAGTGAGGATTTGTTTGGTGATACCTCATTCTTATGTACTGTGTGATGGCTTGGTGGTTAACTACTGTGACTTTAGTGTATAATGTCCTGGGTTCAAGACCTGCAAGGCTGTTTTTTTGTTGCTGGGCAGAACAGCGGCTATTGGATGCAGAGTGATTAAGGCATTTTTAAGCACTTGTAAGTGGGTTTGTGTGGGTTTGCATGAGGGTAAGCACTGCTAGCCTTCGGTTAAATATGCTTATAGAGAGTTAGCTTCCATATCGATTAACCTGTGTGCGCACTGCTTACCCCTGTGCAAACGGGCTTAAACCTGCTTACTGGTGCTTACATATGCTTACTCCCACTTACTACTGCTTAATAGTGCTTACACTTGCTTAATAGTGCTTACTCCCACTTACCACAGTAATGTCTAATGGTTCTTGGGAAGGTAGGGGATTTGGAAGCTCTATGGAGTTATCATTCATTACACATTTTACCTTCCCTTTGTATCCCTGATTCCTGTGTACATATACTGTATGGGGCACATGTGATTATCTGTGGACTTTGCAACATTATGACACTGACACCTCACATCTGCATTTAATGCAGTACTCCAGTTCACAAATATAGGTAATTTAGTAGGTTATGCAATTAAAAATATTGGTCATAACGTGATATGACATGGAAAACGTCATGTGCTGCAGTGGGACTCGAACTGGGAATGCCTGCTCATAAGGTAAATGCTCTGCCCACTACACTATTGCTATATTGCTTCATTTGCATATATCTTGCTTTTTATCCTCTTCTGCCATTTAAGCTGCATTAACCGTAGCTAAGCGATGGGTGAACCCATGCACCTACTGTTGAATTTAATCTGTTTCATAAAAAAAGTATCTTTATATTTTTTGTATTAACTATTGCTCTTATACATGTGGGAGGATGTTGCAGGGGGTATGCGTACACATATGAGCGGTCTCGCTCATTCTTTTAGGGCTTTCTGCTGTTCTTCATTGTAGGGGCATGTTTATTCTGAGAGCTCCATGTAAGATTAGGAGCTCAGGCAGGGCACCTTCATTAATATGCATGGTGTGCTGCTGTCCTGCTCCTAAATGGCCACTTTCTTGCAGGACTAAGCTAGCCCTGCATGGAAGAATAGCAAATTCAGGGTATTGTCTCTGGCACCAGCCTCTCTAATCTTTCTGGACTGAAGCCATTATGTACGTTGCTGTGGAATTGAATATGCAGTTTCCTGCATGGAATGCTGACATTTTTTTTTTTAAATATGTATGCTTTTGTAAATTGCTCCATGAAGCAGACTGTTACTTTAAGATTTATTTAAAAGCAGTTTGAATTATCAGCTTAGCAGTACAGAGAAACAAAGCTAAACTACTTTTAAAATTTTGAAACTAATAGACTACTCCAAGAAGCAGGTTACAAGGATGGTATTATGGTGCAGTTTTCAATAGAAACACCAGCCACACAGTGACCAGACTTCTCTCTTTTTGTATATGCATGATTTACAATAGCCACACTGGTTTGGCTATCCAACCAACATGCTCATTTCTGAACAGCAAAGAGCCATTTATGTATAATACATTTGTAACTGTCATTCCCTCCATCTCTAATTCCTCTCCTCTCTCTCTCGCTCTCTCTCTATATATATACATATATATATATATATATATATATATATATATATATATATATATATATATATTTACAATACATTCACACACACACACACACACACACACACACACACACACACACACACACACACACATATATACATTGACAGTTCACAACAACGAAAGTCACTACTTCGAAACGAAAGCATCGACCGTTGAAAACATCGACAATACTGTCATGTAAAGTAAAGTAAAGTCACAAAATCAAGTGCTAACATGGGTCCTGCAAGGGGGAAGTAAAGGATATGATTTTGCGGAGTTTAGTATGGGTACAGTATCATATCATATCCTTTACTTCCCCCTTGCAGGACCCATGTTAGCACTTGTTTTTGTGACTTTACTTTACTTTACTTTACGTGACAGTATTGTCGATGTTTTCAACAGTCGATGCTTTCGTTTCGAAGTAGTGACTTTCGTTGTTGTGAACTGTCGATGTACTGACATGGATCCATATATATATATATATATATATATATATATATATATATATATATATATATTTATATATAAAGCTTTTTATGAAACCCTGGGTCTGTTGTGGGGAAGGAGCCAAGGAGCCTGTATCAACATTCTGGATTAAAGTATTCTTCTTTTTTTTTTTTGAGGTGCTGGATGTATTGGTGTTTATCTATCTATCAATCCATCTATCAGTTTATCTCTCTATCCATCTATCTTCTTATCTATCTGTCTATCTGTATATCTATCTATGTATCAATCTATTCCGATAGATACATAGATAGACAGAAAGACAGACATGGATATATATACATATATATATATATATATATATATATATATATATATATATATATATATATATATATATATATATATATATATATATATATATATAGATAGATATATATATATATATATAGGTTTACTCACCTACTTAAAAGCACCCAAACAGTGACCTTCCAAATGTCAATAATGCCAGCAGTGACACAATACTATGCATACTCTGTGAAACAACCTTGGTACATGCAAAATAAAAAAAAAAATAAAAAAAATCACCAAAAGCATTGTATTTTGCAGGGGGGAAATCCCTCCGGTACATTATGCATATTAATTCTGAGATCGAACAATATGGGAGAAAGGGCATATTCCCCAACTGCAAGAATTGTGAGATCTCGCATACCTGTCAACCATCTGTTTAGTCAACCAAATGTAGTTAACTAAACAGCCATTGAAAAAACACAATTTAGACCAAAATAAGTGCATATATGTATGTATATATATATATATATATATATATATATATATATATATATATATATATATATATATATTTGAGATAACTGAAATCTCAGTAGAGTGAAATTCATAATGCTGAGACCAGAAACCCGAAGTTTCACATGAGAGAAACTTCGCTATACCAATGCCTGCACTGTAGTGCGATGTTGGAGTTGGTATCTTTAATTAGCAAGGGGTTTGGAGGCTCCCCCTGCAAAAATGTTAAAGTTGAAATTACAAAGGTATTTTTTTTAAGTATTTGTTATGACTATTCATGTTAGTGCTATAGAGACCGTCATGAATATTCAGTGGAATTTTTTATGCATTTGGGTTGCACTGTATGTGTGTGCTCTTCAAATGGTGTTAGTTTCTGATGCAATTATTTCATTGAATGGGGGGGGGTCAGGATTTTATTCTGTCGGTGTTATGTCTGCTGGGTTTATCAGGTTTCGAGTTTGTGGGATTTAGGTGTTGTGGTCTCGGTGTTATGAATTTCGGTCTGCTGAGATTTTGGTTATCTCAAGTAGACCCATATATGTATATATATATATATATATAGATATATCTGACAAAATCTCATTAGATTAAAGACCGGAAACCCAAGACCAGAAACCTGAATATGCACATTCCGGAAACCTAAAAATATCGAATTCCATAATACTGAATACAGGAAAGCACAAATAATGTACCTACTCTACAATTAAACAAAACACCCGGAACAACACAAACACACTGCTTCATAACACCACTATTAAACTTCAAACCACCACTTTAACATTTAGGTTCATAGGTTCATAGGTTCATACTAGGCTATCTGCCCTAGGGCATTTATAAGCCTAGCCAGAGTGTGTGTGGCTTTCACCACCCCTTAGGATGAGAATACTATACCCATTAATTTGCTGTGCCTCTGTCCAGCAGTGATACAGAGATGATTCCCGGGGTAAACCTACGATCTCCCATCCACTCGTCAAGATTTCTCTTGAACAGAGTCAGTGAGGGGCTCTGCCTCACATAGACTGGGATTCTGTTCCATAGTGTAGGGAGTCTCTGGGTGATGAATCTGTCCCTCCAGCATGTCCTATTTATATCCATGTTGAGGTTTAAGTCTCTTGCTCTCGTGGCTCTGGTGGATTTGGATTTTTGAGGTGGAGCATGTCCATTAATTCGGGTTGGACATGGCCTTGTATGTCAGGCACAGATCACCTCTGAGCAGACGGTATGCGACTGAATAGAGCTGGAGTTTCTTCAGTCGGGCATCGTATGACATATGTTTGAGCCCCTTTATCCTTTTGGTGAGGAACTTTTGGGGTCTTTCCAACTGCTGCAGGTGTCGTGTAAGGTACATTCCGAATGGGGCGTTGTACTCAATCATTGGTCTGATAAGTGAAGAGTACAGGGGTACAATGACCTCTCCTGATCTGGATGTGAATCCCTTCATGATCAGGTGGGCAATGTAGAAGGTCTTCCTAACCACTTTGGCAATGTGAGTGTCAAAAGAGAGGTTACTGTCAACTTGGGTCCCCAGGTCCCTGATAACTTCTTCTGTGCTTAATGGATTACCACCTATGTGGTAATTAGGGGTTACCTTGTTTTTCCCAAAGGGTATGACTATACATTTTTTGGCATTTAGCTTAAGGCCATGGCTCTGGCACCAGTTATCCATTTCTATGAGACCTTTCTGGAGGATGTCTGTGTCTGAGACTGAGCCCTGTGGGACACCACTCGTGACCGGCTTAGAGTCTGACATGGCACCAGCAACTCTAACCCTGTGTGTTCTGTCCTTGAGCCAGTTTGCAACCCATCTTGTGACATATGGGTTTACATCTAAGCTGGTGAGCTTTTCTATGATGCCCGAGTGGGGTATTGTGTCGAACGCTTTTGCTAGGTCAAGGTAGGCTGTGTGAACTGCCTTACCCTCATCAATGGCCTTAGTGACTGTTTCGAAAAATTCGACCAAGTTCAAGAGGCAGGATCTGCCCTTGACAAAGCCAAATTGGGTAGGATCCAGTGTCTGTAGGTCCCCAATGTCTTTATTTATGAGTTCCATTATGATCCTCTCCATAGCTTTGCAGACAAGGCTCGTCAAGCTTATGGGGCGGTAATTTCCATGGTCCGTAGAAGCACCGCCTTTGTGGAGTGGGACCACAGTTGCCGTACGCCGTTCTTTGGGTATGCATCCTGTAGTAAGGCTAAGATTAAACAGCAGCCTTATGTGTGGTCCCATTGATGCTGTGTTTTTTGCTTTAGAGAGAGCAGCTCTCACCTGGGCATCTGAGATGTTTGGGAGGCTAGACTCTGGTGGGATAGATATTTCTCCTTTTGGGGGGGAGGGAGGGGAGAAATTTGCACTGAACCTGTCTGCCAGTATGTTGGCAATGTCTGTGGGTTCAGTGATTTTTTTATCATTTTGGACTAATTCTGAGCATATCTGGGAGTTTCCACCCAGGTTTCTAACATAGCTAAAGAAGGCTTTATGATTGTCTTTTGTGTCATTAGCGATTTTTCTCTCAAAGTTGGCCTTGGATGATTTTATGAGTGATCGTAGTTTTTTGCTAGTATTGATCAGAGATGCCTTCCCATTTACACAGCACCACAATTGCCATACATTAATCATACACTAACAATATAAAAATCAAAACCATATTCTGTATAATTTAGTTAAAACTACCTTAAAGGCCCGTCTTCGCAAAACTAAAAGAAACAAGTAGTTTTATGTCTTTTGCTCCCCTGCAGACCCTGCATCTCCCAAACCCACCCATAAATTAAATATACCAACTCCGAGATTGCACAACTTTGAGAACAACTGCAAACCCTAAACATACATACCCTTTCAAGTATTACCACTTCTACATCCTTTAAATATTTTGTAACTCCATATATTTTCCAGCACACCACGATCGCAGAACATAATATCTGCCATACATTTTTTAAGTCCCTACTATAAATCCTTAAAGAGACAGCGCATACTTTAACCACTTAACCATTTTACTTTTACTTACATTTCAGTATACTGGGAGTCACTCTTTTAAAGTTTCAGTAATATGCTTATTCGGGTTTATATATATTTACAAATATATTTCTGAGTTTCAGAAGCAGTTACGTTTTTGCAACAAACACATGGTTGGGTTGATTCAGAGATTATCTTAGAAAACAACGTGATCAGCATCATAAGCAAATGACTATATAATAGCAATAAATGAGTGATATTATGGAATTAAGAGCACTGACAAATGCAAATGAGGGTAAACAATATAATGACATGACTTCGGAATGCCTAAAAGTTATGCAACAAGGCATATGGGCAGTGAGGTTGTATAGCTTATGTTAGAAGATGTTCTTGCAGACATGGTATGCAGCAGTGTACATCATCGCCCTCCACACTACAGGTAGATCCAGTCACACCTACACTACCGTTACCTTCATGAGGGGGACATAGTTGAACACTGTCATGGAGACAGAAGTCATGTCTGAGATTGCAAATGTGGTTTGTGTAGAATTGACTATCCTTACTACAGGGACTTTCTAGCAGCCATCAGGTACACAATAAATGTGTCATAGGCATCTGCCTCAGCCATAGTACTCTAGTTCCTTGATGTCTTGACATAAAATGCAGAAACCACCTAAATCCAGTTCCCTAAGATCTTATATCATCACCACCAGTGATCTGCCTGAACCAGATGGACATTGGTATATCAACTAGTATGGTATCTACAACATCAATTACCTGGTGGTGTGCAATACACAGAGTATTATTTGCAATAGGTTCATGCGCCACTTAGGCAGTCCCCAGGATTGCTACAACTGGCATGTCAAAGTTACATCCACAGTTTTTGTGGATTGATTTCCCATAGGGAGACCTTATCAGTGATAATGGATATGCCATAAAGCCACGGCACATGACACTATATTTAAACTGCAAAGCTCAGCAGAGATAACATACAACTCCACACTGTTACAGACCCACAACTTTGTTGAGAACATGGTTGGAATGTATCCATTTCTGTGGCCTAGATTGCTCTTGTGGTGTACTGCAGGCTGATATTGAGACTTGTAGCAGTAAATCTGCTGCCTGTACAATGCTTAGCAGCATAGCAGCACACAGACAGAGCACAAGATTATGTTCCGAGGACCAGGTAGACTGGAACCGCTATGGACGTGGCATCAGGTGAGGAGCTATTGGAGCTGACTGCACTGGAATCCTATATAAGGCTAAGCTGGGTGCAACACACTAATACTGACAAAGAAGATGGTTCTGGTTCTCATCTATGCGATAGTATATATTAGAACTGATGCATGCAATACTTTACCCAGGCTATGCTGTGTAGTGAATGGATTGTCCACACAATCACTCAGACATTACCTAACCCATGTAATATTGCATGTGGACAGGGAATAATTGTCATCATTTGCCTAAGTAGGAAGGGATGGTCACAGTGACTTGGATCAGCAATGGCTAGTTAGATGGAAGTGGAAACAGCCTCATATGTGGAAGTGTTATAGAGTTACAAGGTGAGTGACTGGGGTAACTGTCTATGCTTTTTGAGAAGAAGGTACAGCTTCTGGGGGGGGGGGTGGCCAGATGTTGTAGGCACCTGCACTGGACTGGCACCAGGAGAGACAGCTGGAGAAGATGAAGGAGCATTGCACCTGTATAGATGTGACACTGACTGCAGGTGAACTGGTTAGAGTGATGCAGACTATGGATGGCCTTGGCCAGTAGCAGTGTCCCCATCATGGAATGACACTGCCAGAAACACTTGTTGTCAAGGATGATACAGTTCTTTATGACCATGACTGCCTGGCCATGCACTGTGCAGGACCAACATTGAGACTAGGTCTACAAGGGCTAACCCTACATGCCACATAGGTTTCAAACAGAGGCAGCTCTTGTGCCTAGCTATAGAAGACTGCATGGGGAAGCAATGGCTGCCAAGTGGTTGTCCAATGACAACAGCAGATGTTGCAGCTATTTCAGCCACTCACATGCTGTATGTAATCATGCATATCTCTAACATGGCATTGGTGGCATCCCCTTAGGAATGGATCACTCACCTACTCATCTATCTCATCTGTTGACTTATGCTGAGAGTGATTTATTTATTTATTGATATTTGTTTCCCAGGAAAGTCCACTTGGCTGAACAGAGTCCATTTTCAGTGGAGGCCTGGGGAGAAAAGCTCCAATGCACAATAACAACACAGTAGTTACAGTATTTGCAGGAATCAATACAATACAAAAATTGGCAAAAATAAGTGATACAAAAAAATGACAAAGATAAGCACATTCAAACCATAATAAAAGTATCGGAAAATTAGGTTAAATTGAGCAAGGCCCACCAGTCTGAATGTGATGCATAAGAAAGCAGAGAAAATGCAAGTAGACAGAAGCTTCATAAGGTTATGTTTAGTAGGTGGCATGCTTAAAATGAAGTATAAATGAGTCTAATAAAGGCTGATATTATGGTATGGATAATCCTAGTGCAGGAAAAGTGTAGCTAAGGTGGTTAGATAGTTAAGAAAAGCAGTACTAGGTCTGGGTCTAGAGGAAGGAGAGTTAAGTGATAGCATCAGTTTGCGTAGAAGAGTTGCAGATCCAATTGGAGAGAAGGTGCTTGTGTAGGGCAGTTTTGAAGTTAATGGGATATTGTTCAGAATGGACAGAGGAGGGGAGATTGTTTCAAAATCTAGCAATGACCCAGGAATTTAAGACTTTACCTGCAGGTAGGTTAGGTTTGTGAATTTGTAGTAGATTTTGATTTTCTGATCATAACAGCCTAGTAGGGGAGTAAGGAGAAAATAAGGAGTTGAGTGCAGGACAGTCTTGGAGTTTGTAGATTAGTTTGTGAGAAGTAGTTAGTTGAGGGAGTAGTAGGTAATGTGGGAATTTGAGCCACTGGAGATTTCTTGTGGCTATACAGTGATGGGTAGAATGATGACATTTATAATCAAATTTGGCGATCTTGTTGCAGCAAGGCTAGTTTTAGTTTCAGAGAGGACTGCATATTAATTAATAAGGGTACACCATAGGTTAAAGAGGGAAGTAGATAAGAGAGAGCTAAGTATTGTTTTATTTATGGTGAGAAAAAATGATTATGCCAGTAAAGTAGGCCTCATTTTTTATGGGTTTTGAGATGTTGGATTGGATATGTAAATCAAATGTTAGATTGTCATCTATTATGACTCTTAAAAGTTTGGTACTAGCTTCTAGTTCAATCTTTATTGAGTTCAGTGAGAGAATGTTAAAGTCTTGTTTATTGACAGTGGTATTATTTTAGGGGTAAACAGCATAAGTCTTTTTTTGGCATTTAAGGAAAGTTGATTCAAAAGTAGAAAAAGCTGTTTGGGTCATTTGTTGTAGGATATTGTGGTCGGGTGCAGAACAGACTATGGTTGAGTATCTGCATACTGGACTAGGGTGGTATGTGGTACAGTTTGGTGTAAGTTGGTTATGAATATGTTAACTAGAAAGGGATCTAGGAATGAACCTCGGGGGATGCATGTGGGGTTATGGAGGTAGGAAGAGATAGAGGGCTGTCATTTGATGACATGTTTCCTATCTGAGAGATAGCTTTTAAACCAGTTAAGAGACTTAGAAGAAAGACGTATGGAAGAAAGTTGAGAGATGAGGATAGCGTGGGATATAGTGTCAAATGTTTTAGATAGATATAGAAAGACAGAAGATGCTATAGAGCCAGAGTCACAGATTTTGTTAATGATATCTAAGAAGGATATTAGTGCATTAGAAGTACTGTGCCCAGGATGGAATCCATGTTGGGTTTGGGAGAGGATGTTGTTGTTTAGCAGGTAGTGGACTAGTTGTTTTTGGACACATTTTTTGAGAATTTTAGATATGGGGGATAGAAGAGCAATGAGTCGGAAGTTTGAGATATCAGAGGAAGGGCCACCTTTGTGGAGGGGTAGGATAATGGCTTCTTTCCAAAGATAGGGAACATATGGTTCTTGAATAGATCTATTAATTAGGATGTTGATAGGATAAGTGACTGCATCAGCAGTGATCTTAAAGAATTTGGCAGTGATATTGTCAACTGATTTGGAGCAGGGTTTTAGGTTTAGCAAGAGGTTTTTTTTATACAGGAAGTGGGGATAGAGGAGAGATTAAATTCAAGTTGGTAGGGGTGTCTGCTACAGTTTTGCAATGATGTGTTTGGGGTTGAGATATGATGAGATAGATGAGAAGAGGAGGAAGATGTAAAGGTGATGATTACTTGGTAGAGGGAAGGAAAAGAAGGCTGTAAGATTAGCTATAGTATCAATGAAATATGAGTTAAATTTGGAGGCAATAATGTCGGGTGGCATGTTAGGGTAAGGACAGGGATTGTTTTTTTGTGCCAGGGTTTAGGAGATTATTGATGGAAGACCAGAAGAGTTTGGGGTTATTTTTCCTATTTCATTGTAAGTTCCAGAAGTACTGTTGCTTGTCTTTCCGAATAAGTTTTTTAGCAAGGTTATGAAGCTGTCTGTAATAGATAAGGTTAGAGGGATTATCAGATGTGAGCCGATGCTTCCAGGCTTTGTCCCTATTTTTCTTTTTATTAATAGAGTTAGATAGCTGTGGGGCATGGTTAGATTTAATGCTAATCGATATAGTAGGTGCCAAGCTATGAAGAATGTTTAGAAAGGAGTTATTGAAGTAAAGACCAGGATCCAGTCTAGAATTGATCCCTTGTTAGTTTTGAAGTTATGTCTAGCAGTAGAATTAACTAATTGAGTAAAGTGGAATAGATTTATGCTAATTGGAGATTGGATGGAGGAAGTAGCAGCCCAGTCAATATTCATATCACCCAATATAATAGTTTCATTTTTTATTGTGTGGGAAATCCAGGAATGAATGTCTTCTAATACTAGGATGTTATTCTTTGGTGGAACATAAATGACTATAATACAGAGTTTTTTGAATTGTTAATGTTGAGGAATGAAATTAAAATCTCGGCATTGTGGAAGAGTGGAATAGAATTAGGAAAGGAGGATATATTAAAGATGTTTGGGTAAATTAAAGTGACACCACCTCCTTTGTTGTGTTGTCTGTATGCCCTGATTACATTGAAATTAGGAGAAAGGAATTCAGAGACTTGGATGTATGGTTTCAGCCATCTGTATTTAGCAACTAGGATATGTGTTCTATTTTGGGTTAGCCAGGCATGAAGCTCGGAGGTTGTGTTACAGATGCTTTGGAAATTAATGGTGGTTAAGTGGAGGCATTTAGAAGAGGAGGGACCTGGGTTGGGGTGGATGTCACCTGAACCTATAAGGGAGGAGAAAAAAATATTAAATGTGAGGAACAAGTCTTTCAGCTTGGAGAGAAAGAAGGGAGGAAACTGTACTAGGCATTTGAATTTGTAGTGTAAGGTATATTTAGTAGTGAGAATGAGGGGTTTGCTGCAAAGTTGAGGAGATAAGAAATAAATGCTGGGAGTGATGTAAGAGTAGAAGTGTTCATTGGAATTTGACTGTGTGAAACCTAGTTTGAGAATCAAATGAGAGACGTACACCGATGTCTACCTGCACACTACTCACCATTGTTGTTGTCACACACTGCAGTAGTGCTACTTGCCATTGCATGTGTGTTGGTTGCTAAGTTTTGTGAAATTTGTGTTGGATTAGCAGACATGTCCTGGTCTGTTATACCCAGTAGAGAGGAAGGAACAGGTTCAACTGGTGATGCAGCTATGTAACTTGAGGTGGGTGAAATGATGACCTCTGCAGTAACCATTACTGACTGCGGCACTGTGCCATTGAATATGAGGCTGCCATTGTTGTCGAGCATTAATGCTGCACTGACATCAGGTATGCCCTACTCCATTGAGGCTGACCCCATGACTGTTACATCTTTGAAGGCAGGCATTAACTTCTTTATACAAATGATGATGTGTGATAATCCCAAACACCACTGCTGCACCTACATTACAGGAAACAGATCACGCAAAGAATGAAGACGCATTCACTTTGTAGTATATGCTGCTGTGTCTGCATCCCAGACATGCCTATTGGAGAGATCAGTGAGGTTATCATCAGTATGCTCATGATGCCTGTAGTATGAAAAGTATTCTATTACTACCTTAAGGCAATATAAAGCTGTTACATTCCCAGCACTTCCATCATTGTTTCCAGTCCATCCTGTAAATCTAGGCTTCTTTCACATATTAGTGTCCTCTCACTGTTCCCATAAAGGGATGCTTGAATGTCCTCTTTGTCAGTGAGTCTGCTCTGTGATGATATAACCCCACTTTTTGCCATTGCATCACACACTGTGACTTGAACCTTTTTGTGGTTGTGTACTGTCAAGGCGGTGATGCTGCAGCAGATATGCTGTGCCTTTCTGTTGGGTGCAATGGCATTCACATCTGCACTGATGTCCTGCCACACACTCTCCCTGAAGAGGTATCTGTACTGATGTCCTGCCACACACTCTCCCTGAAGACTCTGAATGTTTTGTTTGTGCTTAGAATGTTCTATCTTGTGCACATGGAGCCTGTAGTTAAAGCTTCTGTCTGGGGAGAAATTTTACAGCTGCAGATGCTGTTTTGGTGCCATCTATGTTCCTGTATAGGGAACCAAACACCTATAGTCAATTTCACAACACAAATAGTTTTAACATCTGCATACTACCCTACTACTTTTGTAACATAAGTGACTCCAGAAAGTTGTATGCCTGGTATGCACCACTTGTACAGGATATGTCCTCACAGCAATTCAATTGTGACAGGTTGGGGACACAATGTGATATAACATGCTCACTGTGATCTGTAAATATGAATGGATCCCCAGTCCACATTGCCATGTGTACTACAGAAAATATTCTTAGCCTGCACCTTTACCATGTACACCTCCACTATCCTACCCCCTTCTCTGGGTACATCTGTTGCACTCATGCAGTGAAGCACATGAGCACAGACACATTCATCTTTGTCCATGTTGCCAACATATGTAGGTAGGAAGACAGTCCTTGATATGCCAGAGTACATTGGGTAGGTTACTACTGTCTGTAAATGTACCTGGTATGTTTACATTTCCAGTTGTAAGCTCTTTATGTTGTCTATTTCACTGATGTTGACCAATGCCCTCCACAGCAAGGTAGACATATCCATTCTACATTCCCACCTGCCACTGGCCAGTGTAACCTTATCCTACCAACTTCAGGCCACCGTTCTTCTGTGTACAATATTGAAATAATCTCTGCTTAAAATCTCCCTGCTAGTGTGCAGCAGAAGTGACAGAGTGATGAGCATCGCAATGGTAATTGTGGATTATGATTATTTAACACTGTTGTGGTGCTCCTAGCAGAGTAATTTTGTTAATGAAGCAATTTTGATGAAATGTTTCTGAATTGCACATGTATTGTAGCTCATTATTAGTCCTTAGTACATCACTAGGCCCATGTCTGCCTGTGAGAACACATGGTAGTCCGTGACACATTCAGTGCATACCTGAGAAACTCAGTGATAGCTGGGCTTCTGCAACCCTGTTATCATCTGGTATGGCTGCTTTGTCACAGTGGCGCCATGGTTTGTGGTGTGTTTCTATGTTAATACACAGCATCCCTGTTGGTAAAGGTATGCTACTATACATGGCAGGTGTGCATCTTTTCCCTTCCCCCTCCAAGCATGTCTGCTGTGGTTATGTCATTGGGCTGCATCGTTCTGCCATGCTACCCATCAATGCACATCTTGTGGTTCCAGAGACTTGCGTCAGCATGATTCACTTACCATCCCCTTTCAATTTCAGCCTGAGAAATGGTTATAGCTTCTGTACGAGCTGATGCTGGCAGGGCTTCCATGCGATGTAAAATGGAGATGTAAATCTTTCTACTCCTGCTGCTTCTACACCACTGAGAGCACTTGCTGAGGGGGCTCTAATATAAGACGGATGCCAGGCAGTGAGTAATGCAGTGGGCATCACCTATTCTAGAAAGTAATGTCAGCATCTGTACAATCATCTGAAGAGGTACCACCCTGATTTTCTCTATCAATAGGAAGAAGAAATTAGGCAAAGAGCACCTGAGTTCTATACCAGGTGTGAATAACTAAGTGGATTTACAATGTAGACTTTATTGTACACTTACAAGGAGTTAATGATGTATGGGGATGCTTTTTTGTCATCCACTGTTCTTCAGCACCTGCGGAGATACAGGAGAACAGAAATGCACAAATTTCTCGGTGTTAGGGTATGCATATTGAGTTTCTATCATGACTGTTATAACTTTGCCTCACCTGCTTTTCTGTAGGAGTTTACAATGATGCTAATTTAATTCACCATTGCTTACTATGTATATTTACAGTGACATGAACATGCAATTGCAACTGCAGTACAGCCTTTCCTGTTGCCATGTGCTCATGACAGAATGGACTACCTTGATTGGACCAGTGCATGTTATTAGTGTAGGTTTCTGCTCTGACATATTACTAATAGTAGCTTTAAGTCTCATACATATGTGATCACCCTTCAATTAATCTGTACTGCATGTCACCCTGATGTGTCATGCTATCTGACTGCCCAATTCCTGCCCATGCCTGTGCCAGTTATGTCTGGCATACCATGGGCACATGAATCTTGTCCTATCATGTAATGATGGTACTTAGCTTTAAAAGTTTTTTTATGGAGTAGTATATTTACAGGACTTACATGTTCCTTTGCCATCCTGCTAGTATTCTATGGCATGTTATTATGTGATCTGATGCCACCCTTTGCCACTCATTCTGTCACTGGCCACACAGTCTATACTAAATGCTCATAACATCCTGAGGGCTGGGAAGTTAATTTGTAAAGTCTGACTATGTGTGTCTAAATGTTCTGCTCATTGTAATAACAGTAGTTAACACCATATAGTGTGTCTCAATCCAAATTACTGGTAAAAGGGAATGTCGCAACATATATTGCCTCGTAGTTCACATAGTTCTGTAATAGGTGTATCCCAGGCCCGTATGTCACTTTTGCATCACCAATGCACATTTGAATGATTTTTTCCCTTTCAAAGCCTGTAGTGCAATTTGCTATTATTCTACCCAGAGATCATTGCTGCTGGTCTGTTTTTCCTCTTTATCTTTGCCGTCTTCATTTTAATCTTTATCATTTGCTGTTTTTGTTTCTTTTCATTTGCTTTGAAGTTTTCTGCTGTGTTAGCCATGGTGCTGTATTTGGAGCATCCTCCATGCTCTGCACCTGCCTCCCTATCACCTTTGAGGTTCACAGACTGACCTGATATGCTATCTGAACCTCTAGTGCAAGTTCATTGGCGAAGGGCGTAGGCTATTTAGGTGTGTTAGAAAAGGGTCCTGTTGGGTCTCCTGTTTGGAAAAGGAAAGGGTTGGTGACAGCTGTGGTCACTTTCCAGCCCAGCTGAGGATGGTCACTGAGATGAATGATTTCTGGATGGGCTTATAATTGCAGAGTCCTACCCTGTCCCACTTCATGATATTCTATTTCCTTGAGAGTCCTTCCTCTCTAGGATTTGTAGCCCAGTCCTTTCCATAACCAACTTTTCGTCCTATATCTTTCTGTCTCTGTTTATATCTGTGTTTCTTCTTTGTGGATACCACAACTGTGTCAGCACTTCCCCTGCCTGCCTTTTTCCATTATTTATGTTTGTTTGTCTAGCCTTCTTCTAATCCTATTCCTTACACAACCTCCTCATACAACCTTCACTCTCTTGTCCTAAAAAAGAAAAGAGCAATTGTCCTAGACACATACACACACACATATATATATATATGTGTGTGTGTGTGTGTGTGTGTGTGTGTGTGTGTGAGTGACACACACATATACATATATATATAATTATGTGTGTGTGTGTGTATTTGTGTGTGTGTGTGTGTGTGTGTGTGTGTGTGTGTGTGTGTGTGTGTGTGTGTGCATGTGTGTGTGACACACATATACATAAATATATATAATTATGCGTGTGTGTGTGTGTGTGTGTGTATATCTTTCTTTCCCAACCCCAGACCACTCTTCCTTTTTCTGAGTCCTCTTATGTGTTCCTCTGCTTGCTGTTTCACTTTTCTGACTATCCTAGTCACCCATTTTCTTTCCATTTGTAATATAAATGTGATAGTTACCGAAGAATCCTTGTCTGCCTTCCTCCCTCTGTCCTTGCTGTTAGCAAGCAGCTCTTCAATGCGTGTTTTCTAAATTCATGCCTCTGGACCTAGGTCACATGACCTGATGAAGCACAGTCCATCTGTTTGTGTGATGCATGCTAATTTCACCAGCAATTACCTTACTTATGCAGCTCTTGGCTCAGCATGGTTGTACTACCTTGCTGCTATTGCATATTTAATCACTGTCACATCCCATTCTACAGCTTTAGTTATGTTATTTTTCACAGCACAGCTCAACTATCATTCTTTCTGAATCCTGGCTATAGTGTGTGTGTGTGTGTGTGTGTGTGTGTGTGTGTGTGTGTGTGTGTGTGTGTGTGTGTGTGTATGTGTGTGTGACACACACATATACATATATATATAATTATGTGTGTGTGTGTGTGTGTGTGTGTGTGTGCATGTGTGTGTGACACACATATACATAAATATATATAATTGTGTGTGTGTGTGTGTGTGTGTGTGTGTGTGTGTGTGTGTGTGTGTAAGTGCTTACAAATTTGGCAGAACAGACTGCACTTTTTGGAAAATCTGTATATATGATGTCTTCTTTTCAATCCAAAGAAAATACACAAGGTTATTAAAGTAATTGGAAAAACTTTTCAATTTTAATTTTGTTCACAGCTGTACTTGTAGTTTGAGATTTTTTTTCATATTTGGTACATTTGCCAAAACTACACTGTGTATACACATAAAATATTACTCATTTGTTTACATGTGTATGATGAACATTTGCACTATTGTAGTTCAGAATTAAACAATTAATTTTTATGTCTCATTTTATTCCTTACCAAAATATTTATGCATGTATGTGAAGTTGTTCTTATTTTATAGAGCTTTCCAGGCTGAACAATCCTTACAATGAAAGATTGCTATTACCTTATTTTGTTTTAAGGCTATTCACATTCCTTTGTTGGAAATTTAAAACTCAATTTTATGTATCATACTTGTTCATCAGATTGCCTACTCAAAAAAAAATGTAAAATATAAACATGTAATTTTGCAGTTCGTTTTTATCTACCGGATATAATGGTGTTTATGGTGCTAAATGCATATCTTTTTAAACTTTGACATTGTAAATCATGAGTACTATTGCTAAATCTGAAATGATTTAAATGAATTCTTAGAATCTGATGAACCTGATAAGGATGGCAATGGATATATAACAGTAAATTTGCTAGGAGAATGAAATTAAATGTAGGATGATGGCAAGTGAGCATACGTAAACAAAATATCTGGTAGCTTTTATGATATGTGTTTTATTCTACTGCTATTATCTGGATCCATAAGGAATATTTTATAGAGCAGTACAGCACTGCTGTGTAAGAACACTGACCATAAGGGGTTAGGGATTGGCAGAATGAGAAATCTGCCTGGGGGGAGAGATTGACATAATGGTTAAGATGTTTACCTTACAGACACAGGATATAAGGTTTGATTCTTACCTTTGAGGGAAATTAGCTATGCTTAAAATGACCCACAAGGGCTACTAGCTTTGTATTTATCTATGGACCTTTGTAGCTATGACAGAGTATGTTAAAATTATAGGCAAAATGTTAATTTATCCCATAAATGTTGTGTTAAGCCAAAGGCAAGTGTCAGACCACCAGCTGGAACATTTTTAGTAAATGGAGGTCCCTATAGGTGTGTATCTGCAGCATCTTCTGAAAAAAAATTGAAAGAGTCTGGATGGGAAAATGAAACAGAAGAAGACACTCACATATTTTCTTCTTTTTTTTAACTTTTTGATGCACAAGAACTAGAAGGAGTTATACTGCCAAAAATGTTCTTGGCAAAGGTAAAAGGAAACATGAAAATTCATAGGAAGACAGAGAAGCAACAATAAACCTATTTGTATTGGTAAGTATATGTTTTCTATAACCTGAGAAATTAGGCAAGCAGTAAAATTATCTATCTATCTATCTATCTATCTATCTATCTATCTATCTATCTATCTATCTATCTATCTGTTTATCTATTTACACATTTGATTAATGTTTGTTAGCTAGATGGGAAAACTGTCCAATGGGATATTTTCAGCTTTTACCTGTCAAATCAAATCAAATCAATCAATCAAACAAGCAAATTGCAGAAGACCTAACAATATATACACTGGTAGTATTTGCCATAGATAAAATCTCACCTTAATACATATCTCAGATGGAAATTCAATGAGGGCTGCCCAGCAGAGCTTAGGGAGTGGGGGTGTCATTCAGGTAAGCATGCTGTATGCTCTTGTCAGTATTTCAGCAGTAACAACATTTTGTATGTTCTTCCTCCTTCCACTTGGCATGAGGTAAGGGAAGGACATGCCCTGCAATGCCCACCCGTTGGAGGTGTACACTTTAGCACACTCAATATAAAGGTTGCTATTCCATTTTTAATGTGTCTTTAACAATTTTAACAAGGATCAATCTTTTATTGCAAGAGAAGCAAATATATCAATGCCAGGAAACAGAAGCTGTGCCTTCCTCATGCATGCTGCACTTGATTTATTTTGCACGAAAGGGTGGTCATAAATGTCTTCATATCTTATACAAAACTAACCACAAACATTTATCAGACAATGAGTGATTAAACCTAGCTTTTCAATTCTCTCAATATTAAGAAGATCAAAAACATTTTTTTTTCATTTCTCCTCATCTAGTCAATGAATCCATACTGCCCCATACAGACAAAGAAAAATATCACTTCCACCCATGATAACTATCTGCAGACACTGGATATTATTAACTTTTTCCTGTTTTATTTATAGTTAAAAAACTCAAACTTTCATTATGACATCTGTACTTAAACATTCATCCATCATCCATCCACAATCCCCTTTCCCATTTTTTTACATTGGGTCAGGGTGTCACTTTAACAGTGACAATCATCTCGAGTCAAGGTTTACACCACCAGGTGGCTATCCCTCCCATGGTAGTTGTATCACACCATACATTTGTATGCAGACTCACACCTATGGCCAATTTAGTGTCCAGTCCACGTAATGCATGTCATTGGAATTTGGGAGAAAAATGGAGCACCTGGAGGAAGCCCACATGAACACAGGAAGGACATGTTGACTCTGCACAGAAGGCACCCCAGTCAAGAACTGAACCAGGGAAACAAACACTTCTTCACATTATTACATAGCCAGATAACTGAATTGAAATTGCACTGTGTACAAGAATGTTGCTTAAGGTCATTAGTAATTGCCGAGTCCCATAAAGATAATTTCATTTTCAAAAAGATTTATTGTTGATTCATTATGGATTTGTACTCCATATATTTAACCTCCATGTGACTTTTCCCCCCTCACTTATTATTTAGATTTCTACTTTCTTGTTGTATTTTTCTTGGCTACTATTAAAGACAAAAACACCATTTTCATTTCCTTAGTAAATGTTGTTTTACAGCCACTCAGTACACATGTTTCTATGCTGAGATTAAATTGATTTTCAATTATACAATTAGGTATATTACTAAATTATTTTTTATACCGAGTCAAACCAGAACATTCTCAAAACACATTTTCCCAAGTAACTCTCTTTAAGCCATCACAATGTCAGTGGTCACTCCTTATACCTGGGAACATCTGTTTGTCTTAGTAGAGATTCAAAATATTTGTCTAAGTATTTCCATGCATAAATTGTCAACTTTCTTGATTAAGTTGCATATTTATGGACTCAATGAATCTTTTTCCATTCCTCATCAGCTATAGCCCTTATCTACTCCAAAATATTTTAATATTTTATCTTGATGTTTAGCATAACCTTATATTTTCTGCTTATATCTATCTTACTCACCACATATCTGTCCTTGCCTATTATAAAGTCTACTATTTGTGGCTTCGTGTGACTTTATTTCCACTATTTTGATATCTTCCTTCAATTCTAACATAAGACATGTATGTTTTAATTGATCTGAATCATAGACCCCAAATACTTGCTTTTCTTCTTCCTCAACAGACTGTTTCCAAACCTTTTTATAATTTTCAGTGTCATATATTCTACAAAACTTTCTCTAACTCAAAAGTCTAATAGTTTTATATACATCTGGTAACACAAAGTGTTCTTTATACAGTTGGCCTAAATCTGCACATAAACCTATATAGAGCACTGTCTTAGTCTCAGCAGGTACTGTCCCTAGCATATTTTTCCATTTAAGCAAATATTCCAAATCTTGGATCACATATAGTAAGCAAAGCTATTTATTCTGACAGTATATTTCCATATCTGGCAATTCAAAGCTTCATCGCCATTGTCAGCCTTTCATATTGCAATCTTTCCTTTTTATTTTCCTAAAAGAAAGTCACTGATCTCCTATCTCATAATTTATATCAGTTTTCTTGATTGATGTATGCAAGCTTGAGCTACATATAAAACTAATATGGCAAAAACATAGTAATTGTTTGAATTTTCTGTTCAACATCTATAAATAACATGGTTTATGGTCTGATTTTCTGAATCTATTGACTGGTTTCCTTCTATATTTCCTTAGGTGTTTGTACAACATAGTGCTTAAACTAATCCCCTAAATATCCAATTTTTTCATGTCCACACAAAAATGGATACTTCTGAACTATATTATAAGATGGGCATAATTAATTGTAGTAGCTCTTATCTTTGCTTCATTTATTTTGCATCATGCTATACTAGCAAAATAATTAAAGTTGTCCAATATTTATTTCTACTTTAGAGTTGGACACATTATGTCATCTGCAAAAAAGAACAATATTTCAGTTTCTACACTTATATCCTTAAAATATTCAACTTTCTAATGCCCCTTGCTAGTGACTGTAAATAGACTGCAAACAAAGGTGGGAATGGACAGGTCTCTCTAATTTTTCTTGTGAGACAGAATGGCCTGTAAAGTTTACCTCTGAGTTCAATTTTGCACGTGTAGCATTATAAATGTTCAACATCAGTGCAACTCTTTCTCATGGAAACCAAACCTCTTCAATGCTTGTTTCATACATTCCTAATTCACTCCAGCAAATGCTTTTTCAGCATCTAATCTGAGTAACATCAATGTATTACTATTATCTACGGTGTGTTTTTGAATCATACGAGTTATACTGGTATTGCTGAATGTTTGCTTAGCTTCAACAAATCCACGTTTGACAAAATCTATAATTCTTAGAATATCTTCACCATCCTTTTCACAGAAACGATAATGAATAGCTCAATATTTAATATCAACATCGCTCTAAAAGACCCATGGTCTAAAAGATTTCTTCTCCCTTTGGTATAACTACCACCACTGCTTGCTTCCAAAGTGATGGCATATCCTCCATAAGGATTTTATTTAAAAGTAACCAAATCTTCATTGCCCTCACTTCTCTCCTTTTCCATACTTCTATTGGAATTCCATCACTTTCATCACTTGCAGGTACATTAATTGTGTTCTGATATGTTGTCGCTAATTACTTTCTTGTATTTATAGGAGTCGTAGAAAGTTCAGCATTACTGAGGTGTTCAACCATTGAGACTTGCTAGTTCTTACTTTAGACTGCATCTCCCCTTTCATGGAGGGCCAGGCCTTGGCCAGTCAAGCCCAGGGAGAGTTTATGAATGCCCATAAAATTATCCAGGCCTCATTTGAAGGAAGATAGTATATCACTCTGCTTTATCTAAAGTGGAAATCTATTACAGAGGTGAGTAGATGCTATGCAATGAATCTGTCTCTCAACCTTGTTTTATTGATCTGCTGAAACAGCTATAGATCATTGCGGATCTGTTTAATTTGTGATGGTATGTGAGATATTGGACTTCTGGGTTCCTGATTGCTCAGAAGGCAAGTCACACATCTCCTATAGGGAACCTATAAGATACAGACAAGAAAGAAAGAAAGTGTTTTTAGACTTTTCTGGTTGCTTAGTGATTTTAAACTTGTGATCCTTTTTGTTAGGAACCTCTGAGGTCTTTCCAGCTGTCTGATATGACTGGTGAGGTAGATCACAAAGGGGGCATTACATTATATAGAAGGCCTGATCAGTGCTGAAAATAATGGCATAATATTGTCTTTAGATCCTGATGGTATTTTCTTGGTGATCAGCTGTGCCAAGTAAAAGGATTTCCTGGCAACGCATGGCAATCAAAGGAGAACAAATTATCAACCCAAGTTCCCAGGTCCCAAACTGTATACAAGAAGAAATGAATATTAAGATTATAATTAATATCTGTCTCCCCTTTACAAAAAGAAAGTAAATTTGCTCAGCAAGAATCACAAAGCTCTCTCTCTCTCTCTCTCTGAGTGAATGTAAGCTTAACTACAAACTTAGACCTGACAGCTCGTCTAAAGGTAATCATAAAGCCTTTTACGGTCACATTAGTAAACCTAGAAGAGGCAGCCATTACTTATCTGAACTGTCATTTAAAGGTACAACTTATTCTAATCTGGATGCCATTCCTAATGTCTTGCTGGACATTTTTTCTCCATATTTACCCTTTCACCACCAGTGTAGCTATGGTAAGGTAAGAGGGGCAACTGTCCTGGGCACAGAGTGTTGGGTGGGGGTGCCATCAGCTGATTTTGATCTCTCTCTCTCTCTTTAATGCAATACCAGATATTAAAGGCCGGTATTGCATTTGTGGGTAACTTACTCACTGCAGAGTTGTACATGTCATCTAAATGTAGCAACCCCTTGTTACATTGTTTCAGGCAGTTTACTACAGTTTAAAAGTAAAACAAAACAAAAGATTATTTTTTACTAAAACCTGAGTGCTGCACTGCCTGTGCCAGCAGGGTATAAACTGTAACAACTGTTAGCTAAATTTGTAGAAAACAGTTTGCTACAGTTAACTTTTTAAACTAAAACATCAGCGCCATGGTGTACTCTGCAGGGAGGGTATAAACTGTAGCAATACAACACAAAACCAATCCAATAGAGCTCCAAAACTTGCACCATTAAAGCAACACCTTTTTATTGCACAAAGTAGAAAAGATTTGGAGAAGGCTATTCGAATAAGCAGGCTTTCGAAAAATATTGCTCACATACCACTGCTGAGAGTAGTCTTTACTGATTTCCACATCTAGATAACTAATACAATGTTAGTTCACATCGAAGGTAATCCTCAAAAAAGTAGTAGTATTGTTACAATAATCAAGAAAGGTATAATGTCATCCATTGGCCCCTTCCAGGCAATAAAAATGTCATTCAAAAAGCGACAATAGACATCCCAGTGTTTCTCATAATGCCACCCCCTTTAAATATCTTTTCTCCCACTCCCAACATAATTATGTTGGAGAAAATGGGAGCACAAGCTGCCCCCATGGCCACTCCACATTTCTGTAAAAAAACTATTGGCCTTAAAAAAAGATATAATTGTTTATGAGAACAGTTTCCATCAGGGTAACCAAAACAAATACTTCATTGTTGGAAAAATTCCCTGCTGAAAACAAAAAATCCTGAATCCACTCAGTGCCAAGCTCATAAGGGATGACACTGAATAAATTAATGACATCAGTAGTCAAAAAAATCATTTCATCCCTAAAAGGTAGGTTTCTAATTTTCCTCAAAAAATCCCAAGAGTCTTTACAAACAGTAGAATAGGCCTCTAAGCATTTCTTCAATTTGATGTCAATATACTTCACTAGAGGGTGTATTTTGGCCTTGGAAGCATTCACGATGTGGCGAAGAGGGGGGTCCATCAAATCTTTATGTATTTTCATAAGTCTGAAGATAGTTGGAACAATGTGATATTCATAAGACAAAAAGTTATATTCCTCAAAAGTAATAGCATCCTGGTCTAACATGTCTTTAACAAGGTAATTGATGTGCACGTAAGATAAATTCACTAAGTTAACTGAGGCTTCCTCATACATATTGTCTTCAAATAAGATCATATTCATCTTGTTACACTAGTCCACCTTAGTCATGACAACAACCCTCCCACCCTTGTCAAGTTTTATAAATCTCAGCGTTTTGTCTAAACACAAAGTAAATTACACTCTGCATGGGGCGAGGTTGTACTCAATGTTTTTACAGGCACTTCCTAGTATTTTCCCAAACTCAAATTCACATACTTTCTCAAAAATAATAAGTGGTAATTGCAGTGGTGGGTTAAACAAACTTTTATGAGTAATCTCACAAATAGTGTAATGCCTATCATTGTTTTTAAACAATAAGCACAGGTTCAACTTTCTCAGATACAATTTAAAATCCATCAATACATTCTCAATTTTAGCACACCCAGACGGTACAAAATTAAACCCTTTACTTAAAAGTGTAGCATATTCACAACCAGAATTCTGTTCTGTATAATTGTACAGGTTAAAGTCACCTTCAACATTAGTGATGACAATTGGACCAATCTGTAATGTATTCTCGTCAGCTGAACAGTAGGGAAGAGTAAAGCTTGTATCCACTTCTATCTCTGTTGTCATTCTGGTTTGTAGTTTGTACATTCTGTCCACTGGTTCCGATAAGTCTGTTGTTGTTGATTCGGGTTTCAGTTCCTCAGATGCTCTGAGCACCTCAAAGGGGCCTGCTGTAAAGGGACATCCTGCCCAAATGACTCCGTCTGAGCTTGTGCACTCACATTTTCATCTTCCAGGTTAACACCAACATTGCGCGGAGATCTCGGCAAATGTTAGGCATGCCCCCTGTTGTATTCAAGCCTATCCCTTTCAGTCTTTTTGAGTTTCCAGTTCCTGATGTCATGGGAAACCCTTTCGGCTTTTTCAAGTAATTTCTGATATTTGTCTCCACTATGTAAAAAAAGCAGGTCATTTTTAATATTTTCTCCAGTTCAATGATATCTTTTCTTAAAGAGTCAAGCTCTTTATTGTTGTGTTGAATCATAATCCCCATCAAATCTCACCCCTGTTTGTCAAAAAAGTTAAGCACTTTGAAATGTTGGGGAGAGTTGGGAATCAAACCATTGGGACATTTCCAAGTCCTGAGTCCCTTCAGGACTTGTTTATTCTTGATACATTCCCCAAAGTATTCGTTTTCAATGAGAAGTTTCCTATACTTTATAATTTTAGCTTCAAATTATTCCATAGACTTGTTAAAAGTCAAATTAGGGTTGTTGGTCTCAGTGTTCAAACGGGAGGGGACATTATTTAACCAAACAGTAATAGACAATGGTAACTTAGTATTACCTTGCGTGTCCCCATTACATTCAACAGAACTAGTACTTTGTCCATCAAAGAACTGCTGTAATACAGGTGGAGTATTTGACATATGATTGTCCTCATTAATACTGCTTATGTTAGTCTCTAGATGTATGATTCTATCTGAAAGTTGAGAAACTTGTTGCGAAAGTTGTTGTATCAATTAAGTTAAAACTCCAATATCCGATACTGCTCCTCCAGGTTGCCCAGGTGGTGGGGTCCCACAAGATCCACAGGATCTGGATAAAGATGAAGACGGCATAGTTCAAAATACAAAACAGGAACCAATACAGCACAAAACCAATCCAGTAGACCTCCAGAACTTGCACCATTAAAGCAACACCTTCTTATTGCACAAAGTAGAAAAGATTTGGAGAAGGCTATTTGAATAAGTAGGCTTGCAAAAAATATTGCTCACATACCTCTGCTGAGAGTAGTCTTTACTGATTTCCACATCTAGATAACTAATACAATGTCGGTTCATATTGAAGGTAAACCTCATAAAGGTAGTGGTACTGTTAAAATAATCAAGGAAAGATATAATGTCATCCATTGGCCCCTTCCAGGCAATAAAAATGTCATCCAAAAAGCAACAATAGACATCCCAGTGTTTCTCATAATGACACCCCCTTAAATATCTTTTCTCCCACTCCAACATAATTATGTTGGAGAAAATGGGGGCGCTAGCTGCCCCCACGGCCACTCCACATTTCTGTAAAAAAATATTGGCCTTCAAAAACATATAATTGTTTTTGAGAACAGTTTCCATCAGGATAACCAAAACTTATCCTTCATTGTTGGAAAATCTCCGTGTTGAAAACAAAAAGTCAGTCCACCCAGTGCCAAGCTCATAAGCGATGACATTGAATAAATTAATGACATCAGTAGTCAAAAAAAATCATTTCATCCCTAAAAGGTAGGTTTCTAATTTTCCTCAAAAAATCCCATGAGTCTTTACAAACAGTAGAATAGGCCTCTAAGCATTTCTTCAATTTGATGTCAATATACTTCACTAGAGGGTGTATTTTGGCCTTGGAAGCATTCATAATGGGGTGAAGAGGGGGGTCCATCAAATCTGTATGTCTTTTCAGAAGTCTGAACATAGCTGGAACAAAGGGATATTCATAAGACAAAAAGTTATATTCCTCAAAAGTAATAGCACCCTGGTCTAACATGTCTTTAACAAGGTAATTGATGTGCACGTAAGATAAATTCACTAAGTTAACTGAGGCTTCCTCATACATATTGTCATCAAATAAGATCATATTCATCTTGTTACACAAATCCACCTTAGTCATGACAACAACCCCCCACCCTTGTCAAGTTTTATAACTCTCAGCGTTTTGTCTAAACACAATGTTTTAAGTAAATTACACTCTGCAGGGGTGAAGTTGTACTCAATGTTTTTACAAGCACTTCCTAGTATTTTCCTAAACTCAAATTCACATACTTTCTCAAAAATAATAAGTGGTAATTGCAGTGGTGGATTAAACAAACTTTTACGCGTAATCTCACTAGTAGTGTAATGCCTATCACTGTTTTTAAACAATAAGCACAGGTTCAACTTTCTCAGATACAATTTAAAATCCATCAATACATTCTCAATTTTGCACACCCAGACGGTATAAAATTAAACCCTTTACTTAAAAGCGTAGCATATTCACAACCAAAATCCTGTTCTGTATAATTGTACAGGTTAAGATCACCTTCAACATTAGTGATGACAATTGGACCAATCTTTAATGTATTCTCGTCAGCTGATCAGCAGGGAAGAGTAAAGCTTGCATCCACTTCTATCTCTGTTGTCTTGTGGCTTGTAGTTTGTAGATCCTCTCCACTGTTTCCAATAAGTCTGTTGTTGATTCGGGTTTCGGTTTGTCAGGTGCTCTGAGCACCTTAAAGGGGCCTGCTGTAAAGGGACATCCTGCCCAAATGGCTCCATCTGAGCCTGTGCATTCACATTTTTGTCTTCCAGGTTAACACCTACATTGCGCAGAGATCTCAGCAAAGGATAGGCATGCCCCCTGTTGTATTCAAGCCTATCCCTTTCAATCTGTTAGAGTTTCCAGTTCCTGATTTCATGGGAAACCCTTTTGGCCTTTTCAAGTAATTTCTGATATTTATCTCCACTATGTAAAAAAAGCAGGTCATTTTTTATATTTTTCTCCAGTTCAATGATATCTTTTCTTAAAGAGTCAAGCTCTTTATTGTTGTGTTGAATCATAATCCCCATCAAATCGCACCTCTGTTTGTCAAAAAAGTTAAGCAGTTTGAAATGTTGGGAAGAGTTGGGAATCAAACCATTGGGAAATTTCCAAGTCCTCAGTCCCTTTCGGGACTTGTTTATTCTTGATACATTCCCCAAAGTATTTGTTTTCAATGAGAAGTTTCCTATACTTTATAATTTTAGCTTCAAATTATTCCATAGACGTGTTAAAAGTCAAATTAGAGTTGTTGGTCTCAGTGTTCAAACGGGAGGGGACATTATTTAACCAAACAGTAATAGACAATGGTAAATTAGTATTACCTTGCGTGTCCCCATTATGTTCCACAGAACTAGTACTTTGTCCATCAAAGAACTGCTGTAATACAGGTGGAGTATTTGACATATGATTGTCCTCATGAATACTGCTTATGTTAGTCTCTAGATGTATGATTCTATCCGAAAGTTGAGAAACGTGTTGCAAAAGTTGTTGTATCAATTAAGTTAAAAGTCCAATCTTCTATACTGCTCCTCCAAGTTGCCCAGATGGTGGGGTCCCACAAGATCCACAGGAATTGGATAAAGATGAACAGGAATTGGATAAAGATGAAGACGGCATGGTCCAAAATGCAAACCAGGAACCAATACAACACAAAACCAATCCAGTAGACCTCGAGAACTTGCACCATTAAAGCAACACCTTCTTATTGCACAAAGTAGAAACGATTTGGAGAAAGCTATTCAAATAAGTAGGCTTGCAAAAAATATTGCTCACATATCTCTGCTGAGAGTAGTCTTTACTGATTTCCACATCTTGATAACTAATACAATGTTTGTTCATAGTGAAGGTAAACCTCAAAAAGGTAGTGGTACTGTTACAATAATCAAGAAAAGGTATAATGTCATCCATTGGCCCCTTCCAGGCAATAAAAATTTCATCCAAAAAGCAGCAATAGACGTCCCAGTGTTTCTCATAATGACACCCCCCTTAAATATCTTTTCTCCCTCTCCAACATAATTATGTTGGAGAAAATGGGGGTGTAAGATGCTCCTATGGCCACTCCACATTTCTGTAAAAAATATTGGCCTTCAAAAAACACATAATTGTTTTTGAGAACAGTTTCCATCAGGGTAACCAAATCATATACTTCATTGTTGGAAAAATACCCTGTGGAAAACAAAAAATCCTGAAACCACTCAGTGCCAAGCTCATAAGGGATGACATTGAATAAATTAATGACATCAATAGTCAAAAAATCATTTCATCCCTAAAAGATAGGTTTCTAATTTTCCTCAAAATATCCCAAGAGTCTTTACAAACTTTATGTTAGATTTGTAGAAAACATTTTGCTACAGTTAACTTTTTAAACTAAAACATCAGTGCCATGGTATACTCTGCAGGCAGGGTATAAACTGTAGCAACTGTTTGCTGTATTTGTAGCAAACAGTTTGCTACCGTTTGAAAGAAGAACATATTTTTTTTAATTGAATATGTTGAAAGATGGTTGGGGCAGAGCACAGAAAGAGGACCTGAATGGCAGGCAGGAGTGGTGTGTGTCATGCATCTGGCTATCTGGTTATTGTGACAATAGAAGGAATGTCTGTTTATTTTTGTTTGTTCTTCAGTGGAAGAGGGGAGTTTAGGGGTGTAGATCTAACTGTAATAAGTTGAAAGCTTACAATGTAGGAATCAGCTTATGACAGTGAAGTGCCCTTTTTTTTTTGCTCTTCACTTAAAGAACAGTGGGGGTGCGCCCTGGTTCATAGTATCACCTTTGTAACTGGTTTTACCATCTATGCTTCTGCCTTTCACCCACACTCTTTACCTTTTCATGCTAGGCAAAGTTCCAATTCCCCAAAATGTACTCTAGATCAAATTCTACTAGCATTATCTAAACCTAAAGATACCAGTTCTGTGGGACAAAGCAACATTATCTGGCTTTCTACTAGTATGTGCTAAACACTTTTGCTCACCCTCTTCATATCCTATTCAGCCTTAGCCTCTCCACTGGTTACACATCATATATGTGTATGACAGCCTGAACAATACAGCCACATAAAGGTGACCTTACCACAGACCCTGAGAAATATAGGTTCATAAGACTCACTAGAATCATGTTTCAAGAAATGAAACACATCCTATCTAAACTTATAAGCAATTAAATGGTTGATATGCTAGTTCATTTTTTCTACTTAATTTCAGTTTATGAAAGATGGATCTATATATAGTTAACTGCTTTGAAAAACTGACTGAAAATATGGACAATGGTTATTTATCCATACTGCCTTCACTGAATTAGCAAATGCCTTTGATGCAGTACATTATGTTATTATTATTATTATAGCCAACTGACTCTCTTATAGAATCCACATAGTGAGGGTTGGTGGCACCTCTTCAAAAAGTATGCCAATAGCATTGTCCCCCAAGGCTCAGTCCTTGGATTCCTCTTCTTTTGCAAATATTTCAGAGATGCGAAGACATATGTGAAATGTTTTTAGCTAGTTATGCTTGCTGACGACTGCAAGCTCGGCACCATTCTTGGTCCCTCTATTGATTCTATGTTACTATAACATGGACTTGAACAGACCAATGCCCAGTCTACTGAACATAGACTCAAAATCAATTTCAAAAATACAGGAGCTTTCCAAGATGGCTGCACACTGATCAGCAGCTTTACCTCAGCTTTCTCAGTGTGAAAAAGAAACTGAAAGACAAAGGGGAGGAATTCTGTCACTTTTATTAAATTCAGTAACTGTCTAGTAAGTACACAGCCTAGATGCCAACAAAGAATAAACTAAGAAAGCAAATCAGCTAGAAAAAGGTAAATAGAAAACACAATGACTATGACGAATTCTGCAGTTCAGCAAAAAATAGTTCAAGCTCCCACTTTGGTGCAAGACATGGCTTCTAGTAATATAGAGGAAAATACATCAAATGTGCTCAGAGCTGATTAAAAAAAATGAAACAATGAAGAAGTATATCAAGCCAAATAGCAAAAGGCTGGAAAAATGGAAGAAGCTATAAACAGATATTTAAATGAGAAGATAAAACTGCAAAAGGTCAGAGGTCAAAATGAAGAAAATGCTGGCTGAGTATGAAAGTGCTCCAGAAGGGATGTTTTAAAAAATGGTAGAATTAGAGGACAGAACATGTAGGGAAAATGTGAGACTTTCTACTGCAGCAGAGAAACTGGAAGGAACAGATTGTATCAGTTTTAGGAAGGCACAAATTAGCAGCTGGACTGGTATTCCACAATGTGTCTGTTAATTGAAAGGACACATTGTGTGTATGCTGTAAACCTGGCAATGGGAAAGCAGCCAAGATCTGTATTAGTAAATATGCAATACTACTAGTAGAATGAGTTGATCCTGGCAAAACTGTGACAAAAGGGCATAATATTAAGTCTGAGACAGTAAAGTATTTGTGTAAAATGATTATTCACTGTAGACCAGGTAGAGGAAAAAACAAATTTAGTCCAGCAATCAGGGAATGTTGAGAAGGAGGTGTGAAATTTAAGCTGCTGTATCCATCTGTCTTCAGAATACTTTTCCTGGAGGATCAAAGTGATTTTTTGATGCAGAACAGGCTATGGAAGAAATGCAAAATTTTGTCCAAAAAATGTGCGTCATCAAGCAAAAGGTGACTCTGCTTCTAACTCTTCTGATGATATAGCACATGGAAAGACTTTGCCAGTGAAACCTTTTCCAATTTTCCAAAGGAATATGCTTGAGAGAAAGAGAAATGTGCAAGAGCTGATGAGAAGACTTGGGACTACCTTGGAAATGAACAAAACTCTTGAGTTGGAAGATTGAGATGAACAGGAAGAAGACCAGCAATATGGAAATTAGTAAATAAATGTGAGATTACACACCATCAGTTGTATTTGTGAAATGCAGCTGTACAAGTAAAAGTGGAAAGAATGGACTTTTATTTACTTTGTTAAGGTTGTGGAGATACTGAATGGCATTTGCCTCACTTCATGTCATTAATGTTTGCAAGGACACTAAGGGGAAGGGAAGAGGGAGGAAAAGGGTAACTGTAGGTTAAACCATTTCTTTTCATAACTATGCTTCTATAAAACATCTCATGATATAAATTGCATGTTTTATAGCAAAGCACTTTAGTCACGGCTGTATGTAATAAAGGTACTAAAGTAAACAAATATTCTTTTTTTCTTTCTTTCATTTTTATTATAAAATATAAGTATTACAATGCAGGATGAGGAAAAAATGCTTGGCAAAACCATGTTTAAGTTAATATACTGTCATTCTGAGTTGTTGAGGTGGGAGATGGGTACAAAAGTATACAGATCATAATACACATAGAGCTGATATGGTTTCCATTACTTTGCATAGGTGAATATCTGGATTAAGACCCTTGGCTTAATTTAATAAAAAGTTTTAAGTGGAAGCAAGTTAATAAGAGACCACTGAGTGTAATGAAAGTTTTCCTTTAGCAATAAATGTTTCATTTTGTCTCCAGCCTGCACCTGAGGGCCACATTTTTTCTTACAATTCCATCGAGACAAACTGATTACAGGACAAAAAAAAAAAAAAAATCTAAAGCATTGTTTTCTTCAAGGCTAAAAGTTCAAATTTTCTGAAATTGTGCACATTTTTTTCACATCTGGGAATGGAATAAAGATTAAAACAGCAATCAGTGTAAGTCGGAGCACAGACAGTAACATGCTTCTTAGCATGAAAGACATCAACTCCAGGTTAGATAAGGCCTGTGTCTGCAGCTGACTGTTTCTGACAATTGTTCCTGTTAGGTGGTTTTAACTTCATTATTTCAAGCTGTATATATTTTTTGTGTGTTTGTATTATGTTAACAGTTTTTGAGGGTTTTCATTAAAACAGAAAGTCTTGTCGAGTGTAATACAGGTTCAACTGGAGATGATAAGAAGAAGCTGTACAAAGAATCAACCTGTCAAACATTAGTAAGTGCATGTATCACAAAAGCTAGAAACAGACATTTGAAAAAAGCTGTTATATGTAATAGGTGGAAATAATCACTTCTTATCATAACAGCGACATTTTCCATATTATCTTGGAATGTGAATGTTCCCACAGCTATAGACAAAAAGGAAAGAATAACTATATTAAGATGTGCAGAGTGCAAATTACATTGTTACAGGAGATATATTTAGAAGGAAATGAACATGTGAATTTGATAAAGAATGGATCTCTGAATGGATATTTAGCAGAATGTCAGGGACAAAAGAAAAAATGAGTACGTAAAGTAATTGCTAGAGGAGATTCAAACTGATAGAAGAGAAAAAGATAATAATGGTAGGAAGGGGTTACTGGCAAGGGATGAGGACTAGTATTTATATTCCACCTAAAACTGCTATTAGAACTTAAGAAAATGTTGGGAAAAATAATCAGTTTTTCAGCAGAGAATATAACTTGTAGGGAGGAACTAGAATTTGATTAGCAATAATGAGGATGTATCTGAGGGGGCCTAGAATGGAAAATTCAACAAAATAGGGTAGATTTCTGAAGAAATGTATGAAAATACTTGGTATAAAGGCCATGAATTCATAAAAAGGAATTCTGGGAGAATTAACATATTATTGCCCAAGGTACAATAATTGGGCTAGTTTATATAGAAATTATATTTTACAGGAACATAACAATACTCCCACTCTTTCTATCAATCTTTATAATTTTACTCAACTAATAAACAACATTACCAGACCTAACAAAAATAACCCCCCAGGGTCCATCCTGGACTGGATCTTAGTCAGCCACTCTAATAACATCTCTGACTCTGGTATACTACCTGACTCAATAAGTGACCATCTTCCAGCCTTTATTCACAGAGCCGCTCAACACCTCCCTCACCAACACCAATATGCCCACACTCGTTACCTCACTAATTTCAACCCTTCTATATTCTCTGAAACCCTTAAACTAACAAATTGGGATACCCTAAAAACTCTTCCTCTAGATGAAGCCTTAGAAGTCTTCAATACTACCTTCCTTAAAATCCTAAACTCCCAAGCCCCACCTCGAACAAAACAAATAAAATACAACTCTGCCCCTTGGCTAACTAAGGACACTAAAACTCTCATGCTACAGAGGGACAAAACATGGAAACTCTACAATAAAAATAAACACCCAGCTACATTCCTTCAATTTAAGCAACTCCGCAATCTCACCAAAAAACTTATCACAAAAGATAAAAAATCATACTACACCAAACTACAGTCTACCCTCTCAAAAAATCCCCAAAAATTCTAGAATTCCATCAACTCCCTCGTACTAAATTCAATCCCTGTCCCGACAACAATAAGACTGACATAGAAATAGCAAACCTTTTTAACTCCTTCTTTACCAGCTCCATAGCTGAACTTACCAAAACCTTCTCCAAATCCACCCCCTGCCCTACCCCTAAACCTTCTTCCCCTTCCTCTCCCAATTCCTGCTCCCCTAAGCTCCCTGCCACTTTTTATCTAAAACCTGTGTCAACCACCTATATCAAAAAACTTCTTTCCAAACTCAAGCCATGCTCCAGTGCCCCCGACAATATCCCATCACTCTTTCTCAAGCTCGCAGCAGATGGCATCGCCATACCCATCAGCATTCTCATCAATAGATCTATCCAGGAATCTTATGCTCCCAAACTATGGTGAGCTGCCTACATTCTGCCCCTTCATAAAGGAGGCAAATACAATAGCATTTCTAACTTCCGGCCAATAGCCATTCTTTCCCCAATTTCAAAAGTACTTGAAAAATGTATCCACCTGCAATTCATGCCCCACCTCCTAAATAGCCATCTCCTCACCCCTACTCAACACGGTTTCCATCCTGGCCACAGTACCATAACTGCTCTCCTCTCTTTCTAGACATTGTCAACCTTGCCCGTGACTCTGGAGATATTGTCTCCACTGTCCTTCTTGATCTTTCCAAGGCATTCGACACTGTATCCCACACACTCCTTCTTAACACCTTTCTAACCTCAATCTCTCCCTCGATTCCCTTTCTTGGTTCAAAAGTTATCTCTCAGATAGATCCAAAGCTGTGAAATGGCAAACGGGTAACTCTACCTTCCTACCTACCCCTAATGGAGTTCCACAGGGTTCTATTCTCGGACCTATGCTCTTTAATGTCTTCATGAATGATTTTCACTCTGCAATTCCTCACTCTCAAATAGTGCAATATGCAGACAACTCCACTCTTCCTCTACCCTTCCTGAGCTCCAGGCCAAGACCCAATTGGCCTTCACAACTACAGAGAATTGGATGCTTCAAAACCATCTCTCCCTTAATGCCAATAAATCCCATATCATTCTCTTCTCCCCCTCAAAAGCAATCCCACTTGATAAGCCCTCTTTCAAGATCACCAGCCTCTCCCACTCCTCAATAGAAGTTGTTAGTTGTGCCAAATTACTTGGTGTTACCATTGATGAACACCTGAAATTTAATACTCATATTCAACTAAACATAAAAAAACCCATCAGAAGCTCAGTATGCTTTATAGAAATGCTAACTTTCTATCATTAGCTACAAGACAAACACTCACCTCTACCTTCCTTCTACCTTCTCTATTGTATGGTGCTCCTCTTCTAACCAACCTCACAGCTTCTATCGCCTCAAAACTTGAAAGTTGCTACAACAAAATCGCCAAATTCGCTACTAAGTCTACTCATTCTACACACCATTGCATCTCCCTCCATAGTCTTCAATGGCTAGAACTCCCTAATCATCTTGAATACCTCCAACTTACTACTGCCAACAAACTAATTTTTAAACCCACTGCTTGCCCTGCACTATCTAATATCTTGCCTTTCTACACTCCTCTCAGGCCTCTAAGATCAGGCCACCAAAATCTTCTTTCAGTGCATAAACCTAAATGACCCCCTGGCCACCGTCTACTTTCTTATACTATAACAAAAAAATGGAACTTGCTTCCTCCCCTGCTAAGAGTCACTACAAGCCCTGAACAATTCAAATCTCTACTCCATTCTCACCTCTCCCAAAACTGGAAATGTAATTGCATACTTCCTACCTAGATCCTATTACATCTCTGTTTCAATTTTTCTCCCTCCTGCCCCTCTTCTTCCAACTCTTTCTTCAAGCTCCCCACCCTCTACTTCTATATCTTCTTTCCCCCTGTATAAACTCTATGTAAACTCTTTTTATATCTTCACTTCCCCACTGCCTATATGCCTATTCTTGCACTTGCACTGCATCTTTTACCATTTCCATAAGATGTATCTTTTACCACAAACATAAAATGAATCTTTGTCTAACTGTTCTTTTTATCCTCCTCCTGGCATTCTCCGCACCTCCTTTTTCCTACACTTCTCCTCTGATTTACTTCATTTGCATTTCATATCTATGTATATTTTTCTTCTATGCTAACAATACAAGTGCATAAAAATGTTGTTTTTACTTGTTTGTAAATTGTTTAAGTGTGCAATGTGTTTAGGAATATGGAGCTTTAAGTGTGCAATGTGTTTGTAATATGGAGCTTTTCTCCCCGGGCCTCCACTGAAGACGGGCTTTCGGGCCTTGTGGACTTCCACAGTTATCAAACTGGAAATAAATAAATAAATAAATGTGCATTTAATTGAGTGCTTTGGCATACATCCTATAATGATTTCAGATTCTGCACAAATAAGATAAAAATGCAGGGTGATGAAGTAAAAATTAAACACTGGAACTTCCCCACCTACCTGTTATAAAGAGGCAAATTTAAAGAGTGGGTAGTACAAATTATTTGGGAGTTATTAGGAATGATAGAAAGTAGTCCAGAATTTATAGCTAGTCATTGGGCTAAAACAAAAGTAGAGTAGAAATAAAAGAAAAAGATATGGATATGAAGTAAAAATAATTATTTAGAGGAGCTGACAAAGCATTACAGAACAAGAGGACTCTTACAGAACACCAAGAAGATGAAACACAAATGCAGTTTGTAAAGAGAAAATAATGGAGTACCTGCATAATATGCTGGAGTTTAGAAAGATTTCTGTTAAGCAACTGTTTTGATAAAAACTCCAATGCACAGAAACTTTTAGCACAATGACTTTGGCAATAGAAAGTAGAAAGGGTTGTTGCCTGACTTACAGGGCCTGCACCAAGAACATTAACCAGAGATTTACAGAAATATTAGAGATATTTAGGTAATTTTATGAAAATCTGTATAAAGCAGAGAAATGGGAAATCAGGAAAAAGCACAAATGTAAATATTTATGGAAGCCTTAAATATTACAAGGTTAGAGGTTGATGAGGCCCAAAAATTAACAGTTAAGATGGGAGGAGAAGAGATGAAGACAGTGATGTATAACCATTCTGCAAGACAGTCTCCAGGAATAGATGTTATTCCAGTGAAAGTTTGGAAGCCGTGAGAAAAAAGTGATAAAGATCTGGAATGTTTTACTTAACAGTATTTTAAAAGGAGGTGAAGCAAAAGCACACTGGAAGAAAAGCTGTTGTGCCTATAATACCCGAAGACTGTAAAGACCCATCAGAGCCTACTTCATATATGCCCATTTCAATTTTAAACCATGATTATAACATGTTTATGTCTATAATGGCTAAATGAATGGCAAAGGTGTTGCCAAAACTAACAGATATGGATAAATGTGGTTTTGTTTATGGTGTTTAAAAAATACAGAATAATTTTGTTTGTGGCAAACATTTCACAACATTAATAGAACCATGATGATCCAGAGGGAAGCAAGAAGTAAGAAAATACTGCTGTTGTTGGTTTGTCTTGATGCCGAGAAACATTCGTCAGTGTAAGCTGGTATTGTTTGAGTTGTGCAAAGGAAGACGTTGCACTCCCTGACGCAATGATGTGGTAAAGGTGGACATATATGATGGACCAGAGACAAAAATCAAAGTGGATGGTTCCTCTTTCATAAGTTGTGTCTGAACAGTGAAGCCAGGCAGGGGTGCCCTTGTTTCCCCTTTGCTATTTGCATTATATTTGTAATAATTGGCAAAGAAAATAAGGGGCTCAGAAATTCAAGGATATAATTGGTATGGCAATCAAGAAAAGTTGGCACTGTTTGCCAGTAATATTATTTTGTACCTAAAACTATAAAAAGACATTTCATTATTGTAGGACATTCTGTGACAGTTCCAATTTTTTTGGGGGGGTGTAGAAAATTAATGAAGATAAAATAAAGGTTATAACTGTAAACTGTTTCCACATCTGAATTGATTCAGTAAGACCTATATTAATGGGGATATGATATAATAAAGTATGTTGGAGTATGGGTTTAAATGGGATACTGTTATGGCAGCTAAGGAAATCTAAGAAGAGATTAAACAAAAGACACTAGAAGAACTGAGAAACTAGAAGCTCTTGCCTATGGATATGGAGAGCAAGACACAAGCAGTAAAAATGTTTTAGTCCCTTTTGTTTTATACACAAGTGACACATATTTTTCTCAACCAGTGGTTAAGTTATATGTAGTAATTAATAAAGAGTTGAAGGATTTTTTTGGGAGGGGAAGAGGGAAAGAGGCAAGTAGGGTAAGGTAATCCTTCTAATAGAACAAGGTAGTTTAGTATTACCTGGTATGAAGTTGTATTTTAGAGCTACACAGTTAAGGACCTTATATATAATATAAGCAGAATGCTACAGTTCATAGTGGAAAGGGATGGTGATGATGATGAAGCATGGGGAAATTCAAGAAATAAGGAGAGAGCTGGATTTTGGACACAGATCCTTATGGAGAATAACAACAGTCATACAGAATGTTATATTCATACAGTAGCAGAAAGTATACTAAGAACTAAGCCAACATGGCTATGGAGAAAGGAGATTCTGCCAACAAGGATGATTGCAATTAGAGGACAGATAATAAGTATGAGGGGGCTAAAATTTATGGGAGGAAGCTGGCAGAGTAACCAAGGTATAGGGAACAAATAATTACAGAGGCAAATTTAATAGAATAAAAAAAGGCCAAAAAGATATTTGGACTGCAGGCTAGAAACTGACGTCCCTATCAGGGAATGCTATCAGAGTATAGGCAAAGAGAAAGGGATAGGAGTATCCCAAGTAAAAAACCTGACCTTGTTAAGTTTTTAGCTGAATCTTGAACATAATCTGCTGTTAGAAAAGCAATAATTAGTAGAACATATAAAATGTTTCATGGTGACTATAGGAATCAATCGGAGGAGGTCAGAAAAGATTGGGAAGAGAAATTAGATATGCAAGTCACAAAGAACAATGGGAGGGCATAGGTATGGCTCCCAAATATGCAACTCTAGAAGATTTAGGATTTTTTCTTGGAAGTGTTTGCATAGGTACTTTTATACCCAAAGCAGACGCCAAAGAATTTTACCTCAGGTAGATGGCAAATGTTGGAGCTGTAATGTGGAATAAAGAGATACTTGGGAGCATATGGTTTTTGGTGTAATCTGTTGTCAGACTTTAAAAATTCCCTACAGAATAATCTGTCAGGAATACTGGGAAGCACATGAGTGTAACTAAAGAGATTATTATTATTTTGTTTTTTATTTGGGGTACTGGATCTGAATTATCTAGACATAGTAAAGCCTTGTTAAGTTTAATCCTGGTGGCTGCCAAAAAAGCAATTACTACGAAATAGAAATCAAAGTGTAAACCAACGGAACTTGAAGTATATTGTAACAGAGGCAAAATAACTGGAAGTGAGATGTTTAGAAAAGGTTCAGAGCAAATTACATGGAAAAAATGGACATGCTGGGAAGAGTACATGCAAAAAAATATTCTGGTGGAGGAATGAAATTTCAAAAGTCAGGAAATGAACAATTTATGTAATGCTGGATTGATTATATTGCATAGAAGAATATATATGTTGTATAATGCTCATAAATATGAACTTGTTATTATAGTTTGTTTACTTTATATAAATGTGAATTTGCCTGTCACAACTGATAATTCAGTAAATCTGTTTAAAAAAGTACAGAGGAATCTTACATAGGAAACATTGTTATCCTTCTTCATACCATAAAAATAACACTACATTAGAAGATGACACAACCGTTATAAATCTAAGGACCATCATCAAGAACAAGCTATACTTTTGCCACCATGCATCAACCACTGCCAAGAACTAATTCTACTTTTCCGTATTAAATTCCAAAGGGAGTTCCTATAGAACCAAAGATGTCATTATTCCTGTCTGCTCTTGCTTTGCTCATTAAGCCCATCAGTGAGTACAGTACTGCTTTTGTCATATACCTCTCTAAACCCCTCATTCAACTTGAAACCTCACAAAGAGTTTTTACTACAAAAATCACAGCACTAAACACCCTAAGCTACTTGTGTAGACTGAACGCCTTTTCTGTACACCTGACATACAGTCTCCAGTACAGTGACCTTTGCTTACAGATCACCTTCACCTCTGCAAAACTCCTAGAACCATGAGTACTCACATCAAATATTTTAATTTTCATTACTACAAAAACAAAACCTGCTGGCAGAATAAGTATATAATCCAGCATATCCCTTACATATGGAATACACTTCACTTATACATTTTATTTATGTATACATTTTTATCATCATAAGTACACTAGTTTGATAATCATTTTCATGCATCACCCAAGTAATGATGGCAAAAAAAAAAAAACAGAATAAATGATGCCACATATTAATAAAATCCAAACTCAAAAATAAAATAGAAAATAAAAATAATATGAAGAAAAAAACAGAGAACATAATAAATGTAATAATCTGGAAACATGCCAAATTTGCATAATTCAAATGCAAATAAAGGTGCTATACAGGTATATGTATTAAGAACAAATGTATAGAGGAAATACTGAAGGAGAGGCTTTTACTGGAAAGGCTCACCCAGATTTTGTTACAGTTTGCTGTGAGGGAAAGGTTAGTTTACTTTTTATTTGTTGTCTTTTGTATTTATTGCCATTTTCTATTTTCTACACTGTGATTTGTTTTCTTTATACTGTGTTTTACTTGTATTCTGCTTTTAACTGCATATTAAAAATTGAAAAGAGACCACAGCTCTGTCTCTTGTGAGTCAGACAGAAATCAGAAGAGGTCAATTAAGGAGTCATACATAAGTTACAACAGGTCAGGTATGGTTAATCATCTGTTAACTGAGGGGGTGGAGCTAGGAACTGAACCTTCTATTTAATGGGTAAAATAAAATATTTCAGACCTTTACTGGAAAGGCTCACCCAGATTCTACTACAGTTTCCTGTGAGAGAAAGGTTAGTTTGCTTTTTATTTGCTGTGTTTTGTATTACTTTATTGCCTTTTTCTATTTTATATACTGTGATTTGTTTTCTTTATACTGTGTTTTACTTGTATTCTGCTTTTAACTGCATATTAAAACTTGAAAAGAGACCACAGCCTGTCTCTTGTGAGTCAGACAGAAATTTTCTGCACCCTCCCACCCGGTTACTGTTGCGTTCTTAAACACCACTGTCTTTCTAGCTGCCTGCCCCTTATGTTAATTTGACCATATATCTCATTTCCTCTCTGCTTTTACTGGCTGTTGTATGCACAAAATTATCATTTTGTGAAATAACTCCCCTTCAACTATTTCAATTTATTGGCCATCCTACTGTATTCCATAGTACCAGAATACAAAAGTGACCACCCCCATTCAATCTATCTTGCTGTTTTAAAAATAGTGACTTTCCACTAAAAACTTAACTTTTAGACAGGCAAAATATAAGTTACCTACTTTCACATCTAACTCCTCTAGTGCACAATGCAGTGTTTAGGATAATCCATTTTTTCATCTTACCTTTAAGCATCTATTGCAAGACCACCATTTATTGTAGAGCCCACATTCTGCCTCTCAGTAGTCATCTTGGGATTAGTGCTTTTGTTTTCTGTTGGTGAGAGAAGGACTACAGTTAGATTATTTCTTGGAGACTACTGATCACCTGAAAGCTTAATAACTGCTTTATTGGTGACATCTTAGAATCTGTGTTTATATTCTGATCCTGGTGAGAGTGGGAGCAGAGTGCACTGATTCCTGAATCTTTCTGGTTGGAGAGTGAGTGTCTATGCTTAACATACCTTATTGGTCTGGTTGCCATTCAAGGCATCTACCAGAAAAAGGCTACAAGCCTGCAGACCCTTGCATCATCTGGGGCAAGACAGTGGATCACCAAACAGGCTGTGGCATGCTTCTCTTCTTGGGATTCTGCTAAAACTATCTAGTTTTAGCCAGAACTCGTCAGTTTGTTTTAGTTTCAGCACTCAAAACTGTATCCTTGTGCTCAGCACTTGCTCAGAACTTGTTGTAAGCACTAAATAAACCACAAATGATTACAGCACTCAACTGTCCTCACTTGTCAAGAGGAAAACAGTTCTTATTACTTAAATTAATAAGCACCTATCCAGGCATGTCCATGGGTCAGCTCCTGGTGTTTTCTCCTGTCCACCTGATGAACCTGGGCATCTTGGGGCAATGTAGCAATTGCCTTATGTACACTGACAACCCTCTCCTCCTACCACCCAATACTACAAGCTGTGAGAGTTGCACTTATATAGCCAAACTGGAAGCCAATCTCTCTCCTGACAAGACTGGACTAGACAGTCGAGGAGAAGGTTAATACCTGCACCACATCACACTCAACACATAGTAATTCAAAACCCACACTACCAAAACCCACATATAGAATCAGAAAGCACACACCTACATTCACGGGGGCTCTCAACAAAAATATGCCCAAGCAACAGATACCTATCAAGCTGAAATGCAGACAACCACCCCCCCCAGCACTACCCAAATAACACATAGCCCACAAAGTCAGTGTGCCACTCAACCTCAGCCCATAAGGTAAAACAATGTACCCAACACACTAGTCACAGGTGACTCTGTAGTCAAGCACACTGGTGTCCAACTCTCCAGGCTAAACAAGGAGAAAGTTAATGTCAGCTGTTTGTCAGGTGCCAGAATCTGCCACATAATGCATGCATTCAGGTCACTCCACAACAAGTACAAATATGACTCTGTCATTGTCCATGTTGGTGTGAATGACCAAAGATGTACCTCCCTGGACTACATCAAACGAGACATGGAGGAGCTCTCAGATCTTGTAGCTCAGGCAGGTATGACCCTATCCGTGAGTAGCATCCTCCCATCACCCAGAAAGAAACCACAGTACAAGGACAAAATGATTGACTTCAACAACTGGCTAAGCTTCTGATGTCATTCTAAGGGGATCCAGTATCTGTCTGCCTGAGACAACATGGTTAACAGACCACGATGCTTTGCCACAGATGGCCTGCACCTGTCGCCCCTGGGATTCCGGATACTGGCTAAGGCTCTTGCCACCCCTATAGTGCCCTTTTTTAGGCAAGGTTCAAATGCTAAATTCATCATGGTAACAGGTACAAGCAAGCAAAGTCTGAGGGTAATGCTACTCAATGCTAGAAGTCTAAACCTCAAAATGCACTCACTTAAGGCACTCATTAAAATAAAGAACATTAGCATCTGTGCAGTGACAGAGACCTGGTCCAAGGCTCAAGAGAGCACTCCTGAATTACCAGGCTATAATTCATACCACACCTTTCAGCCACCTAACCTGGACCAAAACACTAAAGGTGTGAAAGATGTATAACTCACTATTAACGTAGTGGCTAGTAAGCAGAGTAAAGTCAAAAATCAAGCCGCACCTCCCCAACTGAAATCAATAATCAAACTATTCAAAGTACTTTTTCAAGATCTTTATAAAAATCTTTAAAAACTTTGGTCGGATGTCATAAATACAAGATAAGACACAGACCCTTCGGTCCTAGTGTGTTCTCCAAAGGTGTTCTTAACAAAATTTCACAAAAACAGCGTTTATAAAATCTTTCAATGCTGTTTAACACAGAACATTATATGAAGCCTTTAATGCTTTATAGCTAGTTAACAATCTCCCAGAGCCTCAAAGAAAGTAAATACTTCGATATGATGCAGTTAGATAGCACTCTTTCAAAATTACACAAAGATGAAACATAAGACTTTTAACAGAGCCTTTGAGTGCTATGCAGTTGTAGACGGTCTTCAGAAAAGTAGCATACAATGAACACAGAACACTGCAAAAACCTTGCCTGGCAGACACTCTTCTGGAGTTTCAGAAAAGATTCTCCGATACTATACAGTTAGTTACTTCCACAACACGTACCATAGAACATAAAGCAAAAACTCATGAACGTCCCAAAATAACTCAATAAGCGCTTTCGGTAAAACTTTCTTCAGATCATAGAAAGTAGGGACTCCATTCCTTTCTTTATTGGAAGATATGACCAATGAGCATTAAAACAAAAGACAACGCCCTTTCTTGATTCAAAGATGGTAACAGCCTATAGCTTCATTCATTAAGAGGCATACCTTCCCCATTAAGCAATAGTAGGTCTTCTAGTTTTAAAAATTGGTTTTAAAGGGATGACAGCGTTCAGTCCTGGAGGGCAATCTGCCCGTAGGTTGATTATCCACTTAGTTTCATTTATTTCAGTTTTATTGCTGATATCACCTCATCTAATCCCTTCATAAATTCTATCAATGGACTTAAAAGTGAAACTATGGTTCGGAAATTTAATTATATGTACCAATAAGGCATTATGTACATCTCCTTTACATATATCACTTAAATGTCGTAATATCCTTTTTTTAAAGGCTTGGTTGGTTTTGCAAACGTAGAATGAAGTACAGTTTTTACAGTTTGCTAAGTAAACTACATTTTGAGAAGTGCAAGTTGCTTTACAGTTAAAGATGTACTCACAACTTGTATTTGGATGTTTAAAAGCATTGCTGCTGTCTATATATTCACAAACGGAACAATTACCACATTGAAAAGTCCCTTTACGTCCAACTAGCTTTGGTCTTGAAAAAACATATTTTGTACATAAGAGCCTTCATTGAAAAATTAGAAAAACATGAATTCCCCAGGACATGCATTTGAGGTGTTGGAGAAAGGAAGATCAGCTGATAAAATCCCTCAGAGAGACAGGGAGGTTGTGTAGACTCCACATATATAGAGCCACAGCCAAGAAATCAGACACTCAAGCACTGTTAGATGGCAACACTACTCACTGTGCCACTGTGTGTGTTCTTTTTCCACACATCCTACCCAGACCACCAAATACTGCTACTTATTGTGTGCAGTTATTATATCTGACTGTGATGGAAAGTGTAAGACATTATGGCTAACTTGTTGTTCTATGTACACTTATATACACACATCAAACTCCCTCACCCCTAACACACACACATATGTATATAAGCATGAACCACAGCAATTAATGTGTTTACACAGCATCTGAATGCAGATAAGAAATCCAAGTGAATCAGTGAACATTTTATGAAACATACCTCAAGAAATTGTATGCTCTCAGAATGATTCAAAATACCTTTTAATTACTCACCATAACAGAATTTCCAAAAGGAGACCCTAATTTCTGGATTTCTTAATAGAGTACCTGATTTCCTGACTGGTGGCAACCCTATAAGCAATATTACTCAAACCATACCTGGATGACTGAACAGGCATGCTCAATTTTACACAGGGACTAAATGAGCTTGCCTTCCTTGAGAAAGGTGGTAAAGACTGAGGGTGGGTATTTGGCAATGTGTATATTATCCTTAGACTTGTGGATTCTATGATCCAGTGATCCTATATAACTACTATAACATACAGGTTTGCTAAACAATCTTAGAGGGTGTTTGAACCTGTACTGCACATTACATTCTTCATTTTTTAACAGTTTTAAACAATTTCAGTTAGCATCACTACTATATTAATAGAATAAGTTCTTAATCAGCCACAGTGGTTGCCAGTTTTGCTTTTGTCTCTCAGTGTGATTATTACTCATAATTCAGAAGTGCTTTGACTGGTAGGACATATAAGCTCACAGATGACGTGCTGTTTAAAGTGGCAGGGATGTGTTATAATTTCAGTAGTCTATATGAAAGCATGAGAGAATAGTGGGCAAGAGAAATGCTTGGTAAATATCTACATTTCATTCATCACAGGCAAACAGAAGCATGATTTTTAGTTATATAGAAGTACAACTTTCCTGACAATCTCAGCCATATAGCAGTATAACCATATGCAAATTAGGGACCAAGCAGCAGTGACATTAGAGCAAAAAACAAGGACAGGATAAAAACCCAATAAGCTACTTCACCTGCAGTGATATTATAGAGATTTATCACTGCTTAATCAAGCAAATAATACAAACCAACAAAGGAAAATCCACAAAGTAAACACAAAGTCCATGAACTGCAAAGGGGAGGCTTCAGAACAGCAGCTTCAGTTTGGTAAAAAAAATATACTCCAAAACAGCAACCTCAGCTTAATAAGGTGTATACTCAAATTTCTCCAACCACAGAACAAAGATCTGAATTCCACTCGGCTGCAACACGGTTTTATTGGTACACAAGCGCTTTCACAAACAGCTTCTTCAGGTGTATAACAACCATTAAAATGCACACACCTTATATAACACTTAGTCAGTCACATGACTCTGCTTAACCATTTTTAAAGGCATATATACACATTCTAAGTGTTACTTTCTTGATCCACTCTTACAAATTCTAAACTTATATAGTATAAAAAATATAAAAAATATATGTTAAAAGCATACGTAAAGTTCTAAAAAATTCAACATTCACCTACTCAATGGTCTCTTTTTTAATATTGGTCTTATAGGAACAGAATCATTCAGCCCATGCCCTGAACTAGCCCTTAATCTAATAATCCATTCAGCTTCTTTCTCCTCAGTCCTTGCTTTTATATCACCCCCTCTTATATCAATGAATGTTCTACATAAGACAACAAATTTAAAAACATGTTGTTCATTGGTAACTGACACATGCTTCACTAGTGCATTAAAATGACTTCTTTTCTTAATGTGATATAGGTGTTCTCTTATCCTATCTTTTAATAGACGATCTGTTTTCCCTACATAAAATTTGTGACATGCCTGGCAGATAGACAGATATACTACATGTGCTGTATCACATTTCGCATAGGTTCGCAGATAAAACGTCTCCCCTGCGTCAGTGTGTTTAAATTGTGAATCATTACAAATAAAACACAAAAGTTGCACTTGCCACATGGTCTAGTGCCCTTTTCATTTTCTCTACATTTCAGTTCTCTGTCTATACAGAGCCTTCTTTTTAAATTTTTCTTATTTTTAAAGCTAAATTGTGGCTTTGTGCCTACTAACTCTTTCATTTTACAATCTGATGTTAATATATTCCAATGTTCATTTATAATATTAGTGTACAGCCCAACATCTCTTGAATAATTTAAACACATCCTTACATTCTTGTGAGTCACTTTCTCTTTCCCATTCACTAATTGTTTTGAGAAATATGGTTTAGCCTTATTCTCTCTTTTACTCATCACATCTTCCATGTTTTTAGTTACCATTCTGTTATCATAGCCTCTATCTAGTAATTCTTTTCCTGTCAAAATTAGTTGTTTCTCATATTCTTCGGTTTTTACACTTAATCTTGATGCCCTTAGGAACTGGTTTTGTGCTACATTTCTGAATATAAAATTGGGATGCATACTATCTCTACTTAATAATTTGTTTGCATGGCAGGTCTTTCTGTACATTCTTGTGCTAATCTTGCCTGTACTATCTTTCTCTACATAAACATCCAAAAAACTGATACCATCAGTAGAACAATTAATCGTAAAGTTAAGAAATTCTGTAGAGTTATTAATGAATTCTAGGAATTCATATAACTGACTTTCTGTCCCTCTCCATAAAAAAAAGAGATCATCTACAAATCTCCTATAAAACATAATCATTTTATCAAATTTTCCTTTTATAACATTTTCCATTTCCCATTTGGACATAACAGCATTGGCATAACTATTAGCACAAGGAGTGCCCATTGCCACTACATTCTTTTGCCAATACATATCTTCCCTAAATACAAAAATGTTATTTTCAAGCACTATTTTTAACAGTCTTTGTAATATTCTTATGGTTCTACTCCCATGGATACTGACCAAGTGTTATATAAGGTGTGTGTATTTTAATGGTTGTTATACACCTGAAGAAGCTGTTTGTGAAAGTGCTTGTGTACCAATAAAACTGTGTTGCAGCAGAGTGGAATCCAGATCTTTGTTCTGTGGTTGGAGAAATTTGAGTATACACCTTATTAAGCTGAGGTTGCTGTTTTGGAGTATATTTTTTTACCAAACTGAAGTTGCTGTTCTGAAGCCTCACCTTTGCAGTTCATGGACTTTGTGTTTACTTTGTGGATACTCTGGAATACTTTTATGCAAAGGTGCCTGTAACATTGGGTGGTTTGTATAATTTAGAAGTTTCTACATTTTTTACCCAAAAGTTCAGGAGTTACGGCTACTGAAATGGATAACATAGAACTTGAATATACACCGGGCTTAAAACTGAAATGGATTGAAAACAACTTAGAATTATTTTTATCCAAGGTGAGTGAAGAAGAAAATCCACTTTTGAAAAGTGATATGGTCATTGAAGGGACAGAACATTCTAATATAGATTTTTTGGCCATGAGAAGTGATATTTTCTCATTAGAAAAAGATTTATATAAACTAAAATGGGTACAATATGAGAAGTTTCATTTAGAAGCTTGTTTAACAGAACGTGTTATACCTCGAGGTTTAAGAGTGCTCAAGATGCCTGCACAGACTGAGTGTGACTCCATATTGCTAAGTGAATGACAACAACTAAATATAAACACTAGCTTGGGGTATTTAAAGCTGCTAGTAGTGGCAGCAGAGAGAGAAATGATAAAAACTAATGGCAGTATAAAGAAAAAATATACTGACATATGTAAAACTTATACTACAGAAGCACTGTTTAAACCTATGACTGATATGGTTGATAATCTGACAGTATATGCCAGAAAGCTTCTACAAATTAAATTAAAGAAGCTTTGTAGAGATCGGAAGGACTTCTCATTGGGCCATATCTTTACTTGGCCACGAGATGTAAATGACCATAATAATATGGCACCTAATATTGATTCAATGCCCCAACAAGTAAATGAGAGAATTCAGTTTGTAGAAAATTTGACTTCTAGAGAGATACCAATTGGTCAAGTGGAAGCAGATGGGCGTGGTCATGATGATGAGTGTGGTTGTGATGACGATAGAGGAAACGCCTTGAAGTCTGATGTTTCGAATGCACTGGTGACATCTAACCTTGGAGCAAGGAAGAAGACGTATCAAGTAAGCACAGAAATACATTGTGAAGCAGAAAATGAAACCTCCAACATTAAAAACACATCAGCACATCCAACTTCTTCTTTTTTAAAAGGAACTGGCCCTTTAGGCTTGAATTTTCCTCTGCCTATAAGGGAGAGATCTATGAGCAGGAAAGGGAAGAGGTGGACCGCAACAACAACAGAGGGGGAGAAGTATAGTGAGAAACAAGAGAAAACTTGACGAAGGTCCGGTGAGTCCATTTACAATAAAAAAGGCCTTCCAACAAGTAAGACATTAATTATAAATTTATCAGATTATGATTTAACACATTCTGAATCAAACGTGTTAGAAAAGGGGTTATCTTGTATACCGGCTATGGATATGAACATCACTGATATTATTTTCGATTTGAAACTGTTTACCCATAACTTGACTTTGAAAACATTATTTGGTAACGAGCAGAAAGAGTCTGATGCTACATTCAGGAAACCAAGTATTTTTGTACCAAAGCAAAATGTTTTAATCAATGCATTTGAGCAAACTTGTATTTCTGATATGTATAAAATGTATTATGAGTGGAAACAACTTAAGGAAAGTGGCAAATGGCATAATTTAAGTAAAGAAGAGTTTAAAGCTATGCATGATTTAGAGAGTAATAACCAGATAACTATTAGGCCAGCAGACAAGGGAGGGCAAACGGTGGTTATGAATAGAGTTGATTACAATAGTTTGATGCTAGAAATGCTGGATAATACTGACTTCTATCAAAAAATTACATCCATGCAAAGTAAAAATATGATATCAAGGGTAGAAAAAGAAATTAGACACCTTGAGGAACTAGAGCTTTGTGATAATAATATGGTCAAATATTTAGTAGTTACAGATCCAACTATTCAAAAGATTCGGGGGTTGCCTAAACTCCATAAAAATCCCATCAGACCCCCAATGAGACCAATAGTAGCCGGAAAAAATTGGTGTACTGAACCGGCTTAAATATTCATTGAGAAAAATTTGAAGGCCCTGATATACAAATCAAAGTATATCTTGAAAGATACAGAGCATTTTTTCAGAGATTTATATGAATTTACTAATGAAACAAATGTATCAGAACAATACTTTTTCGTTACATTAGATGTAGTATCGCTGTTTACAGTTATACCAAATCCAGTTTGTATTAGAAATGTGATACATCTATTAGAGATGAATAAGGAATTTCGAAGAAGAACCATAGGGATATTACAAAGACTGTTAAAAATAGTGCTTGAAAATAACATTTTTGTATTTAGGGAAGATATGTATTGGCAAAAGAATGGAGTGGCAATTGGCCCTCCTTGTGCTAATAGTTATGCCAATGCTGTTATGTCCAAATGGGAAATGGAAAATGTTATAAAAGGAAAATTTGATAAAATGATTGTGTTTTATAGGAGATTTGTAGATGATCTCTTTCTTTTATGGAGAGGGACAGAAAGTCAGTTATATGAATTATTTGAATTCATTAATAGCTCTACAGAATTTCTTAACTTTACCATGAATTGTTCTACTGATGGTATCAGTTTTTGGATGTTTATGTAGAGAAAGATAGTACAGGCAAGATTAGCACAAGAATGTGCAGAAAGACCTGCCATGCAAACAAATTATTAAGTAGAGATAGTATGCATCCCAATTTTATATTCAGAAATGTAGCACAAAACCAGTTCCTAAGGGCGTCAAGATTAAATGTAAAAAACGAAGAATATGAGAAACAACTAATTTTGACAGGAAAAGAATTACTAGATAGAGGCTATGATAACAGAATGGTAACTAAAAACATGGAAGATGTGATGAGTAAAAGAGAGAATAAGGCTAAACCATATTTCTCAAAACAATTAGAGAATGGGAAAGAGAAAGTGACTCATAGGAATGTAAGGATGTGTTTAAATTATTCAAGAGATATTGGGCTATACACTAATATTATAAATGAACATTGGAATATATTAACATCAGATTGTAAAATGAAAGAGTTTGTAGGCACAAAGCCACAATTTAGCTTTAAAAATAAGAAGAATTTAAAAAGAAGGCTCTGTATAGACAGAGAACTGAAAGGTAGAGAAAATGAAAAGGGCACTAGACCACGTGGCAAGTGCAACTTTTGTAGTTTTATTTGTAATGATTCACAATTTAAACACCCTGACACAGTGGAGACGTTTTATCTGCAAACCTATGTGAAATGTGATACAGCACATGTAGTATATCTGGCTATCTGCCAGGCATGTCACAAATTTTATGTAGGGAAAACAGATTGTCTATTAAAAGATAGGATAAGAGAACACCTATATCACGTTAAGAAAAGAAGTAATTTTAATGCACTAGCGAAGCATGTGTCAGTTACCAATGAACAACATGTTTTTAAATTTATTGTCTTATGTAGAACATTCACTGATATAAGAGGGGGTGATATAAAAGCAAGGACTGAGGAAAAAGAAGCTGAAATAATTATTAGGTTAAGGGCTAGTTCAGGGCATGGACTGAATGATTCTTTTCCTATAAGACCAATATTAAAAAAGAGACCATTGAATAGGTGAATGTTGAATTTTTTAGAACTTTACGTATGCTTTTAACATATATTTTTTATATTTTTTATACTATATAAGTTTAGAATTTGTAAGAGTGGATCAAGAAAGTAACACTTAGAATGTGTATATATGCCTTTAAAAATGGTTAAGCAGAGTCATGTGACTGACTAAGTGTTATATAAAGTGTGTGTATTTTAATGGTTGTTATACACCTGAAGAAGCTGTTGTGAAAGCGCTTGTGTACCAATAAAACTGTGTTGCAGCTGAGTGGAATCCAGATCTTTGTTCTGTGGTTGGAGAAATTTGAGTATACACCTTATTAAGCTGAGGTTGCTGTTTTGGAGTATATTTTTTACCAAATTGAAGCTGCTGTTCTGAAGCCTCACCTTTGCAGTTCATGGACTTTGTGTTTAATTTGTGGATACTCTGGAATACTTTTATGCAAAGGTACCTGTAACATTTCGTGGTTTGTATCATCAACAAAGGAAAATGTTCTAAAAAACTAAAGTAAAGTAAAAACAAATTCATTTGATCTTTATGCTTAAGGTCATATCTGTATAGCAGTTAGGTTATGGTTTAAAAATACATAAATTATATGTTTTCAAGGATTTTATATAAATAAACAGTACACCATGGAAGATAAGCAGTATTAAGTAATTGAGAAGAGTGCTATAAACATTTATGATTATCTTCTTAAAAGTGTATATGGTTAGGCATCTTATGGTTCTTTTGATCATTTTCCTAGAATTTATTATTTATAGCTTCCTATGTTCCAATACATAGATTGACATGCACATCAGTCTATCCTTATGTGTATATTGTAATTATCCTTTGTTGACCAGGTTAGTCCCACTTGGCTAATTACCTCTTTTCAGGGAAGACCCAAAGTGGTATTCACACTAACAGGGGAAATTTGACCAGGGCATTGAGGAAGGCCAGCACACTCAGTAGTACCACACTCCTTAATGCTGCACCACAGTGTCAGCAATTTGAAATTAATCACTTCTACTGGGAAGACAACCCAAAGCCTTCTGGTCTTTCAGCACAAAAGGCAAGTATGCCACTCCAACTACTGACACTGACAGAAAGAGAGGTAGACAGACAGACTGGTAAATATATTTACAAAATGGAAAAACCTGGCAATATTCTTCTTTTGTGGACAATATTGCTTATATTCTGATTATCCAAAACAGTTCAGTCATTTTTCAATCTTAGCATTATATATAATATCTAAATATTGTATTCTTCTCTATTACTCTTCTCTTCCATATTAGAGATCCTTACATACATATGTGGCAAAACAGATGCATTACAAAACATCAGCATACACATGTTCAATACTCAAAAGTGCAAACACTAATCCATAAATAACAACTAAAACAACAGAAGAAACTAAATGCTCTTAAGCTATATGAACATTTTTGCAGATGAGCTACACCCCTTCAATAGCTGAAACAGGAAGCCGATGCCCCTTTACTACTTGTAAGTACTAACTCTGACATTTCTCTCTCTTGTAGGACTGAAGGGTCTGTGTGTTATCTTATATTTATGACATCCGACCAAAGTTTTTAAAGATTTTTATAAAGATCTTGAAAAAGTACTTTGAACAGTTTGATTATTGATTTCAGCTATGAAGGTGCGGCTTGATTTTTGACTTTAAAACACTAAAGATGGAGGCATGTCCATATTCATAAATTCATAGGTTCATGTGTAGGTACTAGGTTATTGGCCCTATGGCCTATATAAGCCTAGCCAAAAAGGTACCCTGGCATTCGCCACCCAAGAAAATTATTTTCCTGTGCCCCTGTCGAGTAGAGCCATTAAGGAGATCCACTCCTCCAGGCTAGTTGCTCAACATAATGCATCCGAAATTATCCAAGTGCAACTTACACTGGGCAAGACTGCAATCCAGTTTGTTGCTTGTTACAGATCCCCCACCATGCCCCAGGATTCCCACTCTTCATTTCTTAAGATACTGGAAAATATCAAGGTACAACAAAATACCTTAGTTATGAGAGATTTCAAGTACTCCACCATCAACAGGGAAAACTACTCATGTACCAACTCATTCACTCAACATTTTCTGTAATACATACATTCCAATGCCTTGGATAAGCTTGTTCACACCACCACCAGAGACAGCAATATCCTGGACCTGGTCATTACCAATATGGGTAACCAGTGTTCCATGCCAGAGGTCAACTCCTCGCTTGTCAGATCCAACTACAAGCTAATCACCCTAGACATCCATATCCTACCCCCACCCCCCATTAAGGAAACTACCATCAAAAAATACTCCAAAGCCAACTTCATGATTCTTAAGACAGAAATGACACCCATGAAGATGGAAAATAGAAGTAAGAAGGCTGAATTTTACACAAATGCACTGTATAAGCACTTACACGATTGCATGGATCGTGCCATCCCCAACAGAACCAAGATGCTATCCTCCAAAAAAAGGAACCCAATCCGGTAGTCCCCTAACATAAACAAATTCCACAATGGAAGTAAGAAGCTGTTGCAAAAAAGAGTAAAATCCCAAGATTGGAGGAACTCTCTTATCAGCCTCAGCAAAAAGCTGAGATCCCTCATAAAATCCTCCAAAGCCAGTTATAAAAATAAAATCACCACTGAATCCAAAGACAACCACCAAGAATTCTACAGCTATGTCAGGAATCTCAATGGCAACACTCAGATCTGCTGTGAGCTACAGCACAATGGCACTAAATATACAGAACCAACCGATATTGCCAACATCCTGGCAGATAGGGGGGATAAAGTTAGCACAGAACCTATCACCCTCCAAAGAGCCCGTCTTAATACCGGTAGAATGTAAAGCCCCTGTAATCATGGATGAACAAGCATGTGAATGGACATATTTGATTTATAGGTTCATGGGTTCATATTGACCTGTGAGCACCTTATGAAGCCTAGTCTTATATTCCCATGGTAGATTTTAACCCTTTTATTTTGCATATGAATAACCCACAGATGGGCCACAAAAGGATATATTGGGACATTTACATGTTTTCCCTATCATAAGGTTCAGGGGTACTAAACTGGGATTAAATATGTGAGTACTCCTCAATTCATCTAAATTACATTACATTTACATGAATAAGAGAAAACTATGCTTTGTGTGGAGTGGAAGATGGTTCCATATAAGTAGTATTCTCTTACACAAATCTGCCCCTGTAACATGCTCTATTTGTTTTATGAAAAGGATTGAGATTCCTTGATCAGGTGTTTAAAATATCATTGGATTGTGAATGTGTAAAAGGTCTGTAGAAAAGGGTATTTTAAAACAGTATGTGCAAGGCAGATCTCAGCTCTCTGTAGCCTGTATGATACTAGAAGGAGGGACAAGGCTTTGAGATTATCTATACAGTTTTTTATGATTTAGGTCCCTGATTTTTTTTGAACTATAAATACAATAAACTGATAAAAAACAAAATAAAGGAACTCCAGTGACCGCAGCACCACCCTCTATTAAAACAACTTTGACAATTTTCTCCTAGGTACAATGGATTTCTTCAGAATATTCATCCCACAAAACCTTACCCTTTTATAGCACTAGAAATCCACATGACTTACACAATTAAAATTTAATTCCCTGATTTGTTTTTTAGTAAGAAAATATTGTGATCATTCCAGTTATGGAAGAGTTTGGGCAGGTATATACCAAATGTCACATTATATTCAGTGATAGGCTTTTACTAAACTTTGGAACACAAGTATAAAATAAGAGGGATAGAAAATAATCTAGTAAATCATCTGATATAGTGATATGTAATCTTCCTCATTTCTGTCAAGAAACTCAAAGCCCTGTCACAATGCACGGTATCCAACAGACTGCTAAGAGGTGGTCTGTGTCTGGCACACAAGGCATCCTCTGACCCAATTCTGATGGATATACTGCATATCAGCAGATCAAATGACATCAGAAATACTTGGTCTAAGCATCTATACCTCTATTGCAACATTAACAAAACAGTTTGATGGAACAGGTATATCTTGCAGAGGAAACCGCTGTTCTGGAATAGACTACCATCCATATAAAACAAAGTTTATCCCTTTCCATATTCAAGCACAACATGGAACTATAAAAGGGAAATAGATAATTTACTACAGATCTGTCCCCTGTACTACCAACAGACAAAAGCAGATCCTAAATGCTTTATCCCATGCAGGGGTCCCCTCAAATTATATATAGTATGCTCTCACTTATTCTCATTAGAGGTAATATATAATTATCAAACATGGCATGGGTAAGACCAGTCTCTAATCAAATGGGATAGGTTAATATTGCGCAAAATGGGAATTTGGCTAGGTTTAAAATGGCCTGCAGTGGCAGCTAGCCTAGCACTTACCTATGAACCTAACAACCAGCAAGTCATAGATTATTCAATGGTTGTAATGGCTTCAGTGGTTTTATATTGACTAAACAATCTCAAATTGGATCAAAACCCCATGTGTTAATTGTCCAAAACACTTTCCTCATAAATGTAACTAACTTTGTTATGAAACAATTTATATTTGGAGCCATTCTTACATCAAAGGGCAACTTATTCCATCTTCTATATAGCCTGATATTAAAAGAAATCTCTACCTATTTTAGTAGTCATTTCACTCAACTCTAACAACTACTAATTAATTAACCCATCATGTTCCAATAAAGGAATACTGAAAGTGTTTCTTATCAATTTGCTTTTACACATTTGAAAATACAAATTATACAATAAAGGCTTATTACTATTCCAAAATGCATACACTGATTGGATAGTCCAATCAGCTTGCATGTTGTAGATCGAGAATATACCAATAAAAACAGGTCTGGCTGCTGAAATATTGTTGAGTGGACAGATTTCCCTTTCACATATACTCATTGCCATCCTTAAATTTATATTACAAAGGAAAAGGTAAACTCTACAACAAAATCAATGACATTCTGCAAAACTCTGAATAGTTCAGACGTAATGTTTACCATGCAACTGATCATACTGCCTGTAACCATTCAGCTTAGTCGTCCACACTTTTGCAGAACATTTCTAATTTTCCTTATGTTTTAACCCTGACCCTTGTAATTTTTTTTTTCTTGAAAATTTGATAAACAAACAAAACAAGAAAGAAAAAGGAAAAGAACAGAGAAACACACAGTCCACTATGGAGGCCCAGTTCTGTATTTCGTTATAGCACATTGATGTACTGTTCAAGCATCAGGGGCCTACATATCATACATATGAACAATACATCAATAAAGAAGGAAAATAGCAGAAGAACATTAAAGCATCATTATACAAAGATAGTCAGGGGATTCAATAAAGCCTACATGGTAATTTTTCACCATGTGCATGTTGCAGCGTGACGCGCACATAGGTGCAGACAGTTTTAGATTCAGTAAGCACTATGTAGAGGGGCACACCCCCGCGTAAACAAGGTAAACACCATGGCATGCTAATTACAGCATAAGCTGTTGAATTGCATGCTAACTAACCAATCCAACATGGTAGAGTTATTCAACAAGTTATAAACCATCAGTGTAGACTCTGTGCTGGTTTCTCCAGTGAATTCCAAAACTTTTGGAATACAACCATGAAAAGGACTCTACACAGACAGAATGTTATTGGCTGTATACAGCTTGCATCAGACACAGTCTGCCCTGAACTAAAACTGTGGCAACTGCTGCATTTACAAGGTAAGTCCCGAACCTGGAGTGTATTGATTAATAATATGAATGTGTGCCATATCCTTGAATTTCATTATTTGGTACAGTACACAAGTAAAGGGTGGGACATCTGTACAGAAAGTACCTTAATATGTGACAGTACAGACTTAGATGTGTCCATTTCTAAGTAGTAGGCCTCAGTCATCAAAGATTCACACAGTCATACCTCAAAAAAGTAGCGATGATCACTGTATGCCCTCAGCTTAGCACCATACGTTTGTAGTGGAAAATCAGTAAAGAGAGAAATTAGAAAGTATGATACACATTGCAGTTTCTGACTTCACAACCCTCACAAGCATACCTCTCAACTTCTTACAGCAGGAAATCTGGACAAAGCCATAAATAATGGGGGGGACAAAGGCTAAAAAACAGAGACAATTTTTAAATATTGCTCATAAAAACTTAGAAAGTAGATAGAATAACATATTTTGCATTAGCACAGATTTTTGTAAAGGTATGAAGATGGAAACTCAAATGTCTGTCATTATTTTCCGACTTAAATCTTCAGTGATTTGCCAACAATTTGCTAGAAAGCCACAATTTTATGAAAAATGGACCAAAAATATAAGGCAGAAATCTGAACATTCTGCTCAAATCTGTACATTTGAGTGGTATGCAAGATCATTCATTGTAAAGTTGGGAAATGCTGATGCCATCAACTGTCAAACTTTCCAAGGCCAATATATATCAAAGGTACAGTTAACAGTTCAACACTACAAATGCAGGCATGCTAAGCACTAAGTTCGCTATGCACCCTGAACATCAGACACAAAGCTTATGTATCCCAGAATCCAAAAGATAGAATACAGGGATATGGCACAGTTATCATCACTTGCACAGAATGTTGTGTGTGTGTGTGTGTGTGGGGGGGGGGGGGCAGGAAGCCCAGGCTGACACAAAATGTTGGTGAGTGTATATCAGTAAGAAAGAAAATCAGGCAGACAGTTGGATACACAAACAAGTGGTCAGTGAGACAAAATGAGTAACTGTTGTGTGTGTGTCTGTAGGGGGTCCTCTAGGTGAAATTGGTGTGTGAGTATCTGCTTGAACACAGCCAAGCTCTGTGCTGGCTCTGCATCTTGGTATGTCAGACAGGTGTGAGCCATTCATGGTGGAGGTGGCAGTTCATCATTGTTGTCCCTGACCATGAGAACTGTCTCTGCAAGGAGTTGCACTGGCATGTCCACATCCACAGTCAGATGCAGTGCTGCTACCTGAATGTGACTGATGTCTGCTGGATGAGCTTCAATCACAGGGAAGCTCAGGATCATGATCTCATAGCATGCCACATCTGGGTGTGGACAGCACAATCACTGAGGGAGCAGTGGAAATATTACCACTATAGGATCATGATTGGCACAGCCACACTGGCTGACAGCAGGTGATGTGGCTGACCTACATTCATGTGGATCCTGTCCTTTGAACAGGCAACACCTTTCCAATATGTGTGGCCTCACTGGAATGAGTATTCATATGCCTACTGGCTGTGTCTGATTTAATTGCATGGGATGGCTGTATGCCAACCTCAGTGCCAGATTCAATCTCTGCACACCCTGACTGTGCCTCAGTTTGGCCACCATCATCATTACAGTCAGCTGATACACTGACAGCAGGTGCAAAGGGCCCACACTCCCACTGTCATGATCACCTGTGATAAAAAGCAAGAAATGCACGAATAAACTAATACCGACACTACTATACTGCAATATATGCTAACAAAGTAACAGTGCTACCACTATTGCAGACAGTACAGAAATAAGCACAACAAGCCTGACATCAACAGCACATACTAAAATATTTATTTAAATTGCTCAGCAGTACTGACATAAAAATGTTTAGCTTACCATCTGCAGAAGAGATTCCCCACTGTAATTCAGATAGTCCTGGAAGAAATGAAGCAGGAGGTAAGAGCAACATCATCACAATTAACAGTAACACAGGGGGTAATACTTTCACCCCTTTATATGTCTATTAACTATACTATCAACAAGACTGTGGCTGACAACTGCAACCTAAGCTAATAACTGTAGCAATCTTCAAACCCCCCCCCCCAAAAAAAAAGAGAGGTGACACAGAAGTGAATTCTTGATTTCAATTGTTTAGCTATATAACATATATAACAGTATTCAACTATTGAAATACCAAACCCTACCTGGAAGTTCCTCCTGGGACAAGCTTGTCTCTGAAACTGTTGCTCCAACATCCAGCACATGCTGTACTGTACTCTTCTGAAGCTGTCTGAATCCCTGATATTGGCCAGGAATTCTTCATTGGGTACTAGTGGTGGTTCACTAGCAGGGCCTCCTCTGGTAACCATCTCATCATAGCCCACTGCAGCTGCTGCCCTCCATGCAGATGTGATCATGTCAGTGGTCCTGTGGCACACCTGATCATATATCCTTTCATGGCCATCCATGGCATTCATGTCAGTTACTACCTGGTGCCGTATTTGCAGCCTACATGCCAAATCTCACTGTAGCCTTTTCAGCAGAAAAGCATCATGTTAACTAAAGGCATCTACAATCACCTGGTTCTCAGCATCAGTAAAGGGGGGGTCTGGGAGGATTGACACACCTGGGTGGCATACTCCCAGGTATCCTAAAAAACAACAGAGGGATAATACAGATAAGTACCACATAACTACAAAATGACTGTTTACAGAGCAAACAGAAAAGGTAGCTACTCAGTATTACCCACTGGAGAAACAGAAGAGAGTCTAGAATTATGAAATACTAACAGGCAGGATGCAAAACAAGGAGACTAACAAGAGCAACATATCCTTGTTTGTGCTATAACATTAACTCACTTTTGTTCTCCCAAAATGAACAGGAAAAGTACACATTTTTCTAACAAATCCATCTTTGAAATGCTAAAAGTGCTATCAAAGGAACTGTCCCTGAAAGATGTTTACATATTTATAACACAGCATTCCATTTTCATATATTGGCAATCATGTATACCTTTGAAATGGCTTTGCAAACATGCCCATGCTATCAGTACACTTCTAATAAATGCATACTGATAAAAATGTTGTTTCAGATTTTTCTTAAATACATTTCAGCATATGCAGTATGTAGCTGACCAAATGGAAGCATACCTTCTGAAGTTCAATATTCCTCATACAGATGCATCCTGAAGAAACAGTCTTATCTGCAGTCTTCCCCACACAAACAAGTCTCCTCACCATCAGTTTACCTAGCTACAGGGTTGCCTTTTTATATGGTGTAGATTCAGGGCTGTTAGCATGCTGAAGATATAAATGAGATGTGAACTCATTATAACTGCTGAATTCCCCCAAATTGGTTCTGTGTAGGAGATGTAAACATAGCATAGGTACTCCCTCAGTGTTTGTTTTTAATGGATTGCAACTGTGAATCATTAGTGGTTGGGAGAAGGAAAACACAATAGCACTGCATGCTGTCTTATTTCCACTGGGTGTGTCAGGTTAGATCTACAAAGTGTTAGATGTAAGGATGGAAACATAAGTAAGCAACACACTAGTCACAGGGTGTGTTCCTTAACATTCAACCTGGCCTTCATTTGTTGCAACTGCATATGATTTTATTTCCTCTTAATATCCTCACACATTTTAAGGTTAATGATATAGAATAGCTTACACAATACATGTATCAGATTACTGCTCAGATAAAAGAAGAATAGTCAGCAAAAACAGAAATGTGAGACAGAACTGTATATTTGCAAACAATAGTAATGACAGGTTGTGTTATCACAAGATGCACTACATCCAAAAACTAATCAATATACAGATAATACTTGTACGGTTTGATATCACTGTAGATGCTGTTGTAGCTGGTTGTATGCAGAGTGAGTTCCGTTTTTTGCTGCAAAGTTGTTTGTGTGGTAAAGAGGGATACGGCACCAATTCTGTGTTCTTAAGGTGCATTGGAGTGAGTTCAAATCCAGACCTATGTAGAAATATCTTATGTTTACAAATATTTTCTAGCGTGTATGTCATAGATTGATTTGCCTCATTTCAACTACCTCCCCTGTTTTTTCTTTTTTTTTTTTTTTTTTTTTTGGGGGGGGGGTGGGACACTTTATGCATGGTGTGCTGCTTAGAACAAACACAGGAACTGGAGAAAAATGAATGTCAGGTTTGGCTGTGCTTATTTCATTTGCACAAAGTACAGCACTGTGCAAACTGGACAACTGGCCAGACAGGACCAGCCAGCCAAAAACAGAAATTGGATGCATTTAATTAATACAACTGTGTATTGTGCAAACTCACTAAGCAATGTTGTGTGGTGGTTAACAGTAAGACATTAAGAATAATTAGTAAAATAGGGAATGTCATGTAACTAGTCCAGTGGCAGCAAGTGTAAGTGTAGTGGTGGTGTACAGATGGTCTTGGGTTCTAATACAGGGTGTACAACCTATGTTTTACTGTTGTGATATTGCAGTTTATAGCAATGAACTGCAACACAGAGAAGTGTTTGTTCAACCTTCTTGTGGCAACAGATGTAAGTGTTGGACTGCCATACACATGGTCCTGGGTTTAAATACAGGATATTCCATGTACTTTTACTGTTGTTCTACTTCCCATTATAGGCACTGCCACTTATGACATTTGACATAGTGGAGTTGATATAAAGTATATGTATGAGGGCTGAGACATTAATATTGTATCAGTTATTTGTGAATAAATATATGTAGTATCATATTTATTACTATATGTATGACTGTGGGTATACTGTGTACTATATTCATCTATTTCTGTTATCTGAACTGGCACGGCAATCACATTTGTGTAACATACATAGACAACTGCCTGTATATCCAATGACCTTGAAATTGCACCTGCAATTATGTAATCCCTCACTGCTTGCCACTTTTGCATTCCACTTACCATCGAGCAAATGCGGTGCTAAGAGGTGCACAGTACTGATCACTGTATTTGTGCAATGGTAAGTGGAGCGTAACATTTTTAAACACTCCCAGTAAACACAATGACTGGAATTGATGGGAAAGCATCATTCTCCATTGCTCTAGATTCATGGCAGACACAGGCATTTGTGGGAAGATGTCAAGTTTTGGGCAAAGAAGTGCAGTGTCCAGGAGTCCAAAATTTTTATTGGACTCCTAGTTAAGACCCACAGTGCCAGGCTTTTGCAGGGGCACTATTCTGGCTCGCAGTATAAATTTGAAGTTTGGGATAATTTAGCCTGGGCTGTAACCAGTGCCACCATATCACGCACACTGGTGACCAATGAAGACATCACTACAATGACCTACAGAGGAAGAACAGGGATATCCTTGACCAATGAATTGTGGAATTTAGGACTGCGGACATCCCACACCTGTGTAACTATCAACAACAGAGAGTACTTGTAAGACGTAAAAGCTGAATATAGACATGATTGGTATTCATAATGGTATTTCATTTTGTTATGTTTTTCCCACAACTGCCTGTGATCATGAGGTAAATATCTTAACCCATGAGGCTAGATTGGCATGGATGATAGAAGCATGTGTTATGTATGCAGCAGAAGAGTAGCGTCATTGTAGCATTAAAAGGTAAACAAGGCTTGTTGGTATTTTATAAAGTTGCATCAAATTGAACTTGCATATTTCAACTGTAAAATCAAGTATGCATACATTAGTCTGTAGCACAAATCAGGAGTACAATATTAGACTCTATTCAGAAGTTGTGAGTTCAAATACCACATTTCCCAACTATGGAGAATGACTAAAAACCCTGTTGACCAACAAACCATTAGACAGTTAAGAAAAGACACTAAGAAATCTACACTCTCTGATAAAAAAAATTACTACCTACAATTCCAACAAACTAATCAAAACAACCCTCAAAACTTCTGGACTAGCATTAACCAACTACTCCACCCAGGTCAATCCACCACACCTAACCCTCAAGACACTGACCATACTAACCCCATAAATACAGCCAATACATTCAATACCTTCTTTACAAATACTATCCAAACACTGGCTTGTCAGTTAACACCCAATAGCTTCACAATACTCACCTATAACTCTACCTCACCCCCTCCTTTTCATTTACAACCTGTCCCAACTACTTACATCCAAACCCTCATACAAAAACTATTTTATTTTATTTATTTTATTTTACATTTGTTGACCGGGCTAGTCCAACTGGATATATGTCCATTTTCAGTAGAGGCCCGGGGAGAAAAGCTCCAATGGTTATTACAAGTTTAAACAGCAATAGGCAATACAATACAATAGGCAAAACAAAGTTAGTTAATATATGTAATATACAAATATGATAGGAGCAAAAACAAAAAAGAAATAATAAAATGTCTTAAAAAATTAAATAAAAAGTTTTTTTTTTTTTTTTTTTTTTACAATGGTCATACAGTATATATGAGATAACATTTATCTACATAGATGTTATGTAAAGGGATAGCTATCATGGATACAGGGAGAAGAGAATGAACATAATTATGGTAGAAGAAAAGAGAGAGAGGAAGAAGGAAAGTTAATCTGGGTTGGTACAGGAGCAAATCCAGTCATTACTGAGATGCATTTTCAGTTGTCTTTTAAAAAGTGGTAGTGCAGACAAAGATGAGATATCAGAGGGTAGTTTGTTCCACATTTTCCCAACAGAGTTGGAAAAGAGGCAGTCACCTGCAGAGTTATTTGGTTTGGGAGTATAAATCAGTAGTTTGTTTGAAGAACGTAGGTGTTTCATGTTATTGTATGGTGAAATGAGGTTAGAGAGTATTGGTATTTTAGTTGGTTGATATAGAATTTTGTGAGCTGTTAAGAGCTGTTGAAGTATTAGTTTGTTGGGAAGTTCAAGCCAACCTAGTTGTCTTAGGTTCAGGCAGTGGTGAGTTCTAAACTGGGATCTTGTAGCAAATCTAGCAATATTATAGTAAGATGTACCAAGTTTCTTGAGGTTGTTTTTGGAGAGATTAGTGTAAATGGGAGAAGCATATAGAAGAGTAGAGATAAGATGAGATCTGGCTAAGGTGGTTCTTGCTTCAGGTGTAAGGAAGGGTTTAATTCTGTAAAGGGATCCAATTTTTTTGTTAACTAATTTTATTGTGTTGTTGATGTGAGAGTCAAAGCTTAGATTATTGTCAACAGTTATTCCTAGTAATTTTGTAGTTGAATCTGGAGAAATGAGAGTGCTATCAGTGGAAGTGAGAGTGAAGTTAAGTGGGGTAGATTTACGGGTAGGTGAGAACAGTAACAGTTTGGTTTTCTTGGGGTTGAGGAGAAGGCAATGGTCTGAGAACCATTGTTCAACAGTGGTAAAGGCTTTTTGGGTAAGAGACTGGAGTTCAGTTTGAGAGGTATCACTGCAGATTATAGTAGAATCATCTGCATATTGTATGCAGGTAGTGTTATGGATAGCTGACTGGAGGTCATTAATAAAGATAGAAAATAGAAGGGGGCCTAGGATAGAGCCTTGAGGTACACCTAAAGAGGTAGGAAGGAGATTAGATAGTGAATTTTTCTAGAGTACTGCCTGCTGACGGCTTTCTAGGTAAGATGTAAACCAAGTTAAGGAAGGGGTATCAAGTGAGAGAGATTTTAGTATGTGCAGAAGAAGTTTATGACTGACCATGTCAAAAGCTTTAGATAAGTCAATGAAGACTGAAGATGATAGACAATTGTTGTTGTGGTTGTAGTTGATGGAGTTGGTAAAGGAGAGTAAAGCAGTGGTTGTGCTGTGGGAAGGTCTGAATCCATGCTGACAGTTAGCAAGTAGGTTGTTATGGAGAAGGTGGTTAAGTAGTTGTTTATGGATACAATTTTCCATAATTTTAGCTAGAGGTGATAGACATGCTATGGGGCGAAAGTTTGAGAAGTCATTAGAGTTCCCCCCTTTGTGTAGTGGGATGATTTGAGATATCTTCCAGATAGAAGGGAAAATTCCTTCATATATAGATCTATTTATCAGAATAGAAATGGGATAGGCAGTGGCTTTGGCTCCTATTTGCAAGAATTCTGCAGGAAGTTTGTCTGCAGAGGGAGTGGTAGGTTTTAGTTTTTGGAGCAGTGATGAGACAAAGGAGGTAGATGGAGGTTGTAAGTGAAGGGAAGGAGGAGTATTACCAGTAGGTAAGAGTAGCTTAGAGGTGTCAGGGGATAGGTGACTAGCAAGAGTTTGGATAGTATTAGTGAAGAAAGAATTAAAGTCATTGGCTATTTGTGTGGGATTGTCTGGGTTAGAGTCCTGAAAGTTCGGTGTGATAGGCTGACCTGGGGATAAAAGATTATTAATACTGGCCCAGAATTTTTTAGCTTCATTTTTGGAGGTTTGTTGCAATTGAAGGTAATAGTTTTTTTTGTCTGTCAGGATGGCTTTTTTTGTACTGTTTCTAAGCTCATTGAAGTATTGGCGGTCAGTTAGATTCTTTGTGGTACACCATTTAGCCTAAGATTTGTTTCTGAGAATGATTTTTTGCCTAGTATTGTTGGTCAGCTAGGGAGCTACTTTAGCTTTGGTTCTAATAGTATGACTATGGGCGTGGTGATCAAAGATAGATAAGAATGTGGAATTGAAGTATTCTACTGCTTCATTAAGTAGGAGATATTTTAGTGGTGACCAATTACATAGTCTTAACTCAGTTTGAAAATGTTCAACGTTAAATTGCTTTTTTGAGCGTAGTGATCTGTAGGTAGTAGATAAGATTCATTGGTTTTATGTCTAATGACATATGTTAGCGAGTGGTCGCTTAGGTCATCTGGTAGGGTACCTGATTGGTAGGTTTGCTGGGGAGTATTAGTAAGGATCCAGTCTAAGATGGTTTCATTATTGATGGTTTTATTAGTTCTAGTAGGACTATTAATGAGTTGTATGAAGCCATATACGTTTATATGGGAGGTGGGGTTTGTATTGTTACAGGAATACCAATCAATGTTGAAGTTGCCTAGGACTAATGTTTCTTGAGGGAGGTTGGTGGAGAGTGAACTAAGGATACATTCGAGAGTGTTAATGTTATTTCCTGGAGGGAGATATGCACAAATGATATTTATGGCTTTACTAGTGTTCACTTGACGTTTGGAGCTGATTACTTCGGCATTATTGTCTAGGGTACAAGTCAGATTTATAGTACTAACTTGGAATTGTGTTTTATAGACAATTGCTACTCCTCCTCCCTTTTTGGTAGTGCAGTCAAGTCTAATGATGTTATACCTGGGTGGACTAAAACTAAACCATGCTGTCCCTCTGCAAATCAACTACCTGCTGATTTTCTACAGCTATCAGCCAAATCCATAGCTTACCCTGTTTCCATTCTGATCAATAGGACGATTACTGAAGGTCACATACCTAGCCTATGGAAAGTCTCTCATATTATCCCTCTCCATAAAGGCGGAAACTCTAATGAGCTCTCCAACTACCGTCCTATTGCCCTTCTCTCCCCTCTAGCAAAGATCATGGAGAAATGTATCCATAGGCAATTACTTGACCACTTAACACAAAATAACTTACTTTCCAGCTGTCAACATGGTTTCAGACCTTCACACAGTACTACCACTGCCCTCCTTTCCTTTACAGATTATATTAACAAAAATCATGACCTTAATAACCTATCTGCGGCACTATTCATTGACCTGTCTAAAGCATTCGTCATGGTCAATCATCAGATTCTCCTCAACATACTACAATCACTATCATTTGATGCACCTTCTATAAAATGGTTCCAGTCCTACCTAGATAAAAGACAACAGGCAGTTATTTGGCATAAGACTCTTTCCACCCTCTAACCAGTTTCACTGGGTGTCCCTCAAGGGTCTATACTTGGACCTCTCCTCTTCTCAATATTTATTAATGACCTTCATCTAGCCATCCCCCAAGCCACATGCATACAATATGCTGATGAATCAACAATTATATGCTCAGCCAAATCCACATCTGAACTTCTCTCTCTTACCCAGAAAGTATTTAACACAGTTGAACAATGTTTTACACAACGTTGTCTTTTTTTGAACCCCAAAAAAACTAAACTCCTCCTCTTTAATCCAACCCACAAGTCCTCTCCACTTGATTTCTCTGTTATATCCACTAACGGCACCATCATATCACCTGACACTTCTACCAAACTACTGGGAATCACCATTGATAACAACTTGAACTTTGACATCCATATCAACAATACAATAAAAACTATCAACAAAAAACTTGGCTCCCTCTATAGAATTAAATCATACTTTTCTCCCACAGCTAGAACAACTATAGCCCATACTCATCTAATCTCTATCCTCCTTTATGCCTCACCTATTTTTACTAAACTTTCAAAAAATAACCTCAGCAAACTGGAAACTTCCTACAATAATACTGCTAGATTTGCAACAGGTAACCCTTACAGAACCCACCACTGCTTAAATATAAAGCAGCTGGGATGGCTGGAACTACAAAACTTGATTAAATTCCATCAACTAACCATCGCCCATAAAACTCTATATAAACCTTCCTGCACTCCTAGTATATCTACCCTCATCACTCCATACACAAATCTGAAATCACTGCATTCTTCTCACAAAAATCTTTTATATATTTCTAAACCTAATAACAAAGCTGGCGAATCTCTCTTCTCCAATGCTGTTGGAAAAACCTGGAATCTTCTCCCCAGTGACCTGTCCTCTCTTCCCTCTCTATCACTCTTCAAAAATAGACTAAAACCCTTCCTTAGAACACACTGGTTGTGCCCCTGTACTAAATCTGACTAGGCAACTATCTATCTAATTGAACTAAACTCTGCCTATCCTTCACTACTCAGAAATTAGTACATATTTTATCCGTATAAATTCTATTTTCCTCCCAAACTTCACTATGCAGAATCTCCCTTTACATTTCCTACTGAAAAATATACTTGTTTTTCTTCATTTTACATTATGTATATACCTATCCTGCCTCCCCTCTAGATCTTAGTCTTTCTATTTATAAATGACTTATAACTGCATACTGTATAGTAGAAGCATTCTGGCACTACAATATTTATTGTTTATCCTCACAGAATAATATGTTTAACCTGCAATATTGTTTTTCTTTTTATATATAATTAATTCTGCTATTTAGTTATCTTTCCTATTATTTTTTGTGTTTATGTACCTGAAATCTGCTAGTTTAATATGAATATTTTAATTTAGTCTTATTTTGTATATTGATTACTAAGCTTTTCATGTATCTGTATTGGAGCTTATCTCCTCAGGCCTCTACAGAAAATGGACATGTATCCAGTTAGTCTAGCCCGGTCAACAAATGTAAAATAAAATAAATATACAATACAGTTAATTCTTCAATTATATTTAAATTAAATTCAAACCTCTATACCAGTGGCACAAATGCCCTGCTGTAATCTGTAATTTGTATAACTGGAACTGCAAAATATGCACATGTCAAGGAGTACTTGCTGCACTCTGTACTATAATGTGCATTGTTAGGAGCCAAAAGTCTTAAAAGTAAAAGTTATCTGTTAGGAGTTCGTAGTCCTAAAAGTAAAAGTTAAGATAATGGAGTCAAATAATTGTATCAATGCACTGGCTGCCACAAATGAAGTTACTAATTTTATAATTTTTCTCTCTCACAGAAATTCTTCTCTCTTTTTTTTATTTTATTTTTATTTTATTTTATTTTATTTTTGTATTGTTTTATTAAGTGTTGTCAAAATATGTCCATGTCATCCATTTGTACCACATCACTAAATGTTCCACAGCACAACATAGTAGACCTGTCCCCTTCCACTGGCTCCAGCACCATTGCTCAGCATGTCTGGCAGCCAACCTGGCAGCACCACGTCTGCACTACCTGCTCCCTCAGGTAATCCTGCCCTGGAGGCTGCTCCAGTAATACCCAGTGGGAGCAGTGGTGGAGGTGGTGATTTTATCACCTGTGCTCAGTTGCCAGGGATGGTGCATAGGCTTGTATGTTGCACTGTTGGTGCTCACCTACTCCAGAAGGACAGGCTGCTCTCCCACATTTCCCAATGTACCAGGAGGAAGAGGTGAAGGAGATGTCAAGCACTCCAGCCAGGGGAGAGTGAAGTGACGGTGATGATAGTCCAGTGAGTCAGGATTTGACTCTCACTGTCACCCATTCTGACAACCATGGATTCAGGATATCCCCACCCTCACCTAATCATGGTGTCCAGCAATTTTTAGTGTCCATCACCGGCTCTGTCTTTTATATTGTTTTTCTTGTGTGTCTGCAATTGCTTCCTCACCTACCCAACCTACATCCCTTCATGAGCATTCCTCTCTCTCTACAAAAGAAAAAAGAAAATGAACACCTGTCCCACTAAAATAAATGTCCTACACATAGCTCTCCATTTTTACACATCTTCATGACACACTTGATTCATTCCAATTAGCTATACAACATGATTGTGTTGTGGCCACCCTCCTATCTGGGGGTGACAGTCCAAATTCAGTTAATATTTTCCACGTGTTCACTTTACACTGTTAAAGAAATGGATATCTATTGTTCTATCCTATCTCACTCCTGCATATTCCTGCCAGCCTTTCTCTTTGTTCTTCCCCTGATTGCTGTCCATTTCACCACTGTGCTGTCTATCCATTTTACCTCTAAGGCATTTTTGAGTGAAGGTGCACATCGCACACCAACATGCAACAATGGAGAATAACAGCAATGTAGTTACATGTATTTAAAAGTACTACATATGCCTGTATTTAAACCCAGTACCATCTGGCCCCAACAAGGAATGTATCAATACATTAACACATGCTGCCACAGACTCAGTTAAGCAGCATGTGCATTCCATAGACTCAGTACTAACTGTTAACTGTCAGACTTTTGTAATGCGGCTCATTTTTGCACACTTAATGTGCAAATTGTGTATTTCACATGCGTATACACTTTGATAACTATCTTGCAAACCTGTTGCTTGCTGTACTATGGAAATGTACATATTATGCTCTATTACTGCTGTTTACTGTTCATTCTCTGTGTATGACATGAAATTACATGTGTAAACATTACAAACTGAGGGCCCTATCTAACAATATGTCTCAGATTTACAATGCATATATCTGTTACCACTCCTCAAGCACTGCAACCCTGGTGTCTCAGTACTGTTTCTACACGTATATCAACCACAGTAGAAAATGTAATATCAAATGTTGTGTGGTATGAAACACACATCAATCTGGTAACATGCAGACCTACAACTATTGATGAATGTGCCTACAAAGACTTATCCGCAAGGCTAGGGAAGAAATCAGAATAGCCCATATCCACAGAGGCAAAGGTGACTTGCAACACACTTAACCCTACCCATTTGTTTTTGTCAAGGGTAGTTCTTGCTCATTGAACCTTGTGGATGTCTTGGATACTGATCCCACAGACCTGAATGATGGATAACAGGACATAACCCCATATTTTGACTTCTCTAAGGCCTTTGACACTATCCCTCATTCAAGTGTCATAGTGAATATCCTCCATGTGTTAATTAAGCCATACAGTAGTACAGGGATAGGCAACTGACTCACATAACTCACACTCTCAAAGTTGAGGACTGCACCTCCACCAGTAGCCAATTACCATTAGAGTACCACAAGGATATGTGCTGGGCCCTCAACTGCTTGAAAACTACTTCCCTGAAGTGCAGACAATGGTAGATGGCTTGTGGTTTACCAAATTTGCAGATGACTGGTAAATGGAGGCACTAATAGAACCCACAATGATGGTAACACATTATTGAAGGAGATGTCACACACAAATGATTGGTGCCAAACTCAGAGACTGAACCTTATAGTATACAATGGTTCATTGTCCCATTTGGCAATGAGGTAACCCTGCTAATTATGATATACATAGTACCCCTCTAAGCTCAAACACAGTGTTTTGAGACTTGGGAACACATGTTGATAACAATCTACACTTTCATCACTATGTGTCCATAATGGTGGCACACACATTCTACATTGTGCATATCATACATATGGACATCACATCCAAGACCAGGGTGGTCATACTTCTGCTGTACTCTACCCTTGTCAGACCACTAATTGAGTACAATGTTCCCTTCTGTCTGTACCTTTCCAGAAACCTGCAGCAAATGGAGAAAATATAGGGCTGTGCCTCGGAGTGTCCAGGGCCTCCAAACATGATGCACACAGAAAGACTGAAAGACCTGTCAGTGTACTTGGTATCAAGCAGGCTGCTGGGAAGTGACATGTACCTGCCCTACAGAGCAGTCTCAGACCCTATCCTATCGGAAATGCTGAACATCTGCAAATCAAATGGGACAAGAATAACTTGGCCCATGGTTCTCAACCTAGCCTGTGACATAAACAGAACATGCTGGAGAGACAGATATATACTCCAATGACTCACACACCTCTGTAATAGGCTCCCACTGTTTGTGAATCAGTGCTCCTCAATGACTCTATTCAAATGCAACCTTGACTACTGATTGGGTGATTGTAAATCACCTCAGGGGTGGCACCTATGCCCATCATGGGCAGGGTCAGTTGGTGCTGCTCAAAGAAATCACTCTGCTAACAATAACCATCCAACTATGCTCAATAAGGCTTCTAAACCTTGTTGGTCCATTAGACTAGTAGCCTCCTATGAACATATAAAATGAAAAGCCTATGCAGGCCTCTCAACATTTTGTCTCCCACACGGTCTGCTGATGTCATCTACTACAAGTTCACTTGCAGTGTTGTAACAGTCAAACTTGTGCCATGGTGCTTGCATAACATACTGTGTTCTGTAGTCCGTGTACCTTATATAGGTAGGGGTTCTGTCCTCACTGCAGGCATGTATCATTGTCTAGCCAGAAGAGCAGAAGTGTGCATCATGTAGTTACCACTCCAATCCCATAAATTGATAGTATTTTGATACTTGCCATGCCTACAGATCCATTTCATACAGGCCTCCCAGCTGCTTCTCTCCAACATGCACTGCTGATGTCATCCACTATAAGTTGGCCTGCAGCTGTGTAAAAGTCAGACTTCTGATAAAGTACCGAGTTCTATAATTTGTGTCCTTAGATAGGTAGTGGTTCTGTTCTCACTCCAGTCAACTGCGTGTGTGTATGTGTGTGAGTGTGTGTGTGTGTGTGTGTGTGTGTGTGTGTGTGTGTGTGTGTGTGTGTGTGTGTGTGTGTGTGTGTGTGTGTGTGAGTGTGTGTGTGTGTGTGTGTGTGTGTGTGTGTGTGTGTGTGTGTGTGTGTGTGTGTGTGTGTGTGTAGCCAGAAGTGTATATCCTGCAGTTACTGCTGCAATCTCATGAACTGACAGCATTTTGATACTTGCACATACCTACAAATTCATTCATGCAGACCTCCCAACTTCTTCTTTCCAACATGCATTGTTGATGTCATTCAAGTTGTCTTGCAGGCATACAGACATTGCACTGCAGTCAACTGTGTGTGCGAGCTGTGGCTTGACATTACAGACAGCATTTTACAACCGTAGGTGGGACAATGTTATATTCTTCTCAATAGACACTGCTGGCATAATCAGCTTTATGAGATTTTTGGGTATGCAGTGCTCCCACCATGGCAGGGTCAGGGACTTGTCTGGAGGCAGGCAGAAGTCACCTTATCATATACAATAAAGATTACAGTGACATGGCTTTTAATATATCCACATAGATCACAGCATGGTTTGTAGGCCTCATGTTATGTTGCTGAGAAAGCCTTGTGGTCTCTCCAGATGCTACAAATGTCTGGTGAGGTATATGAAAAAGAGAGCATTATATACTATTAGTGTTATGATGAGGTTTAACTACAGTGCTGTCATACAATCCTAAGATCTCAGTATGATGGCATGACTTATGATTTGCACAAAATAGGTTTTCAATACAAGTGTGGACACATGATGGTCAATGTTCAGACTGCTATCTACATGTGTTCCTACTGCTTGCATCACTGGGCTTCTGCATAGCAGGACTGTTGCCAGTGCTGAGATTAACATTGAATTCCCTGGACATTACAAACACACATTTCTGCATTTATTTGTAGATGATGTGCCTTTGTCACCATTCACTTTTGTGTGTTACCTCCTCCTATACTATGCTACCACCATTGGTGAACTCAGTGATTGAACACAATATGCAAGAATCAGCAACCTCCGTAAGCCAAAGGCCATTTACTTTACCCTGAACTGTCAAGAAATATAGTTCAAACAGTGAAAGCCAAGCACAGATCTCTGGGGTTTGCCAATGGTGAAAGCTCTACTGGTACAGATTGATTCACCAACTTTCACATGATGTGTTTTGTCACTGAGCCAGTTGATTACCCATCAACTAACATAAGTGTAAATCCCCAGCTTTGAGGTTTTCTCAATGATACTGCATGTGGGATTGTTTCAAAACCCTAGGCTCAATCATGATAAGCAGTATGCACTGTCTTGCCTTCATGCAGGCCTATCACACAGAATTAATGGGTTATAAAAACATCACAGGTCACCTATTGTGTGACTTAGCACATACACCTTCCTGACATGGTTGAATACACAATTCAACCCACCCTCTACATGGCCTATGTTCCCAGACAAGGGTGTACATCAACATGCATCCACCTGAGTTGGAGGGACAGCACGTGATGCATGCATGTATAGAGATATCCTGACTCTCCTTGACTGTGTGGTAGACCAACATGTCATCATAGACCTCTTTTACATGTATACTAGTAATACACCAGCTTTTGTGCAACAGACCTGTATGAGTTGTAAATGCTACATCAAGTCTGTTACATCTGAAAGATGTCCTGAAAGAGGTCATCGAGGGCATGCATAATGATAACAGTATCATCTTGGGGAACTTGACCAGGTGAAGGCATTTGACAGAAATCTACATTGAGGTATTCAATCAACAGAAGCATGAAAGGATTTGGTGAATCAGGAAACAAACACACCACCTTGGTATAATGTGGACATCACACCCTGTAATCAGATCAATAGGTAAGTGACCCATGTCCTGTTGTAAATGGAAAGTGGTACACCCATCAGCATGTGGTCACAGTGCTGACTACTCCCTTGAATGTAACACAACTTATAGATGCCCCCCTCCATGGGTCATGAAACCCAAGAAGCCTACTTGACCAAACATGAGACAATCCAAATTTTACTGAACACACTGGTTATGGAGGATTTCAATTATCCCACCATCAACTGGGAAACCTACACTGGCCCTAACTTGATAGCGCAAAAGTTCCTTGACTTTGTTAATTTAAATGCCCTGGAACAAATTGTCCATACCTCGACAAGGGGAACAAACATTCTGGATCTGATCCTCACCAGCATGTCAAACAGATGCACTGCCACAACTGTCGGGCCTTCATTAGTGAAAACTGACCACAAATCAGTCACCTTTGAGCTGGCACAAACAGCACAACTCACTAAGGGTGAAATAAGACTAAAACCTTAGCCAAGGCAAACTATATCCTCCTACATCAAGGTATAAATACATTCCAAGCCCCACCCCAACCTGGAAATTTAACTATGCTGAAGCTTACACTAAAGCCCTGTACAATCACTTGCATAAGTGTTTAAACTCAGCCGTACCAGAAAGAATCAAAACCAGAGCCTCAAGTTAAAACAACCTACCATGGTGGATATCCAGCATAAAAAAACTTTGCAATAAACACAAAAAGTTGCTGTTCAAGAAAACAAAGGCAAGGCCCAAACAATGGAAAAACACCCTCCTCAGCCTCAACAAGCAAATAAGATAACTTGTCAAATGTTCCAAGGGCTCCTTTGAGAGAAATAGCAGGTATAGCCAAGGATAACCATAAGGCCTTTTACAGCTGCTTACATAATCTAAAAGGTAGGACCCAAGCATGTGCAGAACTAGTGGCCAACAGTATCAGACACATTGACCCTACAGAGATAGCAAACCTGCTAGCAGATAAGTTTGGTAAAAATTTAACTTCCTTATCCTCTCCTAATTTACAACAAAACTTCCTCCAACCCTCCACTACATATCTGAAGAGCAGGTCCTCAAAGTCTTGTCCAAGGCAAAAAACTCAGCATCTATGGGACAAAACAACACCCCAGGCTATCTTATAAATAGGCTTAAACATGAACTAGCATCATCACTAAGTACTCTTTTCAGTCATAGCCTAACCGCAGGCTTTGATCATGTGGAATAGAGAACAGCAACAGTTATTCCCCTCCACAAAGGTGGCCTAGCTACAGACCCTGGAAATTACAGACTCATAAGCCTGACCAGCCTCATCTGTAAGGCCATAGAATGTATCATTATGAACCTCATAAATAAAGACATAGGTTACCTCCAAGCCCTGGATCCTATCCAGTTCAGTATTGTGAAGGGCAGATCCTACCTGGTGGATTTCTTTGAAAATATGACGAAGGCCATTGACGAGGGCAAATCTGTGCACACACCATACCTCAACCTGGCAAAAGCCTTTGACACAATCCCACATTCAGGCATTACTGATAAACTTAGTAAATTGAATGTAAACCCCATTGTTGTAAAATGGGTTATCAACTGGCTCACAAACTAGACATACACTAGGAAAGTGGGTGAATCCACATCAAACAGCAGACCTATTACCAGTGGGGTGCCACAGGGGTTAGTTATGGGCCCCCTACTGTTTGGTACATACTTCTCAGAAGTTCAGAACAAAACTAAGGGAGTGTGGCTGACCAAGTTTGCAGACAACTACAAACTAGTTGCAATCATTCAATCCCCAAATAATGTCAGTATACTCTAGCAGGGTCTCACACAGACCAGTGACTGGTGTATTACTCATAATCTGAAACGGAATGCAAAGAAATGCATCATCATTTCCTTCAGCACAAACAATGTCCCCTCACACTATCAAATGAACAACAATACCCTAAGTACCCATGAAGTGGTAAGGGACCTGGGATCGCTAGCTGATTATGACTTTGACTTCGACCAGTATGTGTCTACTGTAATAAGGAAAGCTTTTTACGTAGCGCACTTGATTATTAAAGGCATTGCCTCGAGAGCCAAAGAAGTTTTACCCTCCTATACTCAGCACTTATCCAGCCCATAATTGAGTATAACACCCCATTTGGCATGTACTGTACTAAGCACCTGTAGCAATTAGAGACACCTCAGAGGTTTCTAACAAAGAAGATCAAGGGGCTCCATCATGTGCCTTACACAGACTGACTAAAGTCCATGTAACTATACTCCATATCATATAGACTTCGTAGGGGAGACATGCCTGGCTTAAGAGAATTCCAAGATCCAAACCTAATGAACTTGCTGCATATCCATAAATCAGACAGGACTAGGGCTACCCATTCCAGTGACTTAAATATGGCCTGTGACTTAAATAGTTACTGCTGGAGGGATAGATTTATCTCACAGTGACTGCCATGTCTTTGGAACAGGCTACCAATTCATGTGGAACAGTGCACCTCTATGACACTGTTCAAGAGGAACCTGGAACAGTGGATAGGGCACCATAAATTCTTACCAGGGATAGAATCCACAGCCCTCCCTGGACATGGGAAGTCATCACTATATGCAATCTTGGGTATTGACTAGCATTTCTATGGTATTACATTGAGATGAAACAACTAGGCCTAAAATGATCTCCGGCATACCTCTCAACTGTCCAGATTTTCTCAGAATGTCCAGATTTTTGCCTCATATTTTTGGTCTGTTCCTCATAAAATTTGTGATTTTCTGGCAAATCACTGGGATGATCTGAGGATTGAAGTCACTAAATTATGACATACATTTCAGTTTCAGACTTCAAATCCTTCAAAAAATGCATGTTAACACAAACCTGTTATTCTAGCAACTTTCTAAGTTTATAAGAGGAATATTTAAAATATGTCCCTATTTCTGGGCCTCTGTCCCCCCATTTTGTCAGGCTTTGTCCAGATTTCTAGCTCTAAGAGTTTGAGAGGTATGATCTCTGGGTTGATAGCCTAGTAAACTACTATGATCCGATGACCCTAAGTACTGGGTATGTGAAGGACATTCACATCAGAGGCCATAATAACTTCATGGTTACCAGACTTCTGTGAAGGACATTCACATCAGAGGCCATAATAACTTCATGGTTACCAGACTTCATCACACCAAAAACTGTGTACAGTGCACCCTTCTTCATGTTCCTACCTACACATCTTGTAGTGGTGTGTAACATAAGTGTACCACCTTTGTCACAGTGTGCTGTCATGCAGCTTATTGCCCATACCTAGGTATTCTTTCTGTGGAATATACATGACTGTCTGATGGTGCGGAACACCAATCAAGTTGTTACACCAGATGCATGTTTGCTTCCTGTTCTGCTTGTGCATACACTACATACATAGGTGTTTGTCAAGATTAATGGCATGCATATCATTTGTGACAGTGTGGATTATGCCATATGTGTATGTGTGTATGTATATATATATATATATATATATATATATATATATATATATATATATATATATATATATGTATGGTTCTACCTGAGTTAGTCGACACACCAAAACACCGACAAGCGAATCGCGAGCCCCAGAAGATCGACAATTCAGAAGACCGACGCGACGGATGAAAACACCGATGCCGAGGATGCCGACATGGGAAAAGGCTGTGTAAGTATGCGGTAGTGACGGACGTTAGGGTGCGAGTAAGGTAAGTGTGGATATTGACGGTCTGTGGGGATAGGGGTGGGTTAAGTGAGTTAGGGTCAGTGCGCGGGTTAGGTAAGTGTGTGGTAGTGATTGTGTTTGGGTTAGGGGCGGGTTAAGTGAGTTAGGGTTAGGGAGCGGGTCAGGTAAGTGTGCGGTAGTGATTGTGTTTGGGTTAGGGGCGGGTTAAGTGAGTTAGGGTTAGGGAGCGGGTCAGGTAAGTGTGCGGTAGTGATAGTGTTTGGGTTAGGCGGTTTAAGTGAGTTAGGGTTAGGGCACGGGTTAGCTGAGTATGCGATAGTGACGGACCTTAGGGTTAGGGTTTGGGTTAGGGTTGTAGATAGTTGTGTATGTGAGGTTTAGTGTGGGTTTGTAGGGATTTTGGTGTGCTTGTGTTGTGTGTGTGGTTTTTGGACAGGGAATATGTTTTGTTTGTTGATTGTTGTGATTGTGGTGTGTGCAGTGTATGAGGTTTTGTGTTTGTGTACCGTGGTTATTTCATTGTCGGGCATGTGGGGTTTCGTGTTTTGCCACTGTCGGTTATGTGGTTTCGGTGATTGCGTTGTCGGTGTTTTGGGGATTCGATTATGTCAGGTAGAACCATATATATATATATATATATATATATATAAAGTGTGTGTATGTGTGCATATACATATATATATATATATATATATATATATATATATATATATATATATATATATATATATATATATATATATATATATATATGCATGCCATGCACACAAGGCAACTAGCCTGTATTGCCCATACTGTCACATACAGGTATAGCAGTGTCCCTCCTAACACCTCCTGCAGATATTACAGTGCCAGAACAGTGTGCATGGTTACCCTCATAGATTGTGGCCGTATCATAATAGTTCAGGTGTGTGTGGGGGCTCATGTGTTATCACTCCACATCACATATATTACATCAGAGGCATGGGATTAGTGGTGGTATTATTTTGATATTGTCCATGAATATGGTTGGTTCTTGTCACTTTGCTCAAGTCCTCTGCTGAGAGTACACATATTCAAGTATATTAATTTGCAGAGCTTCACAATATGCACCCTTCCCCAATTGTATGTCATATCCCTGATAGATGTCCTCTGCATTCTTCATGTAAGGATGCTTATCTTGCACAGACTTCCTCCCTATTGTTATGTCACCTTGTGTGACAGTCACAGACAACACATTTTCATTGTACAATCCATACTGTACCATATAGATATGTGCTTGGTGCTGCTACTACAACCATCTTCAGTTGACATGCCCTCCTCTGCTGTGCATGTGGGAGTTTCACCTGTCCTCTCTCACTGTGTTCATTTCTACAATTCATCTGTGTGCCCCTATTCAATACACGCACTATTTTACATGGCAGTCCATATCCTGTTACAAATCATAACAGAGCTTCAGTACAGAATGCCAAGAATGGGATATCACAATACTCTGCATTGTAGGTACACTGTTCTGTACTGTGTCTCAACCATATACTTCACAGTCATACCTCACAACTGTCTATTCCCAGGATGTGTGGATGTTTTCTTTGTCAAACTTGGGGCTGTCTGCCATATCACTGGAATAACCTCTGGACTGATGTGACTCGATATTACATGCATTTGAGTGCATACCTTTCAACTGTCCTAATCTGTTCAGAATGTCCATTTCTTTGTGTACAAATCTTTTTATTTGTGTTTATTTTGTGTTTTAAACTGTAAAAATGTAACAGTTTGTTGAATGTGTTTTTTGGAGCTTTTCTCTCTGGGCCTCTGCTGAAAATGGACATGTATCCAGTCAGACTATCCAGGTAAACAAATGTAACATAAACAAATGTAAAATAAAAATAAAATAAAGAAAAATGTTTCTTATGTTTGTAATCTTTTCCTAACAACATTTTTGTTTTCTAGCAAATCAATGCCATGTCATTGCAGATTGAAGACAGAAACTGATGACTGACATTTGAATTTCAAACTTCATGCTCCTCAGAAAGTTCACGCTAATATATAACATATTATTCAATCAATTTTCTAAGTTTAGAATTGCAATATTAAAAATCTGTCCCTGTATTTGAGCGTTTGATCCCCCATTATGTATGCCTTTGTCCACATATCTCACTCAAAAGGGTTGACAAGTATGTTTTAGTTTTATTCTACTACATTTCTATGTGACATATATGGCAAATATGTCCCTATTTCTGGATAAATGTCCCTGAATTATGTTGGCCTTTGTGGAGATGTGTTTCACTAACAAATGCACATCTATCTGTGAAGCCCTGGTGGTCACTGCGACATTCTGTACAAATCTGCAGAACAGAGATACTGTGATGTATACAGAACTGTCCATGTTCGCTTACATGGCTTCCTGACTGGCAACAGTGTTACCACCCATGAAACCTTAAGAGCACCAAGCAGCATTAATATACATTGTGTACTGCCACTCATCACACACCTTCGTGCAAACACATAATCTCCATGTAGGCTTCATGTGGAGCCTTACACAGAGTTTATTGAATCCTGTGTATTATTTAAGAAAGTAAAGCAATTTTTCTCTCAAATGGTGTTAGGGTATAATATTAATGACCCACTCCTAGATGTAGGTATCACAGGATTAACCCATGTTTGGCTTTGTTTCATCACCCAGGCTTTATTCTTATGATCAAACCACACCAGCCATGGGTTAATCTTATGATAGCCATACTTATTAGTGGGTTAATGCTTAATTATACAATAAAGGTTAATTACTATTCAAAAATAAGCCCACAGATTGTACAGCACAGCCAGCATGCCTGTTGTAAATTGAGGCTATACCAATAAAAAAAGTCTGCCCGCTTCTGACGTACTACTGAGCGGTCAGACATTCTATTGATATATATTGAGGGACAGAACAAAATATAGGAAAATTCAGGTACATTATGCAAAACTAAACAAACAGAAACCTACCTTCTTTTCCTTGGATTTTTGCACTGTCCCTCATAAAAAAACAGTTTATTATTTTTAAAACCGTTAAGAGAAAATAAACCGCAATGGATATTCTATTTTCTCCATTGTTTTTCCTGCACTGCACTGCAATGATGCACCGTGCAAGTGTAGGAATCTAAGTCCCATACACATGCACAATACATCAGTCTAAAGAAGAATGCATGGAAGAAGGCTTAAGTGCCCTTATACAAATGCATTATTAAAGAAAGGTATGCAATTTCTTTAATTGTATAACTGCAGTAATTCACTTCTGTTTGTGGGTACATCAGGATTTACCCATGGTTGGCTTTTTTAATTATTTAATTACTCGGGCTTCATCCTCATAATAAAACCACAAACCATGAGTAAATCCTGATATAGCCAACCACAGTGGTAGATTATTGCTTAATTAACTCCCAAAAAAACTTCTATACAGTACAGAAATGTTCAAGCATCTTAATATTTCTTCATATTTTAAGTTACTTTCACCATTAACTTTTCTTCTAAAATGTAGTTATACTTCCTCCAACTTATTAAAATAATGTCATGAATAAATACACCCCCGCAGTATTCCATTATTGATCTCACTTATGATTTATAAATAGCACCCGTGACTTTAAATTTCTTGAAAATATTGCTTTAAATAAAGTTAAGCCAAATAACATTTCCTCAGAATGGTGGTGACATGACCTGGAAATTTTAATTTGTTTGCAAGATTCACTCCCTAATTCATACATTCGTTACTTTTTATCAACTTAACTAAAATAAAGTTCATTATATAGTTGATCATCTTCTAATATCTTTTTTAGTCTATTCATCCAAAAACTCCAGTCAGTAACTACAGTAGAGCTAACTTTATCAGTATGTCAAATCCCTTATTTCATTGGTGCAATTCAGGGAAACCAGTGCAGCCGTTTGGCCTTTGATTAAATTATAAAAAAGTACAAATGTCTTCGGGCATAGTTTTCAAGTGGTTCTGAAGGGTGCAGTTATCTGTTCATTATTAGTAGAAAAAAAAACCATTAACAACAGCATTAAGTTAATATTCTTAGTAAGCAACATTAGTTTAGTCAAGGAATTACTAAAGATGTATTCCAAGCAGACATAAAATTGAATCCATTAGCTATAAAGGATCATTCATTAGGTGTCATAATATGTTCAGAAGTATTAAACACCAAAAGCTCTTGTTTGTCTTTCTACTCTCTGTATGTTTGCCTGTTAGCATGATGCCATTGATAAGCCCTACAGATTTCTCCATTTTCTGCCTCTGATCCTTCTTGTATTGTACGTACTGAGCAGAACTCTGCCTTTTCTCTTGGGAAAAGGTGAAAAAAACACTTTTCTGATGTATAACCGTTGAGTCTCCATTTTTGCTTTTCTTCAGACAGACTAACAGCAGCTATGACAGTGTGAAGACATGCAAATTAAGCTAGTCAAGATAGAGACTTGTTCTGAATTTTAGCTTTATTTATATTGGGTAACAATGTCACTAATACTGTTAATATATTAATTGGGATAATAAATATTTGGATTTGATTAGATATAGGAGATAAAGAAGATATAATTACTTTTAGGTTTTAAACCTGTAGGAAATGGACATTTGGGGCTGAGGCTGGAGGTTCTTTTAAGTTGTATTGAGAAGAAAATTAATAAGATGATCTTGGGATGAGTAAGGTAGCTATTTATTATTTTATGAACTCATGCTTTGCTTGGATGTTTGGTCACTGTATGTAAAATTGCAAGTTGCATGGAGTTATGCAAAACAAAAACTGGATCTGGAACTTGGTGTGAAAAACTGAGGGGCTGCCAGCCCAGCCAGATAGAATTTTGTAAATAATTCTGTCATTGTAAATATGAATATGATCCACAGGCTTGTTTCACAAATGTAAGAAAAATGTTATGTGCTAAACTTCAGAAATGTAACCACAGTGCTCCCTGCTGGAAGAAAGCAGAAATGTGTATAAACTCTATGCCTATGTAATGTGTGTTTTCATGGTAGAAAACTAGGACATACAGAGTTAACTGGCAAACTCTAAGAAAATAAGCTTATAAATAAAGAACTTTATGACGTGTTATAAAGCCAGTTATCTCAAGCTAGGAGGCAGGGTGTCTGGGCTAGGAATTTCTTTCTATTGTCTTAAGACACAGTTAATTGCTAGGTTTCCAAGGTAATTGTTTTATGACATCCAGCTCAGGCAAGCTTCAAAGAGAAGTGTTAGCTTCTGAGAGATAAGTATTCTTAACATAAACATGTTCAATTTTAAGTTCTGTGAGCCTGGGAACTTAAGTAGAGGTGACAAGAATGATGTAATCTGAAATGACTCAGCAGTAATGTCTATATCAATTTAAGACTATCTCAGAGAGAAAGATTGAGCATTTTGTATCTTGTCTTGGATCTAGTAAGAACATCCACTCACCAGCACTTGCTTGCTCTGTATCTAAGTAGTATTTAGAACAGTGATTTTTCTTAGAGATAGATAGGAATATAGCCAGATTAGTCTAGATGTTTTCTATATTTATGTCAGACTATCCTACAATATTGTTTTAAAGTATTTCCTGTGATTTTTGAACTCTGTAATGTCATTGTGTTGAAGTAATAAGTATTGTCTGGTGTTTTTACTATTTATTATTAAATATTTTTAAACCTTTCAACTGTGGCTGTTTTATGTAGAGATAATTTAAGCTCTAGAGTACTTGCATGTATTTGGTGATACTGTACAAAGCCACTCCAACAGCCTTGCTGTTCGTCACACTTACTAATTGGATAATAATAATATTGCACAGTAAATTGGACATCCTTTGGCAAAGGTCTTTATAGTACCTGATAAGTGTAATTGGTGGCAGTGGATTACTACCTTATAGCCTGGGTGGAAGGGGGGCATAGCTGGAGAACCTATGCTGGCCTTCCCCAGGAGTGTCTATCTGTTTGTATATAAACCAAATCTCAAAGTGTGTGTGTGTGTCAGCTACTTGGGTAGGGGCATGAACCACTGGTTGGACAGAGAGGGTACTGGAGGTTTTGGCTTGACTACTCGGCTGAGATCTGAACCCTATAGCTGTGCCAGTGAGGAATCTTATTGGAGATCTAGGGAGAAAGGGAGAAACCAGCCCCAGACTGACTGTGATCTCTGTGTGCTCTTAAGGGAAATTGTACTTTACTGTGTGTGTACTTGTTGTCCTCCAAATGTGGACACCTGTCACTGGTGATAGTGGTGAGGACTGAGGCTCCTTGATTACTGGGCCAGTGCACAGGTGTCACACATGACATAACAATGATTACACTGATTGCTCTGAGTTACTGCACAATCGTACCTCTTATAATGAGCCAAAAGATATTGCCAACATGCTGGCCAATAGATTCATGGCTAACTTTACCCCTGCCTCTCAAAAAATGCAATCACAATACCGGAGGAATGCCAGGCACCCAGCATTACTGCAACAAAGGTTAAAGTTGCATTGTAAAAGGCCAGGAATACAGCTTCCATGGGACCCAACAATATCCCTGGATGTGTTCTACATGAACTACAATGTGAACTGGCACCACATCTGTGTGCCCTGTTCAATCACAACCTCACCTCAGACTTTGTCCCTACTGAATGGTGCACTGCTACAGTCATCTATGGTCATAAAGGGAGAGTGACTACAGACCCTGGGAATTATTGCCCCATTATCCTGATGAGTCTGATATTTAAGGCTATGGAGCGCATCATCATGGACCTAATTAACAAGAATATAGGTAATCTACAAACTCTAGATCCCATGCAATCTGGTTTTGTGAAGGGTAGATCATGCCTGCACAACCTGGTTGACTTGTTTGAGTCAGTCACCAAAGCTGTGGATGAGAGCAAGGCAGTTCATACAGCCTACCTTGATCAAGCCAAGGCCTTTGATACCATTCTGCACTTAGGAATTATTGATAAACTCATCAAACTAGGCATCAACCCTTATATCACTAGGTGGTTTGCAAAGTGGCTCACAAATAGAACACACAGTGTGAAAGTAGCAGACTCCAAGTCAGACTGCCAACCAGTCACAAGTGGAGTCCCACAGGGATTGGTCCTGGGTCCTCTTCTATTTGGCATCTATGTCTCAGAAGTCCAATCCAACACAGGGGGACGCTGGCTGACCAGGTTCACAGACTACTGCAAGCTGGGAGCCATCATTAACTCCCCAAGTGATGTAGACATGCTACAGAAAGGCTTCACAGAGACCAATGACTGGTGTCGAAAACCATGGCCTTAAGCTTAATGACAAAATATGCGTCATCATCACCTTTGGGAAAACCTCAGTTCCCAATAATTTCCACATCAATGGGAGACGGCTGAACACTGAAGGCATTATAAGAGATCTGGGGACACAGGTTGACAGCAACTTCTCCTTCGACCACCACATTGCTAGTGTGGTCAGAAAGCCCCTTCTATGTGGCACATCTCATTGCCAAGGGTTTTGTATCCAGGAAGAAAGAGGTCATCATTTCGCTCTACTCTTCCCTCATTAGGCCAATCATCGAGTATAATGCCCCATTTGGCATGTACCTCATTAGACACATGCAACTGCTAGAAAGGCCACAAAAGTACCTCATGAAGAGATCCTAGGCCTTAAACACATATCCTACATGGACTGACTCAAAAAACTCGAGCTATTCTCTGTCTCATATCGTCTACGAAGAGGTGATCTCTGCTTGACTTACAAAGCCATGTCTGACCCAGCTCTGTTAGAAATGCTGCATCTAAAGAAACTCCAATCCCTCCACACCACATGCTCCAGAGACCTCAATCGCATTACCATAATCAACAGAACATGCTGGAGGGACAGGTTCATAACCCAGAGACTGCCCATGCTCTGGAATAGACTTCACATACATGTAAAGCAGAGCATCCCAATGGCACTTTTCAAGAGAAATCTTGATGAGTGGATGGAAAATAGAAAGTTCATCCCAGGGATCACAGTGGCTCTACTTGATATAGGCAATGGGAACTAACGTCGGGCAGCACAATGCCAGGGCACGTCTATGGGCTAGGCTTGTAAAGGCTCCAGGGCATACCTCTCAACCGTGCTGAATTTCTCGGCTTTTAATGATTTTGAGGTCCAAATAATGGGGTACCATGAATTTCCAATTGGCCCCCTTTATTCCCGATTAATTTGTGCTTTTCATGGCCTTTTTTAAATATTTTCCACCTTGGCATTCTTCCACTGACATCATCACATGTGCGATGATGTCAGCATCATGAGTGGCCTGCCAGCCAGTCTGAATTCGGCTGAGGGCTCAAGGGGTGTGACTGGGCATCAGCAACGTGCTTCAGGATAGGTGCAGCAGCAGGCAGCTAATGAATGAATATCTGATTCAAGGAGGCAAGACAAGTGGAGGCAAGTAGTACAATAAAGGAATCCGCAAGCCTGCTGTACAGAAAAAGGTTACTGGTATTGTTGTTGGCTTCTTTTTTGGTAAGTGAACATTGTCAATTGCGAATAAATAATGTGAATGCATCATTTTGACTGATGCCATTATACCTGATATTCCCAAGTGTTTTTCAGGACTGTTAATAGTAGGTGTGTCTACAAAGCATGGAATAGCTTTAAAAAGCAACAAGACTCTTGACTGTCCATGCTCACACCAGTCTGTCAGTAATCCCAGAATTTTTAATCTGTTATTCTACTTATTAGTGATTTATTATGAACTGTACACGATCAGCATCGCACTGGTGGAAATACTGGTGTGGCTAAATGTTTTACTTAAAAGGTTGACATCCTGGGATCGACCCCTGGCCTATTCTGTGAATGTCGGTAGCAACACAGTACAAGTTTTTATAAACTTTGGTGTACAGTTAGTAGCATAATTATTCTTGTCAGTTTGACTGCACTGAATTCTGTATGCAGTCCACACAATGGTGTAAACCATGTCTTAAAGTGTAGTGAGTGGGACCAGAACCTTCCCGATAGTGTGCTTATTCATTATAATAGGCTTGTCAGGAATTTACCTTTTTGCTTGTAGCTGTCAAATATTTGTTAGTAAACATTTCTGCATTTGTTAGTTCTGCTTATGTATAATTTATGCAAGTTTGCCTGTATATAATTTTATAACATATGTGATTACACTTACATGTATATCTAGTATACACATTGACAAAATAAGGTGTTCCTGCATAGCATACCACAGACACAGGGAAATGTGTAGTTTTTCCTGTCAGGTATTGCCCCCAGTCTTACATAGGCTCTCAGTCTTGCTGATGGTAGCAGCTGCTGTAACATAATAAAAAGTACAGTGTAATGTGTGAAGGGCAGTTTGATAAAATCTCAAAACAAAACAAATTCAAGAACAGATGGTTTTACCTTTGCTCTATGCTTGTAAAATACCTTTGAGCAAAAACAGCAAGTGCATTTCTCTAACAGTCAGGATAAAAAAGAGCAAAAGCATCAAGTACATTTCTTCAACATTCAAAATATGAAAAATAAAACACTTATCTTCCTAATACCTACACTCCTGATCAGCAGTACCAGTTATTTGAAGTTTTGGTTAATAACTCCTGAATTGCACTAATATCTTTGACACATCAGAAGGGTTGTGGAAAATGCATATGCATTTGCTGCACATTTAAAAAAAAATCGGTTGCCATTTACTACAGGGCCTGGGGCTGGGCCCATATTTTGGTTGTCTGTTCTACAGTTTACTTTTGAAAGTTGGTATCCCACAATTCTATTGGATTAGGTGGGGTTATGCAATTATTATGCAAATGTTATATTAATCAGCATACAGATTTGTACCTATTTTTCATGGGCCTTTGTCCAGATTTTTGATATTACTTTGTCCAGATTTTTGATATTTCCAGGTTGAGAGGTATGCTCCAGGGCCATTAGCCTATTGCACATGCATGAACTTATAAACATTACATTATACAGTACCTGAATAAAGACGGCCATCAGTCCATAACCATTTTGTCATACATGCTATAGAACTAGGGTTCATTCTCCCTAACCTCTTCTATTTTCCCTTAGTGGAGACGGTTAGGGTGGTTTCTCTTCAGATCACTGATTACCATCATGGGTAATGATCACTGCATCACTCACTACCCTGATAACATGGTGGCAGGAATCCACCTTATGGTGGGATCATTGTACAAGTCAACTGCTACAAATGAAGTAGGTGCAGAAAGAGTTTTATCACCCTGCTGCACCACATGGGAGCCCTTTATACCTCAGCTTCTACAGCAGCCACAGTCACTTGTCAGGCTAAACTAGGATGCAACTTTCAGCTGAATCATATTGACATACATCAAGGACACCACATGATATGAATCAATGGGCAATATGACAGAGAAATGTAACCAATGCCAATTTTAAGTATGCTGATCATAACAGATATGCACTAAGAGATGAAAGATGCACATGTCTGCCAGCAGATATACTGCACATTAGCACAGAGAAGCACAGCAAATCATGGAACTGATGTGTCATCCTGCTGCTCCTGGCCAGTGACCATTTTGCCAAAACCTACAGGCATGTAGATTTACACAGCTGACTGGTCATGCACAGAATAAATCATGCAGAAACATAGGAACAATGCAAGGCAAGCAGTCTTGAGGACCATAAGTTGCCTAGCCATTTATCATATCAATAAGACAGACTTAAAAGTTTGTGCCTCCCTTTTTAAGCACTTATTAGTGTTCACATTCTAAGCTGAGCAGGGTTATACATGATAACCCTGGTGTAAACTTGTGTCTACACATCTGTGGCCTACCAGTTTATGTTCACAAGCTGACTGAGGTTCTATACTACACTGTGGGGCTATTAGCAGCCAGTGCTACATGTGCAGTTCAGATATGTCTCTTCTAAATTGCACAACAAGCCCAATAATAAGACAGTAAAAGACAATGTCAGCATGTTGGTGTTCATGACACTGTCAGTTTAGCTACTTGATGCCAGGTATATTATCTACTGAGATTACTGCAGTGGTCTACACAGTAAAAACAGTGTGCTGCAGTTATTATCTTAACAGTACACAAGCCAAGGGCAGGTAGGAATGCAGGAGAGAAATATGTACCTTATTTGGGAGGTTGCTCAACAGCAACTTGAAGATAGTGGTATAGAAAGAGGAAAGATGAAATGAAGTGTGTGGGCATACAGTGCAGAAGCCCTCATAGTGAAGCCTGTCAGGTATAATGCTGAATATCAGGGATCACCTTAATACCCTTATAGGTTGGCAACAGATAGAGAGGTATGTTTGTCTGCATATCCCCCACTGCTGCAGGAGTGCAGTTGACATACACCTCATAAGGTGTGGTACTCACCTGGTAAATGATACAGGATGTGGATGCATTCTGAGATACACATAGTTGTACAGCTTGGCTGGACAAAGGTCTTTTTAAAAAGATCAGTGTGTACAGGTTTCAGCACATTCCATCTCCATGCTTTCCTGACTTGGCTGTGTGGGGATTTGTCCTAGCTCTAACCATAAGTATATGCCCCCATCTACATATACAATAATAGCACCAAAACAGTGTATGCAGCTGGAAAAGTTCTCATAGGTAGAGATGGAAATGTTGCAATAGGCTATTATTGTTCACAGAATATGCATTCTATCACAGACAAGACATAAAGTGCCTTCTAGCAGCATGTGTAGCAAGACGTTACAGATGTGAATGCTGTTAGTAGCCACAACATATCAATTCATTATGTCTTCTGTAAGGTCACTGACATTATACTCATGCTCCCATGAAGGCCCAAGTCACAGACAGAGACCAACAATCACAGACTACTATCACTGATATGGAGGACTTCTCAGTGTCCTTGTCAGGGGACAGTGTCAGGATGTCAATAGCTGGAGGCACCCTGGATTTTTGGGCCAAAGTGCTCAAAACATCATGTCTCTATTAGGGATAAACCAGGTTGCTATGGCCTTAAGGCAGTAGGACAGTGTTATAGTATGTCACTATTGTCAACATTCCCCTACAGGCATGTCTAGAATGCAGGTATGATTGCAGACATACAGTAAGATATGTTTTTCTTCCTTCTTCCTATGACTTGTTCTAGTTGCACTAGTGCATCAATATGGAGTTAGATTTTCACATATCAGTTGTACACAAAGGAATTTTTCTTTGGCCTCACTGGTGCAATAGTTACTATGTCAGCTACAATGGAGGAGGGCATGCCTACTGTCATTGCAGCTTCATCCTGACAAAGTCCAATAGCATAGTGCATTTGTCAGCTAGGGTTAACATGGAGGGCACCCTTCTACCTACATCCCACAATTTTGTCACTTTTGAAACATCTCCCTATCTCTTCACTGGGTATAGAGGAGCATGACATGCCAGGCAACATGACACAAGGTTCACCACTGTCGGCATCTCATGCACCTACAGTGGTAGTACCAAATAGCATGATGACAGTACCACAGAGTTGCATGCCACAGAATGTTGGAAGTATGTCTCCTGCTTATCTCCTGCTTATTTCCTGAAATAGGTGCTATTCTGGGCATTAATAAGTGGATGTGAATGTCAGTGATTTAGGCACTGGTGGATGACACAAATGCCACATCAGAAATGGTTAGCATACAGCATAGCATAACAGTTTATGTATAGGCTGGCAATACTGGCTGGGTCATTGTCAGACACTTGGCAGACTGTGCTGATTCCTCAAGGCCTTATAAATATGTGTTATGGGTGACACCACATGTCTCCCATCTTTCTGCCTCACCTGTGGGTACACCTCCACAGAGTCAGTTCCAAGAGGTCAAATTCTGTCAGTTCTATTACTTCATCTACTAGTGTTGAGCTGGATGTGGCACAGTCTGGCTTCACTCATAGACAGCACCTCTGTAGTAGTTCTTAACAGTGCACTAGCCATTAGTCACAGACATACAGGTCTACGTCAACCTTTTCAGCTGTGCTGTTAGCAAATATTCATTATATTGATAGCTGCTGTATGGATTATATCATGCCAAAGATATAATTGCTAGATAGATCCCCAAGCTTCAGGGCACAACTCACCCACTAAAACTCCCTGGCACCTCTATCTGAACTGACTAAAAGACAAGTCTGGGCACCAAGCAGAGGTTTACTGCGACCAAAGAGTGCACTCCTATGAGACTTTTGAAAATTGATGGCCAGTTTGTGATGTTCCTTTGCTGGGCAGATATATTCCCTTTGGCATAAAAAAATTGGAGCACTCTTTTTTTCCTGTTAGTAACTGAAAACTTTTTTTTTCTGTGGACAAATTGTGTTTATTTTACGTTTGGCTCTGGCAAAGTGTTTTAAAGTGCTGTTTACTGTATTTGTCTATGAAAAAGTGATTTTTAAAGACATTTAGTTTTTACTGACATTTGTTGCTTGTTTACCGCCCAAGAAAGAGACACCATTTTTGGCCAAACCATGAAACAACAATCTGCAGGTCCCATGGCTGGTTCTTCTTCCAGCCTCAAAAAGAAAAAGTTAAGCAAACAGCATTTGCCACCTCAGCATGCTAGCAATTTGCCTCAGTTGTAGCTGGGTGACTCTGCTGTGACCAATTAGTTGTACATCAGACCAATCATCTTTTACCCTAGATCCCTTTGATGTAGCATCTAAAGCCACTATGGACTGGGGGCCATCCATGTCCTCTGTGGCTGTTAGAGATTTCTCAGTGGGCAAGGGAGAGCCAGTGTTGTTTGCCCTGAGAGAGGGAGCAATGAAGGCTACCAGGTTTTGTCAGAATGTTGTGCCCATCCCTGGGGAAGCTGCTACTCCTAATAATAACATTATTTATGTATTTATTTGTCTTTGTTTACCAGGAAAGTCTGAACGAGTAATACCATTTTCAGTGAAGGGCTGGGGACAGATACAAGGGTTTCTTCACAGATTTCTGATTCAGGCTCAGTGGTGAGCTCAGTTTCTGACTCTCCCTGTGTGTGTGGGGGTCACTTTCTCTGTGCCTATTTCTGGAATGTGCCAGTATTTTCAGTGGGAGAACATGGAAATTTCCAAGTCCCACAGAAAATACTTTCAACTGTTACAGAAGAAATTTCCAGAACCTGCACCCATTTCTCTAGTTCTGTCAACTTTGGAGAATGTGTGCATTAATGTCTGCAATTTTCCTAACAGGCAGACAAAAAGGTAGATAGGATGTAAAAAGTTCCTTGACCTTTTAAGTTTTTGTACACTCTTCCCAGACCTGATCCAGCAGCTATAGTTTAACTGCATCCCTGTGCAGCTAAACACTTATTTAACTCCAGTCGTACTCTATCTGATAAGGAGGGGAAGATTTGTGATAAGTAAGGAAAAAAGTGTATACTTCTGCAACTTTCATTTTCAGAATTTTGAACTGATAACCACAAAAAACTAAACGAAACACATAAGAAAACACTTAAACAATAACACGGCATGGGAAATGGGGACTGTTTAATAACCATTCAGAATAAAATAAAAACAGACTTGGATCTTTTGCCTCTTTACATGTCAAGGCTTCACCAGAGTCAAACAGAATAAACAACCATTTCCCTTAAATAAAATCATTAAGCAGCAGCCATACAAGATCCAAAGTTTATCAATTAATTAACTAATTAATTAAAATAAATGAAGTTCATTGATTGCCAGGTTAGTACACATCTTTTTAGAAAAATGTGATGTGTTTATAGCATTCTAGCTCAAAGCTTTAAAATGCCACTGATTGAACAGTGATCATTGATACCAGGCTGATCCATGGCATTCAATCTCAATTGCCATAACAATTCCTTGTACTCTAGAAAGCTTTCACTGTCATGGTGCATACCTCTCAACTGTATAGATTTTCACGGAATGTCCAATTTTTTCCTCATATTTTTGGTTTGTTTTTCATAAATTTTTGTTTTTCTGGCATATTAGAGCAAAATCATTAAAGACTGAAGTTAGGAAATAATGACAGACATTTGAGTTTCAGACTTCATACCATTCATAAAATTCATGCTAATGCCAAACATGTTATTCTATCAACTTTCTAAGTTTGTAAGAGCAATATTTAAAAAATGTCCATATTTTTAGGACTTTGTCCCACTTTTATTTACGGCTTTGTCCAGATTTCTTGCTTTAAGAGGTTGAGAGATATGCTGTCACCTCAACTCTTATTGCAATATTCTCTATCAACCACAAAACATAAAAATCTTTGAAAATCAAGATATTCCTTAGAATGCCTATATAAGGCATCAGTAACCTTGTTTTTAATGTCATTGACATATTCACAAATGTGATCTTTTAGCCTTCTAATTGTTTTTTTTTATATATATATAAAATGCTTGGCATGACATACAAGAAGCTAAACAGATCACGGGCTGGATTCACGATGGCTTGCGGATTGCTAAATTACAAGCACATAAATTTGGACTGAATGAAAGGCTTTCTATTAAGCCTTTCTTAGCTTCCAGACCCTTGAAACATTAGAGTCATTTTTATGTTTTTTTATATGTATGTTTATTTGTATTAAAGTTCTAAAGGTTTTAAAGTTTTTAAGCTATGCTGCATTTTTTATATTTTTGGATATATCTGTCTCTTTAAGTTAATTATGACATCATGTTAATGGATGTTTAAAAGGAGCCAGATTCAGTAGTCTTTTATGTCTGATGAAGCGTTGGGTGTCAACGCGAAAGCGCTTACTTTTATCATTTGCTGCAGCTCCTGTTGTTCGCAATAAATGAAGATTTATTTAAACAGGCATTTCTTTGGATTTATTTGCTGACAATTTTGAACTTCAGCTCATGGTGCACTCTTCATCCTCCTTTTTTTACATGATATTCCTTAGAATGCCTATATAAGGCATCAGTAACCTTGTTTTTAATGTCATTGACATATTCACAAATGTGATTTTTTAGCCTTCTAATTGTTTTTTTTTATATATATATAAAATGCTTGGCATGACATACAAGAAGCTAAACAGATCACGGGCTGGATTCACGATGGCTTGCACGGAGTCTAAGAGTAGAGTAAGACTCCATGCAGCCATCATGTCCGACGAGCGATCCAGGAACAGCCTGCAGGGGTGTGCAAGAGAGCTCCTAACACATCTCTTACATGGACAGGGCCGGGACATGCAAATTACCTCAATTGCAGCTGAAAGGCATGCAAATGAGGTAGATTTTAGATTCAGGAAACCCGAACCTGTCCGAGTAAGAGTAGTGTTATCTGCAGAAATGTACTCAGTTGACAACTGAGTACCGTTCTGCAAATAGCAAAACGGAGCCGTGACAGCTCGAAATAAAGGTTGCATCCAGTAGAGGAAGCATGCCAATGACCAAATATATGGCCATTGGCAATGTTTCCCGATGCAAAATGAAAAAAAATTAATTTTTTTTTTATGTCCGATTTCCGATGTTTAAGCGTAGCGCAGCGTTGCACTAAAGGGCTGTGCTCTAAAAACCAGAAAACTAATAATAAAAATCCACAAACGTGGATTTTATGTGAATTTGTAATGTACAATGCAAGGCAATGGCAGGCTGAAGACAACATGGCTACCAAGTAGGGGTTGCTTAGGGGGGAACCCAGTCTAAGAGATGTAACCAAGCATTAGTAGGCAATCCTATGCAAATGAGGGTAAGGATAGTGAATCCCAAGTCTACATAGCAAATGAGCACAGTCAGTGGAGTGTAAGAGTAGGATAAGGGGAGTAACAGAGTAGGATATAGGTGACATCATGAGGGGGTATGTATGAAAGAAGCTAATCTCATTGGAGCAGAGTGGCATGTGTTAGCTGTCAGTTGCTCATCACTGGAAGAGGTGTGTCAGTAGGTATCCTAGCTAAAGTCAAGAAATATAAGGTGCACACTGTGTCCGCCCCCCCCCCCCCTGAGGGAATGGAAAGGGAAAAGGAAGCACAACAAACAGTAGGAAGTTAACTAGGGAGAGTCAGCAGAGCTAGCAGGTGGAAATAATCAGAATCAGGCAATCACACAGGCACTACACAAACCCAGCCCAGCACTTAAAACAACAGCCCATTATGTTTCTGTCAAGAGACACTGCAACACTGGAGTTAACTAAGAGAAGTGAAAACTTAAAAAGCTTAACTGACAAAAAAAATGTTAGTGGCTGCAGTTGCAAGCAGTGTCTACTGTTATTAATATCAGTATTCATTGTGTAATACCCCACCTCTATACATGACGGCAGTACTTTCTAGAGAGAGTGAGACTGACACAGCTAACATACATTGCACAATCATGAACTTGCATAGAACATATTTAAGAGCTATGACGTCTGCCCCACTCAGATATGCTAGTGTTTGTAGTGCCCTAATACTGTGTGTGTTTGTAAAGTGCCTCTGTAACGTTATTGTTTGCTAGAATGACTGCTTCTCTTATCACTGTCATGTAATGCAATTCCACAACACTGGCTGTTAAGGATTCACAGAACAGGCTTTATCTAATGGCCTTTCTGTTATTCCTTTACATTCCTTCATTGTAAGGAATGATATATTTATTACAACATCAAATTATTTTCTATCTGCTGTGGCTTAGTAATAATTCATGCAGTTAAGTGTGTCCAAGGTCTGTGGTTCAAGACTAACAGGGGTGTTTTATTTTGCAGATGAGCAGACTACAAGCCTTTTAGCTACAGGTAAAACGTTGAATAAATCAACTATGGTAGTGGAACTCAGTCAGCAACATTCTGAAAGGTTACATTGGCATGCTCACACACATAGGCCATGTCAGAGTATAGCAATGGTCCATACTTATCAGGCAGTTACAGGTGTCACCCCAGGAACCACACGCTATCCAGCAATCTGGCCTGTGCACACAGCTATATGACAATAGACACATATACAATATAGTCGAACCCTGTCATAATCACATCTTTGCTGCAGATACCTAAGTTGTTCATAGAAAGTGGGGAAACGAAGACGATAAACACCTGCAAAGGGTATCATCAATAAACAGGTGTGAATCCTGAACATCATCATAGGTGCAGAGTCTGATCCCAGGCTATCTGCCCTAGGGCATGTACACACCTAGACAGAGTGTGTCTGGCATGTGCAACATGTCCAAGTTGAATACTGTGCATGTGAAAAGTAGGTCACACAAGATAGCCCATATATGTACAGTCCATTGTGCATCTGTGTAGCAGGGACACAGAAGATATCCCATGGCCAAACATACAATCACCCATACACCTGTCCAGCTGACTCACACAGAGCTATTGGACACCTTCCAACACACATGGATCATTCCTGCAATTACTATGGATATTACTATGACCAGTCCGAAGATATCTGCAACCTACAAATGTGGCAGGTGAAAACAAAACATCCAGTAAAGCATGTAGCATGCTGTGATAATGTCTGTCTCTATAGTATCGTAACATAGTTAGGTAGGGGTTTGAAACCTGCAAATGCTGTGTATGTGTATCACATCCTTTGAGAAGAGTGGCCTTTTTGTAGACTGTAGACACAATGAAGGAGCTACATTCTTCTTTGGAAAGTCTGGTGATGTCAGCATCCTACAAGTATAGCAGGTGGAGACAAATTCTTCTTTGGAAAGTCTAGTGATGTCAGCATCCTACAAGTATAGCAGGTGTAGAAAAGTGCCACGTAAAGCATATAGCGTGCTGTGTTAATGCATGTCTCTGTAGTATTATAACATATGTAGATAGGGGTTTGAATCCTGTAAGCGTTGACTGTGTGTATGCAATCCTGTTTGAAAGGAGTGGCCTTTTTGAAGACTGGGAAAACACACTAAAGATGTATATTAATCTTTGGAAAGACTGATGATGTCACCACCCTAGAAATACAGACGGAGAAGAGAAGCCACCCAGTAAAGCAAATAGCATGCTGTGCTAATGCATCACTCTCTCTAGTGTCATAACATACCTTAGGTAGGGGTTTGAATCCTGTAACTGCTGACTCTGTGTGTGTCACTTTTGGGCAATGCGGTGTGGGTTTTGCTTTTACTATGTTATGACATATTATGATTACAACAGTAAGTGCATTGCACACATCAGGTATCTGCGTGGCAAATATATATGTGTACATGTTCCCTTAATCAGTACGTAGGTGTGACGCCTGCATACTACATGAATACATTTGTTGCCATTGACAGGTTGTGCCGCTGTTTCACAGATCGTAGGTCACATATGTATGTATGTGACAGGGCCATCCACTGTTGTGATCCATGGCCAGGGTCATCTGTGCCACACACACCCATGACAGTTACTTAACAGTAGTGTGAGTGAGGGTATATGCCTGGGGTATATGTCAGACATGTTCATACACAACAATGACTGACAATAATAGACAGTCTTTATAGGTGTACAACCGCCTTGTGGATATGCATCCAGGCCTCTAATGTCTCATGTGACACACCTTGGAACTTCACAATACCTATGGATATGTGGATACCAAGGGACACATGACATAACATGAGGCTGTATGTACACATTGGTACCCAACATACATGTTGAGGGCTACCACCTATGTGGTACTGACGGGATAGTAAGTATAGTACATGTGGATGACTATGCCATAGTCAGCTTACTGCTATACAGCATGTATCAGATGACAGGCATCTATCTGTATGATACCCTTGTGTAGGATATGTGTCCCTACAGTGCCCTGGTTGGCACGGTGTGCACGTCCGCACATACACATTGCACTGGATAAAGCTCTGCTAAACTTTGGACAACCATATTTAGCTGGGTAAAGCACTGCTTAAATCTGGAGTCTTTAAAATATATATTTTCTTCAATAATAAATTGGCCATTTCACTGCTTTTTATAATATTTTAATCATATATGTCAGGTATTATTTCATATACTGATTTGGAACATAAAAAAAAATAAGAAGGATAGTGGTGAGACTCGAACCTTGAATGCCTACTGTTTGGACTAATGCTCTACCATTAGACTACTGTTACTTGGCAGAATTTGAATAATTAGTTCTTATATGCTATTTGCTGTCACAATTGCTAACTGTGGTTAGGCAATGGGCACACCCGCACACACACGCGCAAATATGGGCAGCCATACTTCTCAACTGTACAGATTTTCGCAGAATGTCCAAATTTTTGCCTTATATTTTTGGTCCATTTTTCATAAAACTCTGGCTTTCTGGCAAATTATTAAAGATTGAAGTTATAAAATAATGACAGACATTTGAGTTTTAGACTTCATATCATACAGAACGTGCATACTAATGCAAAACCTGTTATAGTATCAACTTTCTAATTTGTAAGAGCAATATTTAAAACATGTCCCTATTTGTACCAGTTTTTTAATGGCTTTGTCCAGATTTCTTATTCTAAGAGGTTGAGAGGTATGCAGGCAGCTATATCGTGGATTAAAAATAAAACATTAATATTTTACGTTTTATAACTTTGATTTGGGTTTCCAGTGTCAGGGAGTGTGCTGTTGGGTGCAAGTACATTTGAGCGAACTTGCTCTTGTGTGCTCACATTGTGCTTTGTAACAACTTGCAGGGGTGTGAACATTTAGACTGCTCAGCAGTCGGACACGCCCCTGCTTTCATACTCAGTATGTGTTCATAGGTTCATAGTTTAGTACTAAGCTAACTGCCCTTGTGAGCCATTTTAAGCCTAGCCAATTATCCCTTGTGAGACTCAAACCCTGCACCTTGTGTTTGTAAGGCAAACACCTTAGCCATTAAGGCACCCTCCCAACCCCATGATGAGTCAGCGTGCCCTCATGAATATTCATGGATCGCTGACATCATACTGTTCAACTGCAGCCTCCATGTAAGACTTATTAAGTCTTACACGGAGGATTCGTGAATCCTGCCCCACCATTTTAACATTACAATTAACCTGACCAAGACAAGCAATAGTCCTTTTTTACTTGTTAACAGTCACATAAGGCCAATCATTAACAAACTTACAAAATGGTCCTTTACGCCTGCTTTAGAAAATCATATATTAGCAGATGGAAAAGTTTTCTAGTTGGTTCCAACAATATGCCCAACACCCATTCAGGGTTAGTTGTTATTTGATTTTATGATATTTGGGTGATTTGCTATCCAATGCTCTTTCTTACTCCTCTAACAAGTTTCATTTCTCAGCCATTTCAGTATGTCCTCCTCTGAACATGAGCTATGGGCCTCTGCTGAAAATGGGCTCTTGTGACACAGCTGACCTTTCAGGGTAAACAGATGTCAATAAATAAACAAATGTCTGGCCATTGTTCCTCCTCTTTCAATGCAGTCTCATGTCAAAATATTTTTGAAAAGGGTTTTCCATAAGACACCTCAAAGAAAACTGGTGACCCCTCCCTGAGATCTTAATTTTGAAAGAGAAGATAACACTTGCTCCTTTTGCACTAGTTAGCCTGAGGATCTTGACATGGAAAACAGTTTTACTAATTACTCGTACCTCTCATAGAAGGTGATCTGAGTTGCAAGCTATTATGGTGGGATAACCCTATTTCATTTTCCACAGTGATGGGGTTTCTTTGAGAATTCATCATTTTATGTCTAAAGTGGTATCTAAGCTCACTTTAAGCTAAACTATTCATCTCTTCATTTTCTTTCCTGAACCCCAAAATCAGGGAGAAAGAATATCCCATACCTTGGATGTCCACAGACAACTCAGGTACTATTGTGACAGAATTAAGTCTTTCAGATATTTGGATCAATTTTTCATTTCTTGTGAAGGTAAGAAGAAAGAACAACCTGTGTCAAAACAGATTATTTGGAAATGGTTGTCTAAGGCTATTACTTTTTGTTATACTTACTATGACAAATCTATTCCAGGCAGGGTCAAGGCCCACTCTACCAGGGATGTGGCTTCATCTATGGTTTTTAGAAAGGGGTGGAGTCTATAAGAATCCTAGAAGCTACTTGATCCTCTGTACATACCTTTACAAAACATTTAAGCTTCATTACTTCTTTAATTCTACATCAGACTTTGCAAGGACCGTTATCCAAGGGCTCCGGGACTCTTCTCCTTCCACCTCACAAATGTAGTAAGTAAGGGTAATCTATACATATAGCTAAGGCTACTGCATCAGTGAACAATATGATGAACATACTACAGTTGTATAAGTAACATTACCATAACAATAGATGTTTGAATGGTCACTGCTGAAGTAGCCACTCTTTCCGATCCATACCCCTTGATTTTGGTTTGCTGTTTATGCCAGGGTGTGGTCATTTATATATGTTTTGTTCATCCTAGCATTGTCCTTTCAGCGCTCAGCATCCCTCTCTCTGTTGCCAGAAAAGCTCTGAAGGGTTTGGTGTTCAAACGTGCCCTATAGTTAGCTAAACTCCAGCTGATAGACAGTTTGGGTGCATTGAAGGTGCCCTGAAGTTTTGGAAGCTGGACAACTGTTATATCCTTGGCAGGATATAACCAAAATAGCTGAGGCTACTTCACTAGTGATCATCAAGCATCTACTGTTAAGGTAATCTGACTTACACAACTCTACTTTCTATTTCATAAAGAGGATATCCCCTGGCTAATGCCATTCATGACCTGCATCAGTCCGAGTGGCATAACCACAGCCACTATCACATCCATGCTGGTACCGCTCTGTGCCTTCCACTGCATTTGTGTCACCTTGTTCCTGTCTATGCAAGCACCAAAACATTTAGCCAAATGCCACCAGGAAGTTCCACTGTCTACTTAATCAGTACACAAAGCTCCCCCCAAATCCTCCAGCCTTGCAAAACTTAACTCTTCCACATACCTGGCTCATTTCTACTTCCACCTCCATAGCCATTAATGATCATTTTCACTGTGTTCTACCCAACCTGTGCAAATAATGACAACTGCACCCTGCCTACCTCCTTGTGTTAAATTGGTTTGGTAATATCTGATGCACAGTGTGGACAGTCAATGCACTGTACTGTATAGCCTGGGTGTATTAATATACTCATCCTTTTTAATCTTTGTTGCCTTTGCTCTGACCAGTAGCAGTGGACCAGACACCACCTCTTTGCCAAAGTTGTAAAATAATGTTTCCCCCATTACCATCCCTTGGGTTCACTTGCAGCCGAATATTCCAATAACAAGTCATCCAGAACCTCCTCTGCTGCTAATTGCTGCAGTCTGTCTGGGCCTCTGATGATGGTATCCTGCTTTAAATCTCAGTGTACCATCATATTAGGCAGCATTGAACATGCAGCAAATATTTTGATGAAGATCTCCTGAACAAACTGATATGCACAATCAGAGGAATCTAGGCAGCAATTGTTGACCATCAATAATCCAGACACACAGACAACAAGTCTGCATGCCAGGGGCAGTGCAGATTTGTATATCATCTCTGTAGTGAAATGAGCCATGATGCCAGTGCTATCTGGCTTTCACCTTAAAGATTTGCCTATGAGAAACCACCCCACACAAATTGCTAGTATAGATCAGATGCATGTTAGATGTTGGAATAGTGGAAGCTACCTAGGTTGTCCACAAATATATTGTAAATAATACCTTGTCCACTGTGCACTACCTGGCAGACGATGGAAAGGAAAACGTTCCATTCGATGTTTTGGAGCTAAAGTGGACCAGGCAGAACCTCTTTGGCAATGTGCATGCAGTCAATGGCCCCTAAGACCTCAGGAAAATGGGTTTGTCATAGAATGCCTACATAGTGGTGTTTGCCTTCTCTGCAGTCCATGAGAACCTCATATGCTCCTCCACATGTTACAACACAGCATCAAGGTAATGGTAAATTATGCATCGTGCAGATGCCTTTCTACCAGCTATCATAAGACGTCTCTCTCCACACCAAAGTATTTTACTATGTCCCTGTCATAGAGGTGGTAGTAAATTAGAGCTGTCACCTCTCTGTGTGACACAGCAGACAATCACATGACACTGAGAGAATATAACATATGCTGACTGGCTAATCCCTAATGCACATTCTTCTGCTAGCATCTCAGTATTCTCTCTCTCTCTCTCTCTCTCTCTCTCTCTCTCTCTCTCTCTCTCTGTCTTTGTACAACAAGAAGTAATGGTGTACAAACTTGCTGATGTTGATGTCTTGTCTCAATCATTATGCATTTCTGAGTTGTGCTGCTATCTTTTTACCGGTATTTGCATTCACTGTTAGTTTAATTTGCAAAATTGTCCATGTCATAGAACTGTTGCTTGCATATTATGTTGAGTACACTATTTTCGTGGCAATAACATTGAGCACGTCTGTCTTTGAATCAGCCCTAGCCTGTATGACACTAATTACATTACAATTTCAGACAGTCCAATGTATTAAGTATTTCTGAAGCCCAGTCTCAGAGTGCATGTCATGTAATCAGAACAAGCCAATAGCATTAAGAGCACAGTAAAAGTAAGCCATAAATAAGGTAAATGCATGCAATGTTCAAGGTTAGAAACAATTATTGATGTTCTAAAGCTCTGGATTTAAAAGTTCATTCAAATTTTATAGTTTCATTATGCCCTAACTAATTGTTTTCACTTAGAAAAGTTTGCCAGTAATATTCTTTGAAGTCAACTTTGTCATCAATGTCACCTCTTGAAAAATCTAATTTAACTTTTGTGTAACATGCATTTCTTTTAAATCAATACAAGTTTTGCTGAGTCAAAACAGGACATTATTTTTATGTTTCCTATTAAGATTTAATTATGTTCATACATTCTGTTTATAAGCCCCCTGCTGTTTTTTTGTCCATAAAAAGCATATCATTTTCTACATTCTGTATGCAAATCACATCTAAAGTATCACAAGTAAAATTATCTGATAGCTTTATTTTTATTTTATTTTTATTTTTTGGCAATGGAGACTATTAGCAACACTTATACTACATGTATAATTTTACTGGATTTAGAAGAGATAATACAAATCCCAACATAAGGATTCATCTGAAATAGCCTTTTTTCAAGTTGGAGGCTTATTTGAAAATTTGTCCGAACTACATACTGCTAACATTTTTTCCTTACATAAAGCCTTCTTCAGCATTTACTGTAGTTCAGTGTCATAATAAATGAATATGCAGGCAAATCTAGACAAAATGTTTACTTATCTTTGATGAGGGGAGAGATGTAAGTACAGACAGGACTATGCTATCCCCTTTAATTTATACACAGGAATACTTCAACATTGCAATGTTTTGTGGGAAAGGTTTATGCTCCTTAAAAGAAAACAGAATATAAAAAGCATCAGAAATAGTGATGTTTGACTGGAGAGAGGTGTAAGTGATTAAACAGCCCTGTGTTCCAATAATATATAAGGTGCACCACTTTCTAGAAATGCATGTTATACTGTATGCTTAAGTAGAAAAACACATTGAAACATTACCAAAAATATAATCTGCTACAATCAGCAAACAATAGCTATTGATGCAAATTGTAATACAGTGTCATCTATAATCATTTACTAACACCAGCTGATGAAAAGTCATATTATAGATGTAATATCGTTACCAACCAGCTTGCAGTTACAATTGCATGTCAGCTCTTCTTTTTTTTTTTCAAACTGTATTTAGTGTAGACTTGTCCACTAGTTATGGAGGGACAGCGTCTCTCTTGGATCAGATTTTTGACTCATTTCCTACAACAGACATGATGAAATGCTGAAAATAACTAAACCCCTATGGCCCATCATCTCTTTGAAAGTTATCAGACACTTTGTTCGAAAAGAGAACTAGAGATCCCAAATTTTAGATTTTCTAATTAGCTTCCAAACAATAATGTAAAACATATTTTTACAAGGTTTCACTTGTCATTGGATTTATAAATGGTAACCCTTTCTTAGTGGCAATCTGATTGTGCTAGCCCTGGAGTTCTTCACCAGTGCTGGACTCAACAAAAGAAGGTACTTTAAGTATGAATCATTTGTATTCCATGATAAACACAAATAGCATTCCTTTTTTTTCCCTGTGAATTGTAGTACTGGGTAAGACGGATGTCACCATGCACTCCAAAACTCTAAAGAAGTCCTTTGTAATCATTAATCTTCACTGTGAAACATAGGTGTATAGGTGTATACAAGGCCAATAATAAGCCTAGCCATTCAATGCAAATGTGACCCACAAGTTTGATTATATATGGGTGATTTACTGACTGCCTCTGTCCATCAGTGACATAGGTGCCAGATAAGGGGTGAATTTCCAATGGCCCAAGATGCACTTGAATAAAGTTAGGGAGGAACTCTACTTCTGAAAGATTGGGAACCTGTTCCAAAGTATTAATCGTCTGAGAAAAATATCTGCCTCTCCAAAATGTTCTGTTTATGTCACAAGAAAAATGTATGTCTTTTAATGTAGTAGTTCTGATGCTGTTTGTAGTTTGGATATGCAAAAGGTTTATCAAAATAGAGGCCAGGGATGCCTTGTATGTTAGGCAAAGATCACCTCCCGGAAAATAAGGACACGAGACTCTGAGGTGATCAGCATAGCACATTGTGTTTACTCCCTTTATTCCTTTTTGCAAGGAACACTTGTTGACATTCCAGTTGCTGCATGTGTCTGGTCAGGTACAAGTCAAAAGGGCCTGTACTCTATGATGGGTCTGATGAGGGCCAAGTACAGTGGTATGATGATCTTTCTGGAACAAAATGCCATGCCCTTACGTATAAGTTGAGAAACATAGAAGGATTTTCTTAGTACCATGGACAAATGTTGGTAGAAGGCTATGTTACTATTAATGTGAGTTCTCAGATCCCTGACTAGTGAATCAACTTTTAGGGGTGTTTTATGGATGACATAGTTACTTAGGATGGACAACTTCCAAAAGATACTAAAATGCATTTCTTGGTATTTTCTTTCAGCCATGGCACCAATTGTTTGTCTGTGGTAGACCTTTCTGAAGGGTGTTCTTGTTTGGGGGAGATTAAGTGACAGCTCCCAGTTTGAAATTATCTTCAAACTTAATAAGTCAGAGGCCTTTCACATTGGCTTTGACAGCTGAGAAGTAGATGTCAAAGATGAGTGAGCCTAGCACAGAACCCTGAGAGTCTCCACTAGTGACCAGCCTTATTCTGGAGCTGGCATCACTGATCCCAACATGTTGGGACCTATCAGTGAGCCAGCTAGCTATCCAGCATGTTATAAAGGGTTTATGCCTACTTTCATTAGTTTGTTCACAATACTTGAGTGGGGTATTGTATCAAATGCTTTAGGCAGATGTAGGTAGGCAGTATGTACTGTTTTCCCCTCATTCATTGACTTAGTGATCTTCTTCAAAGAAGTCCATCAGATTCAGTAAGCATTACCTTCCTCAGACAAAGAGAAACTGGCATGGATCCAGTGTCTGGAGGCCTCCAAAGTCCTTGTTGATAATTTCCATTATATTTCTTTCCATTACTTTGCAAAGAAGACTAGTCAGACTAATGGGTCTGTAGTTTCCAGGATCTGTTGAAGGTCTTCCCCTTTGAAAGAATATGACCATCACAGTCTTCCTTTCTTGTGGCACAAAGCTAAGATTATAGTTAAATATTGGCTCTAGGGGTTCTGATGTCATATTTTAAACTGTTCAGGAGGCATCCTGGGATGTTTTAGGGGCCCACTGAAGCTGTGTTCTTGGCTTTATTGAGTGCAGCCAGTGCATGCTCCCTACTTATTGTTGTAGAGGCTATTTTTGAGGGTACTTCTTGAGGGATGGTTGGGGGTGAGAAGTGGGTAAAGTTGGAATTGCATTTATTTGCTAATGATTAGCTATATCACCAGGCTTGGTGAATGTGGCTTCATCAACCATAGGGTTCTGCACATTTCTGTGTGCTGCCTTTGAGGATTCGACATAGCTGAAGAAGGCCTTGTGGTTACATTTCACATGTGAGGCTATTGTAACCACACAGGTGGCTTTGCTTGACTTAATTAGCCCTTTTATTTGCCTATTTAGTTTGGTGAGAGAGTTTTTATCTTGATGGGAATTACCCTTCCTGTTTTTTTGCTATATTTTTTTTCCTGTTTAATTTTGAATGCCACCAGGGAGGTTTGTTTCTGGGGATAATTATGGGCTTACTTCTGGTAGATGCAGCAGACTCCAAGCAGCAACTGACATGGCTGTACAGAGTCTCTGACAGCAATTCAGCACAGGTTGCTATGTTCTCATGGTTTGGAGGGGCATTGAATTTTGACAAACCATCATTTAATAAAAAGTAAGTTGCCTTGGAATAATTCCTAACTGTTATTGTTTTTTCTGGGATTATGGAGTTGATTTTAATTTTGAAGGAAATATCTTTATTGTTAGACCTTACCAGGGAGGACAAGACATTGCAGGTGGTGCGGTGTTCTCCCATGTTTGAGAGTATGAGATCAACTATATCGGAGCCTGTAGTGTGTGTATTCAATAATTGGCCAACGATGCTTGCATTTACAAAGTCCAGGATTCTCTGTGCCTGTAGATTTGATGCCACATAAGATTCCCAGCCTACAGAGGTGTAATTAAAGTCTCACATGAAAAAGTTGGATGGTAAATGTCTTGGGTAAGTCCAAGTATGAATTATGAGCTTCTTGGGACATGGAGGGTGACTACAGCTATCTAGATTCATCATCATCATCATCATTATTATCGACCCCCATCTTTCCCATTTTCTACATGGGGTTGGCATGTTGTGTCAGCTGTCTCCATCTCTCTTGGTGCAATGCCACTCTTCTACCTTTGACAGTGAACCCTGACTTTTGCAGGTCTTGTCTCACACAATTCATCCACCACTTTACAAGACATTCTCATTTCCTCTTGCCATCACTCTGGCTGTCCAAAATCTTTTTCAACAGATTGTCATCTGTTTTTCTGCATATGTGTCTGAACCACTGAAGTATCTTTTCTTTGACCTTTTCTGCAATTGGAGCTTCCTGAGCTTCTGTTCTTATTTCATCCTTTTTGTGTCTGTCATGCAGTGTGCATCCTAACACCCATCTCAGACACTTCATCTCCATCACTTATAGCTTCTTCAGCTGCACTGCCTTCACTAACCAGATTTCTGCACTGGTTGCACCACTGTTCTGTACACCTTACTTTTCAGCTTCATTAGCATTCTGCTGTAATTCACTACCCCTGACATTCTGAGCCAGTTGGCTGCAGCCCATCTGATTCTAGTTTTGACATCCTCATTCTGACCTCCATTTTCCTCAACCAGCCCTCCGAGATACCTGAAACTGTTAACCTGCTTCACTATTTTCCTTTCTATCTTAGTTCTTGGTTTCTTCTGATTTCCCCCATTTACTGCCATTACAACTGTCTTATCTGCAATCAGCTTCTTTCCATGTGCCTTCAGTTTTGCATTCCATTTCACTATGCTTTATTGAATTTCTTGCTCAGAGTCTGCCTGTAATGCCACATCATCTATATACAGCTGCTTTGTTGATCTTTCCCATACAACCCGTTTGCTAATCTAGCCCATCACCAGTATGAACAGCAGTGGGCTCATAGCTGAATCTTGATGTGCACCCACTCCCACTGGAAACCCCTCTGTGAGACTGAACACTTTTTGTACTTCAGTCATATTGTCCTTGTACATAGACTGCACTAATTCTGCCAAAATGGGACTTTGAACCACCACAGGACTAGTCAAATCAATTGTCTTGGGACCTTGTTGTTTGCTTTCTCCATGTCTAGGAATTCCCAGTTGAACTCTTTCCTCATCTCTAGCTTTTTCTCAACTATCTGTCTCACTAAAAACATCAGGTCAGCTGTGCTGTACCCTGATCTGAATCCAAACTGCTCATCTTCCATCTTACTTTCTACTACTCTTCATATTCATTTATCAGTCCTGCAGCTATTTCATGAGGTGTGACAGGAGTTTGATACCTCTGTACCACCTACAGATGTGAATGTCCCCTTTGTTCTTGAACATTGATACTAGTATGCTTATTCTCCAGTCACCTGGGGCATGTCTTTCTCTCAATACTGCTTTGAGTACCCTCAGGAGCCATTTCTCCCCTATCTTACCCAACATCTTTTTCATATCTGCTGTGACCTCATCTGAGCCTGCCGCTTTCCCTGATTTTATTTTCCTAAGTTCTGCTCTTACTTTTTCTAGGGTGAAGTCTTCCTCTTCTTTCATTGCAGGCCATGTCTGGGGCAATACAGCTTATGTGGGGTTTTCTTCATTCAGAAGCTGCAAAGTACTCCTTCCGTCTGCCTTTTATGTCCTGTGGACTGGGGAGCAGGTTGTTGCCACCACCCCTTATGAAAGGTGTCTGACTATCTAGCTTCTTTATCTTTCTGTCTTTGCTTTACTACCTGATAGTTTCTTCATGCCATCTACTGAGTCATTTTCCATAAGATGATCAAGTGCTTCTTACGTCTGTTTCTCTGCTATTGCAATTTGTCTCTTAGCCTCTTTGTTAGCTAACCAGTATTCCTTCCTAGCGTGGTATGTCCTTTCTATCTCCCACCTTTTCCTGCACTCCTTCTTTGTTTTGATGTATTCTTGGACTTCTTCATTCCACCAACAACTTTCCTTGTGTACCTTATTTCCATACCTAGCTTGGCCACATATTTATTCTATGCTGTTCTGAGGAGCTGACATTCTTCTTCATCTCCATTGATTTCCTCTTCCTCTTCCTCCTGAAGTGCTAGACCCTTGAGTAATTTCTTGAACTCTTGTGCTTTTTCTCCAGTCAATTTCCAGATCCTCAGCCTAGTCACTGTTGACCTTAAAGCCTTCTTGACCATTGCTTGTAGCTGATCATGGCAACTAATGGTTTGTATTGTGGGCTGACTGTTTCACTGAGGATAACTTTACAATCATTGATTTTTTATTTATTATTATTTAACATTTTTGTTTACAGGGAAAGTCCAACTTGGAACAAAGCCAATTTTCAGTGGAGGCCAGGGTAGAAATGCTGCAGACACATGTCTTTGTAACATAGAAGGAAACTGGAGTACCTGGAGAAAACCCACACAAACACAGGGAGGACATGCAGACTCCACATAGAAGGCACTCCAGCCGAGAATCGAACCAGAGAACCTCTCGCTGTGAGGCAACAGTGCTACTGCTGCAACACTGCACCATCCAGACCTTACCCCATATCTTTTCAATACTAGGACTAGCCAACCTGAGGCATCTGATGTGTGCAGTCTGCAATTTCTTACCCGTCAGCATGTAAATTCTAGAACATGGTCCATGAAATTATTGTGTAGACATGGGGTGGCACTACCACACTTTGTCCTTGCCTCTCTTTACATGGCAGTCCATGCAGGTAATATCAGAGGTGAATTTATTAATGCAGATCCTGTTGCCAATTCCTTTTTAAAAGGAGACAGTGTATAATACTGGTTAACTTAGAGAGGGAGATTGTTTTAAAAGAGAGGCAGATGCTGCATTACAAAGCTACATCTCCTCCTTCTGTTATCTGTTTTATGGAGCAGATCTAGATCTCTGAGCTGGACTGTTTGATTTATTGGGATATAAGAATTTTTGGACTATTAGATCCCTTTAACCATATAAACAATGCACAGATTACCCTTGAGGAGTCCATACGAGTATAGAAGGAACCTCCAGTCTTTCTTGGCTGGTCAGACCTTTTAAGCCCAAGATCTTTTTAGTTACAACCCTCTGGGATATTTTCAATTGCTTGATATATTTAATATTGTACTTAATAATGTACACCTCAAATGGGGTATTGTGCCCAATGGGTCTAATCAATGTAGAGGACAAGACAGTGAGGACTTCTTTTGATCTGGAAAAACACTTTATGCTGTAAGATATGTAAGCTAAAAGAATCTCCTAAATACTGCTGGAATGTGATGGTCAAATCCAAAGCAGCTGTTTACCTACATATCCAGGTATCTCACAACCTTTTCAATTTGAAGCAATTTGTTATCTATGCTATATGCTGTAGCTATGTGGTGCTTACCAAATGCTACAATGTTGCAGCTTTTGGCATTGAGCCTGAACCCATTTTTAGTACATCAGCTACTGACAAATAGAATCTATTACCGGAGTGCATGTATGTGGAATGGGGGCTTGACAATGTCTAACAGCTTACAATCACCTGCGAAGTACATGAGGATATTGAATAGATGTATCTTGGGTAGTGTTAGCACTAAATTTATTTGCCAGTATGCTGGCAATATCCAGTGAATCAGAGTAGTCAGTAACATTATGAATAAGCTCACAGCAATGCTGGGTGTTACTTTTTTTGCAGAAATAAAGAACTAGTGGTTGACTTTGGCTTCTCTAGTTAGTCTGAGTTTATGGGATGCCTTTGTTTTCCTTATATCTTTTTATCTTTTCTTATCTAGCTGTTTCTTAATTTGGGGATCTTTTGTTCTGCTGTATAGGTATAGAAGTTTCTTCCTTTTGTAACATAGTTTGGTAATGCTTGAGGACCACCATGATTTTATGCTTTTAGACCTCCCTATTTGCTTGGATCTAATTGGGATTGTCAGTTTAATACATTTGTATGTGTGCAAGTAGCCTTAACTCTTTACAATATTAACAAAATGGATAATACCATTTCAGTCAAATTTAGAGACTTCATCATAGAATTATAGGAGATTTATAAATTTGAAGTCTATGAATTTTGTAATATTTATTTTTGACCATTTGGAAAATTTGGTGGAGAAGGTTATTAATTTGTGGTCTGATGTCACCAGTGAGGGGAAATCTTGGGGGCAATATATACAGATGCAATGTTTATTATGACCAGGCAAAGCATATTCTCTTTTCTATTAGGTTCATTAACAATCTGGTCCAAGGAGTTTTTGTTGAAATCTAAGATAAAAATCTAAGAATAAAAGCTAACACAAATTAAACAGAAAATAAGATTGAAAGAAACTGCAGTATGATAAGGAATATTCTGTTTGTATTTCACCTCCAATATTTTCTTTTTCACTGAAATAAAACTATTAACACTTTGGATTTGTTAAGTGAAATTGATTAGTAAAGGTCAAGGACTGTAGTCTGGTCAGCCAAGGGCTCATGTACTAATTAAGGATTGAAGAGTCCCACCAATAGGATCCCTGAAAATAGTGGTCTATTTTGGAAAACCACATGTGAGCTCTGGCCTTTGCAAATCACTCTCACTATAGAAACATATTTAAAAGCAAGCATGTTTTGACTTGTATTAAAATGTTGTAACTTTGGAAGATCTATATAAGTGCATGTCCTTAGACTAATAAAGATTTTTGGAGATAATATCCTCTGTTTGCCTTTTTTCCTCTAGAGAAGAGGAGTCACTGATAAGGGTTAACTAAAGTTTGTTTAATTCATCTAAGACTGTCTAGCTATCCCTTTAGGATATTTTCAGTTAGTCCTAAAGCATCACTGGTTTGGGTAGGTTCGACATCCAGCTAGGAAAGCCAGTGTGCTCTTCAAGACCAAAACATTTTCGTCATATTCTGCATTGGTGGTATAAATCTCCCATTAATCACTGGATAGTTAAAGTCACCTAAGATAACAATTTCCCCCTTTTATGATGAACTCATCAAACTATTTCGGAATGTTGTATGATTTTCTGGAGACATGGAAGGGGTTCGATAGCACACTGTAACCTTAGAGCTGATCTTATTTAACACAATTTCAATCTCTGTATAAACTCTGTTCAAGGGTCTCTAGGTATGTGTCTTCAAGGTAATGTGGTCTCTAACAAATATGGATGCATCACCGCAGTTCCCATGAGGTCAAAACAAGAGGTAAGCACAAAACTTAGGCACTGATCCAAAGAAAAAATTTTCCCTTTTGCAGTGGTGAGCTGTCTAATGAAAAGTAATGGCAAAACAATGACAGTTAGTCCACCAAGGCTAGCGTTTTCTTTCAATTCCAGTTACTCTCAAAATGAGTCCAAAAACGGAAAACTTGTTTTAAAACTGATTTAATGAAATAAGAAATAAAAAAATTTGGAATAAAATGCAAGTATACAAAGTCCCTTTTGTCAAATGATAAGCGCTGAGGAACAATAACTCGAAAGCGCTTATCGTTTGACAAAAGGGACTTTGTATACTTGCATTTTATTCCAACATTTTTTATTTTTTATTTCATTAAATCAGTTTTAAAGCAAGTTTTCCATTTTTGGACTAATTTTGAGAGTAACTGGAATTGAAAGAAAACGCTAGCCTTGGTGGACTAACTGTCGTTGTTTTGCAGAAACTTAGGCACTGAGGGAGTGCCATCTAAAAATAAGTTTCTGTAACAACACATACATGGATGTGTTCCAAATGTGTTTCGGCATCTGGGTCTTGCAGATTGTTGTTTATACTTCCAGAATTAAGTAGATCCACATTGATATCTTCAATGGCTGATTTGTTTTAGAGGATAGGTTACAAGGTTTATCAACTAGACCTTGCATAAAAAATGCAGAATGGGGGCAGCAAAATCTTTTACCACTATGTGAAATTATTGAAATGAGAGTGCAAACTGTTCTTTGTGAAGCAAGTATTGCTGTAATTCATCTCATCCCATACTAACACAAACTGAATCCCCCCTAGAATGGCACCAGGTGTTTAACCCATTGTTAAAGCTCATCATCTTTTTTTTATACCTTGGCATCATATTTGGTGGTGGAAGGATTCTACTCAATACTGGGGTCTTTTCTGAATATATGACATGCATGATAAGCTCTATCATGTCTCTCTCTGCATATCCGAACGGTTCCATGCACCTGGATGTTTACCCCAACATAAGGCACCACCATGCAGTACTCATATTTATATGGTTTACAGACCCAAAGGGCCCTTGTATCATTGGCTATCTTGGATACTGAGAAACAGCTCATTGCCCCTTGATTTTTCCAGTCTCGTGAGTGTAGAATCCACGTACCTAACTATGGAATCACTAATGACTAGTACATTTATATTTGTGTTTGAAGATTACTTTGATGTACTAGATCTAGTGTGTGCTATTTCCTTGTGACTCTGTTGTATCTATATTTTGCAGCCTTAAGCCTTATATAAGGAGGATGAACCTGCAGCAGTGGTACCATGATATGTAAGTGAAAGATGGAACAGACCCAATACTTCCACGACTCTCACACACCATAACCTGTTGAACTCTATTTGTGAGCATGAAATCAGAAGCTTACTAAACAAATGTAATAAAAAATGCCATTATCCTAAGATATGCTGAGGCAAAATATTTGAAAAAGCTAAGTGTAGACTGACTCAGTTATCTGTCTAAAGAAAACTGACAAAGGTGACTGCGTAGCTGTCCAAAAACAGTTCATTGCTTTCAGAAAGTGCAAATTATGTTAAGTGCTTTGACTTCTACATGACTACAACCCTGAACATATACAAAAGTTTTTTGGCAACATTAGGCAATCCATTTATAGATTTCTAGAAAGCAACAGTATCTACAGCAAATTTATGGTTGAATATCCATTCACAGACTGCAGGAAGGCAGAAAAATGTAGAGCAAGCTACAGTATTTCTTTATGGAGGAGTAGTGAAGCTGAATTGGAGTCTTTAATAATACACAATGACAATACCATATATCTGCCAATGGTTATGGTGATTTCTAAAAAGGATAATGATACGGCTGTGTTCCTAATCATGGTAAAACACAGAAAGCCAGGATCACCTCACCTATTCCCAGATACCCATCGAGAGCACACATAGACTAGCAATTACTTGCATGCCCAGAGGATGCAGCTAAGCTAAATATAAATTAATCAATGAATTAATAATAAATAAATAAATAATATGTGTTTGGAAGAAGGTCATGTTGCATTGTTTACATACAGTATCCTAGATCCCATAGTGGGTTTTTATGCTAGTGGGTAGATGGATTCCCTATGTGTAGTGCCCTCAAAATAGATTAGACCTGGTGAACTGTGGGCCCAGTAGGCAAAGACTGTACAGTTGTAGGGGACTACAAAAATCTATGAGCTAACAACATTACCTATACCCAATAATCAGATAGCATCAGAAATATTCTTAAGTAAAACTGGAAAATAATTTTGGGCCAATAAAACCCTCAATTACACTTCAGGTTACATTCCTAAAAAGTTACTCTGAACAACCTGTACAGAAAATGCTCTTTATTGAATGGCAGCAAGCATGTTTTCACTAAAGCTTCTTGTATACTTACATTTTAAGTTACTTTTCTCTGCTTTCCAACAAGGATGAAACATTAAACATTTCGTCAAATTGTCCAGACATTTCTCTCCTCTGGGAAAGTGGTCCAGATAGCTTGCACACACACCCATGTGGGACTTGTGCCCACAGTCTCCTTGTCACTGGTCAAAAATATTTTACCAGTTTCAATGATAAGGAAGTCTACAAAGTGATGGTAATGTTTGAAAATCCCTCTTCTCCTATAATTCTGGTCTTTTTCCAGCATGTCTGCACTTGGCTTTTTGAGTGTCAACATTTCAACACAAGGCCATTTTGGAAATATGGCATGCTTATAAATATGTTTTAAACTGCACTGGATGTAAATACATTTATATATCTGACCTGAAAGGAGATGCTTTGACTAATTACACACTACCACAGGCATCATAGGAAACACGAGGGCACTCAAGCAGAGACCATGCGTGCCTTGCCAATAACCACCCTCAAGCTCCACCACCCTTTTCCATGATGGCAAGGTCTATAATATTTATGTTTTCACATATTCTGTTGCACTGTTTGCTGGTAAAATCTATGTGTCATTTGATATATAGTGTATATATATATATATGTATATATATATATATATATATATATATATATATATATATATATATATCACATAAAATTCTGATTCATCAATCACATATGCTCCCAAAACATCAAATTCATTAAACTCTTGAGGTAGCACAAAAATGGTAATAAGATAAACAATGGATACTCAGAAGACTAGATAGTGAAATATCTGTATAATAAAGACAGTAAAAGTGCATTAGCAGGATATGCTGCTATTATGGCTAACACCTATCAGTTAAATGTGCGGTATTGCAAATAGTGATCATTGGGCTTAGACAGGGCAACATTTTGAATTTAATAAAAGCAGTAGAAAAAAAGCATTACTGAGATGAAAGCAATTATTTCACCAGGTTTCAATTTTAATTACAATTTAAAATCTGACTTGAAATAGATCTTTAAATATTTATGTTACTTTAATTACTTATGTCATGTGGTAGATTCATTAAATACTCTTTGCAATAGCTGCTTTTTAAATACCTTACAAAGCACATTGATGAATGAAAGTGCTTGTTCAGTTTAGATTAGTGTTTTTTTTAATAAAGTTTCTTCTGCAAGGTGTTTGCCTTGCTGCTTTTTGTTGGATTTTTGTAATTTTATACTAGTTTAACAAGGATTTATTCTGCTTATCACCAAATTGTAAAGAGTTTCTTACCTATGTCGGTGCTTCAGTACATGCCTGACGGAACTGATACTGAGCTTGACTGCATACCTCTGCTGTTTACTGGACCATTTCCAAAAATACAACCATATAAACTTATTGGTTATAATAACAAAGTGGTGAGATATACTATATCTGATATGTCTTATATGCTTGCTGATGTGTTTATTGAACGAGAAAGGAAAGTATAGAAATGTAAACATTTGCAATGGAGACAGCGTACTTTTAAAGCATATTTGATGTTTAACATTGCTCCTAGAGATTGTCATGTCCTAAACATACCTGCATATGGGAATCTATGTATTGATTCCTTACATACCCCTCGACCTCTCAGTGCAAGAAATCTGGACAAAGACTGAAAAAATGGGGGGACAAAGGCCCCAAAATAGGGGCATATTTTAATTATTACACTGGTAAGCTTAAAAAGTTGCTAGAGTAACAGGATTTATTTTAACATACATTTTCTGATGGATTTGAAATCTGAAACTCAAATGTATGTGATTATTTAGTGACTTAACTCCTCAGATCGTCCCAGTAATTTGTCAGAAAAACACAGATTTTATGAGGAACTGACTAAAATATGGAATTCTGCAAAAATCTGGACAGTCTCCCTTTTTTTTTTCTTTTTTTTTTATTGAGGCTAATGTTTGCACGATGTGCTGCTTAGCACAAATGTGTCTGGCTGTGCTCACCTGGTTTGCACAAAGTACACCAGCACACAGACTGAAGGAAAGGCCCACCCAGGTTGCAGACAGGACTCAGACAGCCACAGACATAAAATGGATGCATTCAATTAATACTATTGGTTATTGCACAAACACAATAAGCGGTGTTGCTCTATGATTAACAGTAAAAACTTTACAATAAGTATTAAGATATGGCATGCCATGTCACTAATCTCATGGCAGCAGGTGTTAAGTGTAGGTGTGGAGTGCATATGGTCTGTGGTTTTAGTACAGGGCACGCACATTTTGTTTTACCATTGTGTGATTGCAGATTATAGCAATGAAGTGCATACACAACTGTATTCTCAACCCTCTTGTGGTAACAGCTGTAACTGTAGGAGAATCTTAGATATGGTTCATTTGACTAGCACATTTACACAAGTGCCTGTATACCAAATAATCTTGAAATTATAGTGATTGCCAATGTTGCACAATGCCTAACGTTGAGCAAATAGGTTGCCCAGCAATGCGTACCTTCACCTACTGTGTTTGTGTGCACTTATATTATACACAAGACATACAATTGATGGGAAAACATCAGATTTAATGTACAGTTGGTGGGAAATGCTCTTTCTACATTGAGCCTGAACTATGGCCGGCATGTCTGGAGTTGATGGTGAGGGAGTGTGCTTTCTGGAACAGAGGTGGGATGTCCAGTAGTCCAATATTTTTGTTGGACTCCTAGTTAAGGAGCATTGGCCCTGGTTGCTGCAGTGGGGCTATTCAGGTTCAGAATACAAGTCTGAAGCCTAGAATGGTATTGCCAGGGCTTTGACCAGTGCTACAGGTATCCCCTGCACTGATGAGCAATACAGACATCACTTTGATGACATCCGGAGGAGAAAGCAGGATACCCACGTCCACTGGATTGGGGAATTTAGTACAGGGGACATCCTACAGATGTGTAAGTATCAATATGAGTGAATAATTGTAAGAGTTAAAAGCTGTATATAGTTAAGGCTGATATTCATAATGGTATTCTGTGCTGTTCTTTTTTTTCCACAGCTGCTATGGAACGAGCCTCAAATGTCAGGTCCAATGCCATTCATTTATTAAGGTTGCAAGAAGCATATGGTATGTATGCATTAGAACAGTATTGTTCTAAATATTATTTAATAATAATTTTATAGTAATTTAGTAGTATTAAAAGTTAAGGACCCCTTAGATGTATCAAACTGAACATGCATATCTCAATTGTAAAAGAAGCTATGCATGTCTTAGTCTGTAGCACAAAGCAACATTTTCATATTCTCAAATAACAATGAGCATGCATCACTAAACTGTAAAAGGAAAGTATGCATGCAGTATTCTGTAGGACAAAATAACAGCACAGCATTAGAGAATAGTCAGCCCTTGTGGGTTCAAAAACCAGGCTTCCTATGTATACAATGCTGTTAGGTTTCCATCATTATTATCATGTAACTTCATACCTCTATACCAGGGGCATGAATGGCCTTCTGTAAACTGTAATCCGCATAACTGGAACATGCATATGTGCAATATATGCACAAATCAAGGATTGGTGGCTGCAATCTGTACTACAGTGTGCCTCTATTATGAACTGGGTAGTCTTAAAAGTAATGAAGAAATTTCTTAGGAACTTGTAGTGTTAAAACTAAAGGCAACAGAATAGAGTCAAATAATTGTATCAATGCTTTGTATGTCACATATGAAGTTACTAATGCTCCAGCTTTTTTCTAACCCCAACCTTTTTCTCTTTTTTGTATTTTTTCTCTTTTTTTTAGTTTTTATTTTTTTTTCCCCACAGCACAGTGGGTATGCCTGTCCCATGGGATCCTCCTGCTCCTACTCCACTGGCTACAGCACTGCTGCCCAGCACATCTAGTGTGCAACCTGGTAGCACATTCTCTGCTTACCCTGCACTACCCAGGTCTTCAGGTAGTTCCATCCCAGAGGATAGGCCTGTGGTTCCCTCTGGAAGCAGTGGTGGAGGTAGTGAGTTTCACATGACAGAAACTGCCAGGGATGATGTGTAGGATTGTGTGCCACACTGTGGGTGCGTGCCTATGCCAGATGGAGCACCTGCCCTCCATTCCTACTCAGAGTACACATAAGAGACACAGACATTGGGCACTGCAGCAAGTGATGCAGTGAGGTGACAGTGATGACAGTCCACTGTGGGAGGACAAGATACTCATTGTCAACCAGATATGCATGAGACCTAGATTTCCTACCCTCTCCCCAACTACCTCTTGTGTCCTTCACCATTCCTGTCTCATGTTTTGTTTGTCTTGTCTGTCTGTGATTGCTTACTCACCTGCCACAATTACCTCTCACAGACATTCCTATATCCTTTCCCCAGCATTCCTCTCTCTCAAAAAAAAGGGTACCTGTCCCACAAAAAAAATCTTCATATATATATAGCTCTCCATTTCACACAGGTGTCTTCATGACACACTTGATTCAGTACAATTGCCTATACAATATGATTGTGTTGTGGTCACCCCTCTCTCTGGAGGCAACATTCCAAATTCAGCTAATCTTTTTGCATATATGATCATGTTTTATTCTTGAAGAAATGGAGCTCTATGGTTCTTTCCTACATGCCTCCTTTACATTCCTGCCCTCCTTTCACTTTTTTCTTCCACCTGTTTGCTCCTCATTTGCTATCTACATGTATTCCCAGTGTTTCCATCACTGGGTTTCAGCATAGCAGGACTGTTGTCAATGCTGTAATTAGCAGAGAATTCCACATTTTTGCATTTATTTGTAGACTGTGTGGCTTTGTCACCATTCATTTGTCTATGTTAGCCACTCCTGTAATATGTTAATCATCAGTATGCAAGAATCAGCAAATGCGGTAAGCCAACGGCTGTATACTTTAGCCTGAAGTGTTGAGAAATAGAGTCCAAACAGTAAAGGGCCAAGCACAGATCCCTGGGTATGCCAGTGGTGACAGCTCCACTGGTACAGGTTGATTCACCAACTTTCACAGTATGCGTTTCATCAGTGAGCCAATTGGTTTCCCATCTAGTGACATAGGTTCATAAGTTCATAGGTAGATGCTAGGCTATTAGCCCTAGGGCCTATATAAGCCTAGCCAAAAGGTACCCTGGCTTTTGTCAGCCAAGAAAATTATTTCCCTGTGCCCCTGTTGAGCAGAGCCACAGAAGTGATCCCCGGGATGAATTTCCTATTTCCCATCCAATCCTCAAGATTTTTCTTGAAGAGTGCTAATGAGGAACTCTGTTTGACATAGATAGGTAGTCTGTTCCAGAGTCTGGGAAGTCTCTGGAACAGGAATCTATCCCTCCAGCATGTTCTCTTTATTGTGGTGACAAGGTTTAGGTCCCTAGAGCATGTAGCTCAGAGGGATTGAGATTTCTTTAAGTGGAGCATGTCCAACAGCTCTGGGTTTGACATAGCTTTGTATGTTAGGCAGAGATCGCCTCTGAGTAGGTGATATGAGATGGAGTAAAGCTGGAGTTTTTTGAGATGGTCTGTGTAGGGCATCTGTTTGTGGCCAGTAATCCTCTTTGTGAGGTATTTCTGTGGCCTTTCCAGTTGTTGTAGGTGTCTTGTGAGGTACATACCAAAAGAGGCATTGTACTCTATAATAGGTCTAATTAGTGATGAGTAGAGGGGAACAATGACCTCTTTTTTTCTGGATGAGAAATGTTTTGTGATGAGGTGAGCCATATAGAAGGATTTCCTGACCACTGTGACGATGTGATTATCAAAGGAGAGATTACTGTCCACCTGTGTCCCAAGGTCTCTTATCACACTTTTGGCATTAAGTAGACTACCACTTATGTGGTAGTGCATGGGTACTGAGTTTTTACCAAAGGGGATGACAATAAACTTTTTGCCATTGAGCTTCAGGCCATGGCTTTGACACCAGGCATCTGTCTCAGTGAGGCCCTTTTGTAGTATGACCACATCGTTAGGAGTTTTGATTATGGCTCCTAGTTTGAAGTCATCTGCAAACTTTGTTAGCCAAAGACCTTCTGTGTTAGCCTGTACTTCAGAGAAGTAGATACCAAACAGGAGAGGACCCAGGACTGAACCCTGTGGTACTCCACTTGTCACTGGTCTGAAGTCGGATTTGGAGTCTGCTACTTTCACAGTGTGGGTGTCCATGAGCCAGTTGGCAACCCATCTTGTGACATAGGTTCATAGGTTCATAGGTTCATACTAGGCTATCTGCCCGAGGGCATTTACAAGCCTAGCCCATAGTTTTGTGGCTTACGCCACCCCTTTAGTATGGGGATTTATACCTAGTTTAGTGAGCTTGTCTATAATTCCAGAGTAGGGGATGGTGTTGAACCACCTTACCCTCATCTATGGCTTTGGTAACTGCTTCAAAGAAGTCAATCAGGTTTAGGAGACATGATCTGCCTTTTACAAACCCGAACTGGGTAGGGTCCAGAGTTTGGAGATTATCAATGTCGGTACCGTTCCATTATCGGGGCAGCACTTGTAATATGCTAGCAGGTGCACGAAATTATTACACAGCTGTTAGCCCTGAACCAGTAGTTTTGAAACAGACTATGCTTCTAACTATCCTTGTTATCAAGGCTAACTTCACTTAAAAGCACGGTTATGTTTTTATTTCATGATAATGTTATCCACAGTACTTTTCCGTTATGTGTTTGGATGTTTGACTACCAACTCACACTGTGCAGCAAGGAACGTCTGTCCATTTAACACATGTTTTGGCTTCCATTCTTTAAGTCCTTTAAAAACCGAGATAACAATCTTATTCTCTTTCATATCTTAAGTATGAACTCAGCTGGATTACAATGGTTGAAAACAAGGCTTTCTATAGCTTTCTTTAACAAACACTTCTTTCAGAAAAAAGAGAACAAAATTCCCATTAAAAGTTGTAGATGTGGATAGTTAGAATTAAAATAATTCTCAATAGTTACAACTGTCACACACCCAGCAGAAATAAAGAAGCACACCTGTTTCCACTTTTAACCAGGTTATGTTGCCAAATTCTGCTTAACCATACTTTTTGTCACATTTTGTGCCATGCCCTTTAATAAACTTCTTTAATAAACTTTTTTTAATAAAGCAGTTCTTCTCACAGCATACTATGATTTCATTTGTATACCTTCTCTGTCATCGTCTTGGATTCTTTGCAGTCTGGTAAGTCAAAGTTCCATATTTGAGCAATAATACAGCCATCGTTCGTTGTTAAAAATGTTCATGACTTTTTGGCAAACTGCTTAACTAAATTGCATTTTCTAAACATACTGAAAACACCAGATGACTAATTAGAAATTGCTTTAACAACTGATTCAGGGCTGACAGCTGTGTGATCACTGAGCATTAGAGCTGTTGCCCTGATAACGGAAAAGTACCCCAATGTCTTTCTTTATGAGTTCCATGATGATACGTTCCATGGCCTTGCAGACCAGGCTCATCAGGCTAATGGGGCAGTAGTTCCTGGGGTCCATCATGGCTCCCCCTTTGTGGAGTGGAATAACCATCGCGGTACACCATTCAGTGGGCACAAAGCCTGAGGTGAGGCTATGATTGGACATGGTACTTAGGTCGGGTGCCAGTTCATTCTGTAGTTCATGTAGAATGCAGCCTGGGATATTATCATGTCCCATGGATGCTGTGTTCTTGACTTTGGAGAGTGTGTTCTTTACCCGTGCAGCCATGATTACAGGAACTTTGCATTCTTCCGGTATAGAGATGGGCCCTCTAAGGTGTGAGAGGGAGGCAAAGTTAGCACTGAACCTATCTGCCAGGATGTTGGAAAAATCAGTGTGTTCTGTATATTTTGTGCTATTGTGCTGTAACTCAGAGCAGATCTGAGTGTTACCATTGAGATTCTTGACATAGCTATAGAATGCTTTGTGGTTGTCTTTAGAGTCGGTGGCAATTTTGTTTTCATAACTAGCTTTGGAGAATGTTATGAGGGATTTCAGCTTCTTACTGAGATTGACCAGGGAGTTCCTCCAGTCATGGAATTTTACTCTTTTTTGCAACAGTTCCTTTCATCTGTTGTAGAGTTTGTTTATGGCAGAGGACCACCAGACTGGCTTCCTTTTTTTGGAAGATAGCATCTTGGTTCCATTAGGGATAGCATGATCCATGCACTCGTGTAAGTGCTTATAAAGTGCATTTGTGTAAGATTCAGCAGTCGTACCTCTATTGTCTGTCTGCATGGGTGTCATGAAGTTTGCCACTTCTGTCTTAAGAAGTGTGAAGTTGGCTTTGGAGAATTTTTTTATGGTGGTTTCCCTAATTGGGGGTGGGGCGGGATGTGGATGTCTAGGGTGATTAGCTTGTGGTCGGATCTGACCAACAAGGAATTAACCTCTGGTGTGAAACACCGGTTGCCCATGTTGGTAATGACAAGGTCTAGGATATTGCTGCCCCTGGTAGGGGTGTGAATAAGTTGATCCAAGACATTGGAATTTATGAATCCCAGAAAATGTTGAGCAAAAGAGTTGGTACATGAGTAGTTTTCCCAGTTAATGGTGGGGTAGTTGAATTCGCCCATTATTAGTGTGCTGGGTTGTACCCTAATACTTTCCAGGGTATCAAGAAATGAGGAGTGGGAATCCTGGGGCATGGTGTGGGGTCTGTAGCAAGCTACAATTTGGATTGCAGTCTTGCTCAGAGTTAGTTGCACTTGGATAAACTCGGATGCATTATGCTGTGCAACTAGCCTGTAGGTGTGGATATCCTTAATGAATATGGACACGCCTCCACCTTTAGTGCTTCATTCTGGGTTAGGTGGCCGAATGGTGTGGTATGAATTATAGCCTGGTAATGCAGGGGTGCTCTCTGGAGCTTTGAACCAGGTCTCTGTCACTGCACAGATATCGATGTTCTCCATTTTAAAGAGTGCCTTGAGTGAGTGCATTTTGAGGTTTAGTCTTCTAGCATTGAGTAGCATTACCCTTAGATTTTGCTTGCTTGTACCTGTTACGGTGGTGAATTTGTCATTTGAACCTTGCCTAAAAAAGGCACTATAGTGTTGGCAAGAGCCTTTGCCAGTATCCGGAATCCCAAGGGCGACAAGTGCAGGCCATCTCTGGCAAAGCATCATGGTCTGTCGATCATGTCATCCCAGGCAGACAAATACTGGATCCCCTTAGAATGACCCAGAAGCTTAGCCAATTGTTTAAGTCAGTCATTCTGTCCTTGTACTGTGGTATCATTTTGGGTGACGGCAGGATGCTACTCAGGGCTAGGGTCATACCTGCCTGGGCTACAAGATCAGAGAGCTTCTCCATGTCTCTTTTCATGTAGTCCAGGGAGGTATGTCTCAGGTCATTCAGACCAACATGGACAATGACAGTGTCATATTTGTACTTGTTGTGGAGTGACCTGAGTGCATGCATTATGTGGTGATCCTGGCACCTGACAGGCAGCTAACAGTAACTTTCTCATTGTTTAACCTGGTGAGTGGAACATCAGTGTGCCTGACTATAGAGTCACCTATGACTAGAGTGTTGGGTACGTTGTTATGCCTTATGGGCTGTGATTCAGTGGCACACTGAGTTTGTGTGCTATGTGTCATTTGGGTTGTGTTGGGGGATGGAGTTTGCTTGCGTTTCTGCTTTGGAGGTCCCTGATGCTTGGCCAAGTATTTATTGACAGCCTCCACAAATGTAGGTGTGTGTTTTGTGTTTCTATGTGTGTGTTTTAGTGGTGTAGGTTTTGAGGGACTATGTGATGAGTGTGGTGTGGTGCAAGTGTTTACCTTCTCTTTTTGACTGTCTAGTCCAGTCTTGGGTGAAGAGAGCTTTGTTTCCAGTTTGGCTATATAAGGTACATCTCTCACAGTTTGTAGTGTTGGATGGTAGGAGGAGAAGGTTGTCTGTGTACATGAGAACATTGCTGCATTGCCTCAAGATGCCCAGATTCATCAGGTAGACAGGAGAAAACACCGGGAGCTGACCCTTAGACATGCCTGGATAGGTGCTTATTTATTAAGTACTAAAAACTGCTTTCCTCTTGACAGGTGAGGAAAGCTGAGTGCTGTAGTACTTTGTAGCTTATTTAGTGCTTACAACGAGTTCTGAACAAGTTCTGAGTTCAGAGTAACAGATTTGAGTGCTGAAACTAGAAAACTGGCTAGTTCTAAGAAACAAAATTAAGCTAGATGGCTTCCCTCCAACACAGACAGGCTTGGGGGCTTAGAAGCCTACAAACAGTCTAGACCACTTACAGGAAAGGCAGGAAACAAGCTTAATTTTTTTCCCCAGATGCTCTCTTTGTACACAGTAGGAGTGCCTGAAATCAGACTATGATTTCACTGCACTCAGTTGAGTGAGCAAATGAGATGGGCCCAGAAGGAGTATCCAAACACAAATGTATAAGAGGGGCGGGCAGTTTCAAAGCCACCAAGATTAACACCAAAACAAAACCAGGGAGGGTGGGTGAGGAATTAACTGAAAAAAAAGAGTCAAAACTTCCAGTTCAGTTAATATTCAGTGCAACACAAATAAATCAATTAAAATGCTGTATTATTTGAAAAAAGTGCAGATAAAAGGTACTTATATTCTCTTATATGTCCAGTTGAATACAGCTAGATCTTAACTGGCCAAAGCTCAGGTTTTATGCAGAAAATATTCCAAAATGTACCACTTAAATAGGCATTAACAGTATATCAATGAATGAGACTACCCCCGACTGCAATTACTGTCTATGCAGGATTGTAACAGCCAATAAAATCTAGCAAACACTAACTGAAAAAACAGAGTCAAAACTTCCAGTTCAGTTAATATTCAAAGCAACACAAATAAATCAATTAAAATGCTGTATTATTTGAAAAAAGTGCAGATAAATGGTACTTAAATTCTCTTATACATCCAGTTGAATACAGCTAGATCTTAGCCAGCCAAAGCTCAGTTTAATCCCCAGCTGGGTGAGTTTTGCAATGATATTTGCATGGGGAATTGTATCCAAACCTTAGGCCAGATTAGGATAGCCAGTATGCACTGTCTTACCTTCATCCAGGCCTATTACAGAGAATCAATGGACTGTGACAACATCACAGATTTCCTATCATGTGACTCATCACTTACACATTCCTGACACAGTTGAAAAGACACTTCAGCAAACCCTCCACACAGGTCATTGTTCCTGTAGAAGGGTGTACATCAACATGCATCCATGTGAGTGGATGCATGCATATATAGACACATAATGATTCTCCTCATCTGTGAGGTAGACCAACGTGTCATCATGGACCTTTTACTAAATGGATACTAGTAATATCCTGGCTGTGTGCAACAGACCTGTGTGAGTTGTTAATGCTACATCATGTCTGTTACATCTGTTAGATGTCCTCAAAGAGGTCATCGAGGCCATGCATGATGAGAATACTGTCATCTGTTTGAACTTAATAAAACTGAAGCAAACTGGTTGGCACTGAAGGCCCATAGTAGTAAAAGATATATATAACTAAAATAACAATAAAACTACTTGGTCCACCAGGCTAAAATTACAAAACTTGTAATGGAGTTCAAGAACAGTGATAAAGTAGTAAATGCTTTCAGGAAAACTCCGTCATCAGACAGATTACACAAATACAAACATACTTTTTAAAGGTAGATGCAACCAATCAGAAGTCAGATAAATGGCCTATGCCCCTTTAAAATCCTTTTGAACTTCACAAGTCCAAGGCATATGACACAAATTCACATTGAGGTACTCACTCAATACTGCCAGATGTGGTCATAAACACCTATATCACCAAGTGGGGAGATCACTGTATTACATATGTGGTATCAAAATATGTTGAAATGTGTGCAGTGATCTATATCTCAGGTCAATTGATCAGGTCCATACACCAGAGCTGTCTGCTAAGCCCTTTCCTGTCCATCATTTAAGTGACAGACATCACAAATGGCATACACATCCTGTGTCCAAACAGCTATCTGAAAGACTAAAGGTTGTGGGCAATTATCGATTCCAACTGTGATATTAGTATAATACAGGCAGTACCAACACATACCAAAAACTGTTCCCACAGCCATGACAACACCTGCAATGACACAAAAAGATGAGGAGCTTTGTTACATCAGGAAGATAAGCACACAACTCAAGTATAATGCAGACATCACACCCTATAATCTGACCAATAGATATGTGACTTGTGTCCTGGGGTAAATAGTAATTGAAACTTTCACTAGCATGTGGCCACAATGCTGGCTACTACCTTGTATGTAACACAACTACTGAGTATGTGAAGGACATCCAAATCACAAGTCATAATACCTCCATAGTTCACAACCTTCATCTCACCAATAACTGTGTACAATGCACCCTTCTTCATGTAGGTCACTACACATCTTCCAGTGATGTATAACAGAAGTGTGCCACCTTGGCCACAGTGAGCTGTCACACATCTCATTGGCCATACCTAGGTATTCCTTTTGTGGCATAAAAGTTACTGTCTGATTGTGCGGAACCCCCATCAAGTTGTTATACCAGATGCATGTTTGATACGTGTTCCGGTGATGGACACAGTGCATATATACCTGTTTGACAACATTAATGACATAGGTAACATTTGTAACAATGTGGATTGTGGTATATATATATATATATATATATATATATATATATATATATATATATATATCATGTGCTCCACTCAACAAGCCTGTATTGATCATAATATCACATACAGGTATAGCAGTGGCCCTACTAACACCTCCAACAGATGTTACAGTGTCAGGACGGTATGCATGATTACCCTCATAGAGTGCTGACATGTCATAATAGTTGTACAAGTGTGTCTGTGCAGAACCCTCTCTGATCACTCTAAATCACATATCTTATGTCAGAGACATGAGATCACTGGTGGCATTATTCTGATATTGCCAATGACTGTGCATCCTTCATTTAATGTTGTCCATGAGCCTTTACTTGTGTCCCACTTGCTGGAGACCTCTGCTGAGTTTATTCAGGCATATCAGTTTGCATAGCTTTCACAAAGCACCCTGTCTCAATTGTATATAACTTCCCTAATAGATGCACTCTGTATTTTTCATGTAAGGATACATATCTCACACAGACAACTTCCCCATTATTATATCACCTTGTGTCACATAACACACATTTCCACTGTGTATTCCCAACTGCATCATATTGATATGTAATTGGTGTTGCTGCTACAGTTGCCTTCCACTGACATGCCCTCCTCTGCTGTACATTAGGTTGCTTCACCTGTCCTCTTTCCCTGTGTTCATTACTACAATTCATCTGTGTGCCCCTGTTCAATACTCACACTTCCCCTGAGTGTTTATTTTATATGGCAGTTCATGTACCCTTACAGATCATTTACACAGCATTGGTACAGAATGCAAGGAATGGGATTTCACAATACTCTGCACTGCATACTGTTCTTTACTGTGTTTGGACCATATACATAATAATTCATACCTCTCAAATGTCCAGATCTTTGCAGTATGTCCAGACTTTTGTCTTATAGCTTGTTTTTTTTTTTGCCTCAGGATGGTGTTCATCGTGTCTGATGTCTCTGCATTCTCCACCTGCAAGTGTTTTTGTTTGTTTGTTTTGATGGTGGTGTCTAAGTTTTTAAATGGGCAAACTTCATCTGCACTGATTCTATATGATAAAAAATGTTATTAAAGATAAGCACTTGTTTTTTTGATATTATTCCATGTTTATCAGATTGGGAACATCTCAGAAATGCCTGCAGACAAGGCCTATAAGCAGAGGAGTCGGATGATGAATGCAGCAGGAGGAAAGAGTATGTCTCAAGTAGAGGTATAGCAGGAAAGGTAGGAGAAGCAAAAAAGGTGGGCTACATATGAAATTAAAGGCCCTCGCCAGCAGACCACCCCTTTCCAGTCTACTGCTTGCTAATGTCCAATCTCTTGAGAACAAAATGGATGATGTCAGGACAAGAACTGTGACCCAGAGAGAAATGAGAGATTGCTGTGTACTGATGTTTACTGAAACGTAGCTACTGGATAATATTCCTGATTTAGTTGTCTAGTTGCATACTCTATCTATCATGGGGACCACACAGAGACATTTGGGTAAAATCAAAGGTTGAGGTACTTTAATCTATATTCATAATAGTTTGTGTTCAGATGTGCAGATTGTTACCAAACACAGCTCAAGTAATGTAGAGTACCTAATACTGAATTGCAGACCCTTCTATCTACCAGGAGAGTTTACAGCTTTGTTTATCCTACTGTTATTATCCCTCCACAAGCCAATTGCTCGGCTGCACTGAGGACATTGTATGAGGCTATAAATGCACAAGAAAATAAACATCCTGATACAGTGCTTACAGTGGCTGGTGACTTTAATCATTGCAACTTACAGTCTGTGATGCCAGCATGCCAGCAGTATGTTGCTTTCCCTACATGAGAGAAAAATATACTGGATCATGTGTACAGTAATGTGAAGGGGGCATACAAGGCTGTACCATGTGTGCAGTAATGTGAAGAAAGCATACAAGGCTGTAGCATGTGTACAGTAATGTGAAGGAGGCATACAAGACTGTACCATGTGTACAGTAATGTGAAGGGGGCATACAAGGCTGTACCATGTGTGCAGTAATGTGAAGGGGGCATACAAGGCTGTATCTCGCCCTCAATTTGGTCAGTCTGATCATACTTCTGAATTTCTCTACTCGGTATATAGACAGCTTCTCAAATAAGCTCCCACTGTATGAAAACCTGTTAAGGTATGGACAGAGGAATCTGAACAGAAGCTTCAGGATTGTTTTCAGTGTACTCAGTTGGATGTTTTTAAGACGGCTGCTGTGAATGAGGATGGTATTGTTGATCTTGAGGAATACAGCTCAGTAGTTTCCAGTTACATAAGCACATCTGCTAACCTCATTGTGCCTCATAAAGACATCCAGATATATCAAAATAATTAACCGTGGATTAACTCAGAGGTTCACCTTACAATTCATACCCACTCCAAGGCATATGCATCAGGCAATAGCAGCAAGTATAAAAAATCTAGATATGACTTATGCTGAGCTATCAGGGCAGCAAAGAAAAATTACAGTCGGAAGCTGGAATACTATTATTTCACTGCTGATACAAGGCATATGTGACAAGGTCTGGAACACATCACAGGGTACAGAGAGAAAGGCAGAGAGATGACTACTGACAGCCAGTTTTCACTGGACAATTTAAATGAATTTTATGCACAGTTTGAGGTCCAAAGCACTGATTCAAAGGGTGCCACCATAAGAGAGAGGGGCAGAAAGGAGACACCACCACCTTTCACAATATCACCAGCAAGTGTGACAAAGTTCTTGAGGAGAATAAATCCCCGGAAGGCAGCTGGTCTAGACATATTGCTGGAAGGACACTCAAAACCTGTGCTTTAATGCTTGCTGATGTTCTGGCTGATATATTCAATCCCTCCCTTGCACAAACTACAATTCCCACTTGTTATGAGTCAGCCACTATTATTCCACTGTCGTAAAAGGGCAAAGCCAACTGCCTGAATGATTACCTGCAGGTTGTATTGATTCCCAGACTGATGAAATGCTTGAGAGAATCATTATGAGTCATACTCAGTCAGTTATTACCTGATACAATGGATCCACTGCCATTTGCACACAGACCGAATACATTGACAGAGGATGCAGTCAGTACAACATTGCATACAGTTCTTATGCATTTTGAAAATAAGGACAGTTATGCTCAACTGCTGTTTACTGATTATAGTTCAGCTTTCAATACAGTGATATCAACAAATCTCATTAATAAGCTGTCCATACTGGGTGCACCATAAACTCTTTGTAATCTGGTCTTGGATTTTTTTAACAGGCAGACCATAGTCAGTCAGGCTTGGGAATAATATCTCTAAAACAATAATAATAAATACAGGAACTCCACAAGGCTTGTGTGCTGAGTCCAGTGCTGTACACCTTCTTCGCTTATGACTGTGTTGCTTCTCAACATGACACTAGTATTGTCAAATCTGTGGATGATACAACAGTCATTGGTCTCATCTATGGGGGTGATGAGTCAGCATATAGGAGGGAAGTGGAGAACCTTGTGAAGTGGTGTCAAAACAGTAATCGGTCTGTTAATACCAGCAAAATGAAAGAGATGATCATTGATACAGGGAAGAATAAAGGGCAGCACTTACCTTTATATATTGGTGAGTTTGAGGTGAAAAGAGTGGCTGCATTCAAATTTGTCAGTATTAAGGTCTCTGAGGACCTTACTTGGAGTCATAATATCACAGACCTGGTAGGGAAAAGCCAGCACCAACTGTATTTTCTAAGAAGGCAGAGGGCATTTGGAATACCCTGTGCCGTCCTCCGTAACCTCATCAGATGTACGATTGAGAGCATTCTCTACTACTCTATTACAGTATGGTTTGGGAATAACACAATATAAGATCGCAAAGCTCTCCTGTGAGTAATAAAAACTGTGCAAAACTTCATTGGAGTGATACTCCCTGCTGTGGAGGACATCTACAACTAAAGAGTTTTTCAGGGGGCTCAAAACATTATCATAGACACTAGTCACCCACAACACAAACTGTTTATGTTGGTACCATCAGGGAAGTGTTATAAGAGCATGGCAGCCAGAACAACCATAATGAAAGACAATTTTATACTTCAAGCTATTAGACTGTTAAAAAAAACGTGCATACTACCTCTCCCTCCAGTATTGTAGATTGGTTCACATTTGGAGGAAAACAATTTTTTTTTTTTTTTTGCACAGTTTATACATACATATATATATTTACTATTTTACTGATATTGGTATTATATCATTGCCTATTTGTTGTCTCTGATTACTTCTTGTTAATTGTCATGTTTTTATATGTTGCTGGAAGATTTGTAGAATAAGGATTTCATTGTACTATGGGAAGCTGTCTCTAGTACATATGACAATAAAGTTGAATTGAATTGAATTGAATAAAATTTGTGTTTTTTTTGCCATATCACTGGGATGATCTCAAGACCAATGTCACTAAATAATTACATACATTTCAGTTTCAGACTTAAAGTCCTCAGAAAATGTATCTTAACATGACCCTTGTTATTCTAGCACATTTCTAAGTTTAAATGTGCAAATATGTAGAATATGTTCCTGTTTCTGAGTCATTGTCCCCCATTATGTTGGGCTTTATCCAGATGTCTTGCACTAAGAGATAGAGAGCTATGGAAACTTATATGTTATGGCTTTGTGATCATTGTGTCATTCTGCCCAAACATGCTAACCGACTGTGTTCTGATGTAAACAGGACTGCTATCCATGTTTCTTTACATGGTTTCCTGCCAGGCAACACTGCTGCCAGCCACAAAACCATGCTTATTTATGTTTAAAAGCAATGCATGGCATAAATATATAATTAGCGCTGCTGCTCACTGCATGTCACGGCACACACATGTAATCTCACACAGCCTGCACGGAGTTCACTGAATTCCAATGACGGTCTTTTTAAATTATGGCATCTAATTGTAAATTGCTGTCAATTTGTACAAGCACAATGACAATTTCTGAATGCAAGATATATCTTTTATCCACTATTAAATAAGATAGAGATTATAATTACTAGAATACTTTATTCCATGGAAAGTAAAACAATTCAGAATAGCAAATATGGCTGAATTTGAGTTTAATCATTCAGACATAAGAATTATTCCATTACAACAAGAGTTACTGAACATAATGCTATTTGAAAAGTAAACATCTCCTTAGATACTTTGTTGTTCAATTAATAGCATATCTACAAGTAAGGAAACTGAATATTCCAAAGTCAGGCTATTTTACACACACACACACACACACACACACACACATATATATATATATATATATATATATATATATATATATATATATATATATATCTACACACACACACACACACACACACACACACACACACACACACATACATGAACATAAGATCCATACATACAAAACTAAACATTTCCAGCAAGTCTTATTTTCAGTTCTGGTTAATTGTTTATACCTAACTTGCAGTTTGCTATCCCTCAGTGCAATAAATGCTAAGAGTTTATAAAACTGACTTTGTTAGAAAAAAGTATTCATTACCTTCTGCAGGTATTATGTTACTTTGCTCAGGGGCAGCTATAATGGCTGGAAAGAGCTGTAACAATTTGGAACAAATTGAACTATGTACTGCGTATATATAATGACATAAAATCCTGCAAAACATTCTGAGGAAATAACATGAAGCTTGTAGTTTATAATAGCTTTACCTTAGAAATAACCTACAAATACCACAAAATAAATTTCTTGGGTTAAGGAGGACTAATTAAACCGATGAAAAAAAAACACTTCATTTAGATATACAAATAAAAAAGAGGCACACGATTATTCAGTAAGATCACTTCATCTCTAAACTATCTGGAGGCTTGTCTGACTTTATCCCTATGTAATATTTGGAAAAATGTTTATTTTCTGGTATAGTATTGGTGCATGTCTCTAATAAAATTACAAAACATTACTAAACATGCATGTATACTTGGAAAGCACTGTTCTCTGTTTTAGCATATAAATAATAAAATGTCAAATTTGGTGTGGTCCTTATCACAAAATACTAGAAGTGGGGCAAAGGTGTTTTGAAATCTTCTCCCACAATCAAAATATAACAATTATCTCATACCTTTAGGACTGAGGTTTTACAGATGAGTTCACTTTAAGAAACAGATAGTACATCATAAAAGGTGCAAACTATGAACTATGACAACTTTCAAATAACATGTAAGCTATGAAACTTAATCCTCCCACTTTCACTCTAACATACAGTAAATGTTATCATTTACAGAATCAGAGTGAGAGAACATCAACTCAAGCACTTTGTTTTAACTTATAAAATAGTTCCTTACTGGTAGCATCTTAACAAAAGCACTTCTAAAAGCAATAAGTATTCTGTGCAGTAACATTACCATTGCAAATTTAATTTGGTACCAAGACATTTAAAATGCTAAAATCAATCCTACTGTATAGTTATTTATTTAACTAGATTTGTGTAGAGTATAATTAGCAAAAGATGCCTTACTACTCTATGTATAGTTACTATCTTATCTATTTTGACAATGTAAAATGTATTTAAATTCAATTCTGGAGCTTTTCTCCCTGGGCCTCTGTTGAAAAGGGGCTTTTTTGCCCAGCCAGACCTTTCAGTCATCAAATGTGAAATAAATAAATAAAATAAATAAATGAAAATGGAGCAAAAATCCTATGAGTTCAACTTCTGGTAGCACATTATTTTATCATTAATTGTTGTCTGAGAGCAACCAGAAATAATGAATCAATTATAAAAATAGTGCAATACTTATGTTAATGTTTAATGATTATATCACCTATCTGGTCAAAGAAGTTATGAAAATAAAGAGCAAAATAAAAAAATAAATAAACTAACAAAAACATAAAAACACAGAATAGTTGTGTCACCTCTAAGAAACAGCTTGACACTTCATAATAGCAAACAGCTATATGAAGCTTATCTAGGAATGTACATGTATTACAACTGAATATCTGAACTGAGTTCAATATCAAAACAATAAATATTAATGACGTTATGAAAACAAGCTCTTTGTTTACATCAGTTCTGGATCTGAGCTGTAGAAATACTTCTGTTTTTTATTTCACAGAATTCCTTGGCATTTTTGTTATCAATTAATCTTAAACACACTGTATGTAACATACCAGGACAAAAGTAGCTATGTGAACTCACACTGACTTCCCTGAAAATTCATCCAGCATATCGTTTAGTCTTCTACCAGTTGGAGAACCCAACTTACCTGTAACTTCTTTCCATTTGGAAAGTTAAGCAGTTGCCATTTTCCTAAGATAATGTTGTCTTCTGCAAATAATTCCAAAATGAGCTAATAAAGTTACATTTCATTATTAGCAGCTTCAAGAAAAGATAGGGTGCCTTTATTTGTATGCAAAGATCAGAGTGCAAGCCATTTCTATTAAAATGTCATTTCAGTTATTTTGAAAATATACTATGGAAGTTATTCCAAATTTACATTTTGCATTTAAGTATGGCACATAAAAAGATAACAGATATAAGGCATATCTTTTATTTTGCAACACACACTGGCATTTAAATGCAGTAATGCTAACTGTTTATTGCAAAGTCAATGAACACCAAATGAGTTGCATAATAGAGGAAGTGATCTGAAATCTCTATGAAAACAAATAGAAAATAACAGGTAAGGTCAAGTGAAGGCCACACTAAGAACAAGTTTGATGGCAGTGGAAGGGAGGGCTAGAGCAATACAAGAAGACATATTAGATAGAAAAAGAAAGTATATCAGTTAAATCCCAAAGATAAAAGTATCTGTGAAGTATGTAAAATATAGATTACTGTATATGAGAGGGATATATCCTTAGAGGCCAGCTGGAGCAACTTTTCATTTTAGTGATGAAAGTAGAAGGCTTTGGGAGAGCTGATTTCTTGTGATATATGTGGCTATGTATCCAAAATGTGCTGTATGATGTTTTAAAGAGTGATAGAAAGAGTAGATTACAGAGATTACAATAAAAGCCAGAGATATCACACTTACGAAAAGCAAGAAAGTATAACTCATTGAATGACTAAAGCTAGATTCGTAGTCCTGCCTAAAGAAAAGGAGATATTAATGGTAAAGGAATGTATAGAATGACATCTCTAATTACAAAAACCTTCAACATAAAAGGACAAGTCCTGGTAACTAGCTTGTATTCATTTTCTGCAGACTTTTACAGATGAGGCAGGTAGGATTATTGGTAATTATGTTGTATTCAGTTCTCCCAGACATCTACTAATGGAAAGACTTATACAGAGAGAAAGAAGAACTAAAATGAAGCATTTTCCTTCTAGTTGGAGTTCAAATATATCCATTTCTTTAGCAGAAGTGCTTGAATAATAGGAGGGAGGAATCTGTATTTCTCGAATTCAGAACCCTTATCTAATAAACTGGTGAACACTGGAAAAAGGCTTTGACAAAAATCACGTTATAGCTGGTCACAAAAATTACAGATAAGGAGTTAACACTTGACTGAATTGGGTACTACAGGTAATGAGTTTGTGAAACCTGCTAATCTCAGTTTCTTCACTGTACTGTGATACAGTTTATAGGATGGTATTTGCTGGAGCTCACATTTCTTGGATAATCTGTGTTAGTGTTAATTTGTTGACTGGAGTACTGTGACTTAAATCATGCTCGTACTATTGCTCACTGTTGCAAAATGTCATAATAAATGTTTGCTAATTTTAGAAAATGCTGTCACAAGGAGAATGTGAGGGAACTCTACTATGAATCCCAGTGCTAGTTTTGGAATTTCAGAACTAAATACGTGCAATTTGATGTAACACTTAGTTTGATGCTTTCTTTTATCAGCTTATCCATTTCAGTTTGGTTCCCTGGAATTTAGCCAATTCAGCAGGAGCTCTGATATTATGAAAAGAATACCACATGGGTCCTCAAATTCTTCAAGAAAGGTGGGTGCTATTTTTATTAGGAAGCTTTACAAAGCATATACAATATGCATTATGTTCTTTTTTAAGAGAATGCTTTAATCATTTATCTTTGCACTCACTTTTATTGATAAATTATATCAGCATGGTTACTAGCATGTGAGGAGCATACCACCTTTAAATGTAAGCCTGGGAGAGTTTGTTGCAATACCTCACTCTTATCACCGCATGTACTTAGTACAATCTTTAGTGTCACCCTAATAATTCCAGTCATACAGGTAAAGAGCATTATCTCACTAATTAGTATGCATACCTTGCTTGGAAGATAGAAGGACAAAACAGAAGATATGTTAATATTGTTTAGTAGTGTTTCTGATGCCTTTAGTTGAAGTACAAAGGGGTAACTTAATGAAAGAGACATGGTGGTAACAGATGTACTATGTAGTGGATGGGACAGAGGGTTACATTGAACTTTTTCACATCTTCTCAGATGGCCACCTCCTAACAGTAGGATTCTGAGTTACTTCTGCTTCCCTCGGTGCATATGACTTCATCACAAGTGAGTAGGGTTTTCTTTTTTCACCTGGATGGCTCACTTCTTGTTCTTGGGGTTGGGGAGTTCCCACTCTTAGGACAGCATTCTGCCCTCTGAAAAAAAATTTCTGAGCATCAGTGGTGGTAACTTAGGTAACACAGGCCTGCGTCTGCTGTGAGACTAAATAACTCTCTAGAGAGGGCACTGGCACTTTGTTTTGAGGTCTTATATTCTTAGCACTTCCCAGTTATGGAAATACTGGGAACTACATCCAATTTTTCTTAAAAGAGAACTGAAAAGAGGGAACTTTTTAGGATGTTAGTAAAGCAGTTCAGAGAAGATAACTGTGATAGTACAATCTCAGTGTATGCAATACAGGAGACATTTAAAGGAGATCTCAAAGAAATGTATCAAAGGGACCAGTAGAAATGCAAATTTAGGGAATAAAAGAAAAATTGACTTTGAGAAGGAGATTGCAAGACAAGAAAGAAGTTTCAAGGAGAGGGTTGTATGAATAAGGTAATGGGAGCAAAGCTTTGTTGGATAAGGAGTCAGAAAAATAACTTATAAAAATATGTGCACTAGATTGGTTTGGATAATATTTATTTTCTGAGGTAATACACCCAAAGGCACTAAAATTATTAACTATGAGGATTAGAAAAAGGAGATGTGACCTTTCTATCTGTGAGTGGAAAACGATATAATGGAAGAGTATGCTATACACTGTCAGATATTAATGCAATCATGGAAGAATTTTATGTGCAGCTATATATATCACTGCAACTTCATCCTCAGCTAGGAAATTGAATCTGCCTCGTAATAACATGCAATGCCTACAAATCATTAAGAATGAGTTACATCTTTTGAATAATTCGTCTATGGTTGAGAGATTATAAGTTATAATCTTTATTACTAGCAGAAAAATCTCTAGGTTTATATAGTATTTTCACAGACTTTGTTTTTTTTTTTCAACATTTCTATGAATTTCACAGCTAAGCCTCCAGAGCTGTTTGACAACATGATGGATAAAGAATGCATGACAGACTTATCCAGGATTACCTATACCGTCTCTTTACCAAGTAAAGGCAAATAGCCTTCTCTACTATCCGTCTATAGACTTCCATCATTATTATCAACATAAACAATTTTTATTATCAGGATACTGGCAGGTTAGAGAGAGCAATTCCAAATCTTTGCAAAATCTCCCAACAGATTATTGTTAAAGGAGATAGGGTAGACCATGCCTATTATGAGCATTTTTGAATTTAACATCGCTTTAAAGATACTTGAGCATTTGGACACAGTGCTACTTATAGACATTCATAAACTTTCTGTCTTAGAGATTCCATGTGACCATAGAGTGCTTTGCAATGCAGGGGCACTTTTACTGATGTTTTAAATTCTGTGTGAATTGCCTATTGCCGTGTTCTTTACAAACTGGATGGTGTTCTAGCCAATCCTCTCAGTTGTTCCTGATATTACCTTACATTATTGCACTGTCACTTGTGAAATGTTTGATTTTCTGTACATCACTGAGGAAGTACAGTCAATAATCCCATACGTTAGTGCTTCATACTTATTATTTAGAAAATGCATGTTGATGCAAAAGCTGTTAACCTAGTAACTTTTTGAAGTTAAACAGAGTAATATTTAAAAACTGTCACTGATGTTGATCCTGTGTCCCCAAATTAGTTTTGGCTTTCTCCAGATTTCTTGAGCAAAGTAGTTGAAACTTATTGTTCCATCAGGATCCTTCTCTGTCCCCTCTATAGGTTATTTTGGATACTTAAACTCGATTATAAACAATATCACAGTGATTGAAGGGTCAGGCTTGTAGGAAAGAACAGCCTTGTGGACATATGATTCACAGTCCATCCCAGAGGTTATTCAATTATTCACCTTGTCTTGGGAGTCCTTGGCTTAGAAAACAACTGATTTCCCTCCAGTGGTAGCTCTCTGGAAGCCATATACATGATCGAGAAACAAGGCCAGGTTTAGAGCCCAGAGTACACTGACCATGGCATAAATATGGAGATGATTTTAAATATTAATTTAGGACAATTAAATCCCTCATAGTTATATGCAGGGAAGACAAATAATGAAAACCACCACAACTGCCATTTTTTCAAAAAATAATTACCTTTAAAATCTTCCTACTTTAAAAAGTTTTATTTCTGGCAAAAAATTAATTCCACATCTGAGATGGAGCAAGAATGTGGTATGCCTACAGTAATTACTATTTCACTTAATCTGGGAAGCATTAGACCAATTAGTCTCCCAGAAAAAAGGTATTAATAAAGTTCCTGAACTTATATGGTATGTCAATATTTCAACAGTAACTTGATTTCTTCAGGCAACATTACATCCTTATCCTGTATGGACAGCTCCAAAACCGACTGCAGTATTATTGTAAATGAATGAAATGAAGGGAAATGCACAATGGTAAGTGTCAGATCATTGGATTTAGATCAAAAGGTAAATGTGCAACTTGGTCTGAATTAAGGAAAAATGGAGGAATGTTTTTGGCCAGATTTCTAGTACAACTTTGACTTCATAATACTTTTCCTTGTTACGTAGAAAGTTAGGCATTCTATATTCTACTGCATTACTCTCAAGACAAATTCCCTTCAGCAAGTGACTGTTTGGGACACCAAAAACTTCAAGAACAGTGAACAAATGTCCCAGCAACAGAAACCCAGCTTCAGGGTTTAGCTAGAATATAAAACAAGCAAGAGCAAAACTTCTGTAAAAAAATACAGCTTTAATGTACAACAGAAAAAAAAAACTGGTAAATGCTTTCACAAATCACCATTTACTTCATCTGACCCATCCTTCGTAACAAGCTAATTAAATTTAAATACAATCATACTCGCCCAACACAATTCAAACCAACCAATGTGAATGTTATTTCTCATATGCATACCTATTGAACATTCTATTAATGCAAGACATTCTGATTTCCAAAGACAAGTTGTATAATATTAGTGAACATAGAAGACTTAAAAAACAAACATTATACTTTTAAAACATATGAATTATAAAAATATCTAAATACATATAACAATATAGCAAATGTATATATGATGAACTTACATCATTTCCTTAGCTTACTATCCTTGAGGGCAGGTCCAGTAGATACATGTTCATTTAACCCCCTTCCTCGGTGTGCTCTCAGATTTAAAATCCATTGTAGCTCTACTTGTTCTGTTTTATTTGTAATATTTCCCATCCTTATTCCTTCATGTACACATCTAATACCATAAATCTTAATTCATGGTCTAAGCCTTTTTCTATAATGTGCTTGGCCAGTGCACTGCAGGTATGACCCTTATGTGCACAATAAAGATGGTCCCTAATACGTTCTCGTAAGCGCCTATCAGTTTTGCCCACACAGAATGAGGTACACAGTATACAATAGGCAAGGTACACTAAGTCTTTTGAATTGCAATCTGCTTGTGCCTTTAATTCCTTTCATCACTGCCATGATTTGGGTCTGGCTGTATATGAGTATCTTCCCCATCAAAATAATCGGGCACGCAAGCTGAGTGAACTTTCCTACTTCTTATTGCTTGCTACTTCACACATTGAACTCTTTTTATCATTTTCTATAACTAAGCTTAGTTCTCTGAAAAAATTGGGCTTTGTTTTCAGGCTCTGGTACAAACTTTAGTCCATAACCTTTTTACATTTTCCTTGATAGCAGCTATTTTATGTTTGTGATACTTTTATTAATGTTTATATTTTATTAATACAGTTTGAAACTATTTTTCTCTTGGCTTCTACTGTTGATACTGAGATTTTGGTTGTTTTATTATTTTTTACCATGTCTTGGAGTTATACTAGGACATCATTACTTGCGTTAAAGCCATTTTCTAAACTCTGTATGCCCTCACTGGTGTTTCAACTCTGCAGATGTTTAAGGATTTCACGGAAGCACTGATGGAGGCATCAGGGGCTGGTTAACAGGGCATGTTCTATGTGTGTTCCTAGTGTAAGTTGCACAACTACTTTTACTTCTCTGCAGTTAATCATCCCTCTTTTTATCCTTTAAACATTCTCAGGGTTTTTTTTTCTGTCAACTGTAGATAAATAAGACCCATCCTTCAGAGACAACTTTACTCAAATGCAAGGTTTATTTGCAACAGGGATGGAATTATCTTTAATTTGCTGCAAGATCATGATCTTGGATTTTTTAATGAGACCTGATTGGATGATAATTTGTGTCCCTCACTTACCATCTGCCATTCCATCTGGTTTTCTGGTATTGCAATGTCTTAGGTGGGGTAGGTCTAGAAATGGAATGGCTATTTGTAACAGGAATGAAATTCAGTTGGCACATGTTGCCACTAGGGATGCTAACTCCTTTTAACATGTGTTGAAAGAGGAACTACACATCATGCTAGTAACTGTGATTCAGAGACATGCAAATTTGCCAATGATTAGGTCTTACCTCATCATTGCTAACAAGTCTCTGAATCGCAAATTGCCTTATTGTGGGATCTGGGACTGTTTACATCTCATGCTAGGCCGTTTAATGAATTCCTAGGTACATTTTTCATTTGTTTGACATTACCTGAAAATCAATTGTATAATTAAATATGTTATACCTACATAAAACTAGTATACACAAATTCTGTTATATAATCTTGTTTATATATCCCATATGAATAATATTTCCCATGTGTGAATACTGTTTCAGCTGCCGCATGTAAATATTTTGACTGTACATCTTGTGCAAAGTTCATTTCTGTTTCACTTGTAAATTTTTCAATTGACTTCTTATTAACAAAGCTTATGCCTGTATCACTTGTACACTTTCAGGTATGCAACATCATACACGATACAAATGGCTGAGCTTATGTTTTTGTACAGTTATCAGTAACTGTGTGATGTCTAAATAGGGTCAGTAGACCTGCTCACCCACCTGACAAACAAATATAAATAAATAAATAACCCAAGTCATATTTACAACTTTCCAGTAAAAGGTATGAGCCATGGCTTGGCCATGGTCTCAGCCTTCTTTGCTGGAAAGGGCATAGGTTGGAGTGCCAATATTTTCCAATGGGTCTGTAGAGTGACCAGATTGGTTTTGGGGAGCATTATGCCATCTGTCAAGCAGAAATCAATTAAGAAATGCAGTCTATCTAGAGATACCTCAGCAGCATCTCTTAGATAACCACTCTCTTCCATGCGGTCACATATCTATATGATCATAAGGAGAGTTCTGTCTGCTTCTGAGTGTGAATCTGTTGCTTGTTTCTTCTCCAACAAGGTTATTACTATCACTTCTACCTTATGACTTTTCTCCCCCCATGGATATTGTTGTATAACTGGCTTACCTATCTTTTCCATCTTGGAATGTGTTCACTAATCGTGATCTAGCTGTGTGTCCTGTAACCTGCAGTCTAGACCCATGCCCATCAAGACAACATATAAATAGTCTCAATGTTTTGGGACCAGTAATCTTTCATATATTGAAGATGTTACTCAGGCTTAGGGTTTTTTCATCAGCTTTGACAGAAGCCATGGTTATCCCTGTCCTCAAGAAAGCTACACCACATCACAATATACTTGATAATTCTAGCCCTATCTCTAACCATACATTTTGGGTAAGTTTATCTAAAATTTTGTTTTTAAGCAGCTTCAGGCTCATCTTACATACAGTGGACTCATGGATTCATTTCAATCTGGGTTTCAAATATACCACAGCAGGGTCAGCCTAAGGTAAACTGGTGCCTTTAGCAAAAAAGTCTCCATGGTACCAACCCTCCCACTCCCTCGCTGCACATCCCGACCTGGCCTACACACACTGTTCAGAATACTTCTTATCCCTTCCTTTTATTCACAACTTGCTCTTCAGTTATTTTTTTCTGCAGTTCTTCATTCATCCAACATGGTCTATCTATACAAGACTGTACTATGATAAATCTGGAAAAAACAATTGCATTAAGCTGGGGGTCTGAGAGTCACAAAGCCCCCAGATGTCATGGACATGCACTTTAGAGTTTTATTAAACATCCTTTTCTTCTAGTGATTGCCTAAACAAAAACCACGGTCAAAGAAAGGTTAGCATTGCTCTTCAGCTTTTCTTTCTTTCTTTCTATTTCAGCTTCGATGCAAGGAAGAATCCTAATTCAGAAAACAAGCTGGCCTCCATGACAGTAAGGCCTGTAAATGGTCACAGACCTCTGAGATCTTTCAATTGGTCAAGGCACTAAAACCATTTTGCAATGCTCAGCATCACCATACCTCCATTTCATTTCCTGCATTGTAAAAAAATAAAAAAATAATAAATAATAATAATAATGATCGAGGTCTGGCAGGCAGCAGTAATGTAAATGGGAGTGGACTAGCATCTAGCAACACACAAGATGCACTTAATGACAACATGCCGTCAGTTTCGGTTGAGCAATGGCTCAGGAATGGAATTATCTTTGATGGACAGAATATGAACGCTACCAACCAACACAGCAGTCTCAAGCAACAATTTCAGGGTTTTAAGGAAGCTTTATTCAAGTACAAACATTTGCAATTGGAAAATGAATATCTGCATGAGTGTGTAAGGAGAGAGCAGATTCCCAATGGCCTTCGGACATGGAAATATCCGTCTGGGCTTATTAAGGACTCCCAGTTACACCGGGACTTAAAGAACTTTTTCAATAAACAAGGTTGTGAGTTGTTAAACATTTTTATTACTTATAATAATAAGAAAATGTCTGCTATTTTAAAGGACATTAACAAACTTGACACTGAAATTAAGTGTGATTTATTATTTGAACATAGGTTGGTTAAATTCAATAATTTTTTAAAAGTGTTGATAATGACTTGGTGCAATTGCAAAAAAGGAAAAAAGAAAACTGTTCAGGGATAAAACTGATTATGATAAGGGGAGGGCATACCTTGACCCACCCCTGGGTCAACAAGCTAGGTGGGCTGAAAGATGTAAAGAGGTTAATGTAATTAATGAAGATGATGATGTGGTAGACTCAGTGGATGACAATACCCCTTTAGAACCACCGCCTCTGAGGAGATCCCAGTGACTGATGAATCAGAGGGGGGGGAGACAAGGGAACGGAGGGTATGGACAAGTGATTTATCAGAATCAATGGAGGAGGGGGAGACAACAACAACAGTATTGGAGGTGATGAATGATATCAATGAAAGGGATGGGATGTATGAATGTACCATTGTGAAGAATCTTGAGCATGATTTCAGCATTTTCAATTATAATAGGACAACTGTGAGTACTGATTGGGCAGAACTGTTCTCAAAAGGGCTCAACGTTGTGCCAACAACTGGAAGTGACATTGTTAACACTATTTTGGAGTTTAATTTATTCACTAGGAAGTTGAATTTGGAAGTCTTTTTTTCACAGGAGGGGGCTGGACAATGCAAGTTGCAGGGGAACCCAGGCGGATTAAATAGACCAAGTACTTTCATTCCCCCTATGCACCCGACAGTACAAATGTATGAGACCCTTTGTGAAAATGAATTTAGGAAAGTGGTTGCCAAAAACAGTAACAAATACCTTCTTGATAATAATGGGGCTAATAATTTAACTAGGCAAGAAAGTACATTGCTCTGTGATATTTTGGAGAATGATGAAATCAGGATTATGAAACTGGATAAGGGTGAGGAATTGTTATCATGGATGTGTGTGATTACAACAGTAAAATGACTGACTTATTGTACAGTGATACATACACAGAGGTTTCCAAAAAATGAGTTGAACATATTCTACGGGCGTATAGACTTAGATATTGAACAACTTTTACTCAATGAGCAAATTACTGTTGAAACTTCAAGATTTTTGGAAACTAAGCATCCTAGGATTCCTACCATTTCTGGAATCCCTAAAATACATAAGAGTATCTCTGACCCCCCCACCCCCCTTTATGACCGATTGTCGATGTAAAAGCTTTAAAAACCTTCAGCCTGGCTAAATATATTGACAACAATATTAAGCACACCCTTGACAACAGATACCTGGTGATCAAGAACTCCTGGGACTTTCTTTCTAAAGTTAAGAACAGTATGTACTATTAGGACTTGATCCTGGCCACCATTGACATCTGTGACCTCTTCTCAGTATTACCCCATGATGTTGGACTAGAATGGTTCTATGACTATTTAAGTTTAAATAGTTCATTGAACCATGATACTATCCATACAATGAGGTCCTGTATGGAAATGGTTCTGGACAACAAATTTATCACTTTTGAGGGGCATTTATACAAGCAGGTGCAGGGGGTGGCAATGGGCACATGTTGCCCATTGTCATTTGCTGACACAGTATTAGCCCAGTGGGAAGACCTCTACATAGTGAACTCTGAATTCCAGGACATTTGGGTACTATATGGATGGTACCTGGATGACATGGTCTTATTTTGGCATGGGAGTGAAGATGACCTGAATAGGCTCTTCGCTTATATCAACAACACTACCAATCTTTTGAAATTTACCATGACCAAGGACCTTGATACCTTGAATTATCTGGATGTTACTATTAAGAAAGACCACTCTAAGGGTAGGTTTACCTCACACCTTTATAGAAAACCTGCCTATTCTAACTCCTTGTTGCATTTTGAGAGTTGCCACTCTCTGCATCAGAAAAAATCCCTTGTCAAGGGTCAGTACATAAGATTGGCCAGAATGGTGTCTGACCAGGATGATTTTGTTAAAGAATGTGATGTCTTAATGGGGATGTTGCAGAAAAGAGGTTACCCTTATAACTTTGTCAATGATATAGCTGAAGAAGTAAAATTAAAAAGAGCTGGGGGTATTTATTCTACACTCTTGGAGAACCCTGAAGTTTTGAAGAGAACCTCTGGTTTGGTTAAACCTGACAGTTTTACTAGGGCATGTGTTCTGCCCTTCACCAGGGATTTTTTTAACATTAGACGCATAATTCATGATTTTTGGACCATATTTTGTATGGATGATAAGATCATCAAAAGGTTAGGGGGAAAAAACTCTTGTGGTATACAAAAAGGGCACCTCCTTGAAAGGCCTGGTTGAGAGGAAAAAGTTAAAGGCAGGCCTAGGTGGAACTTTCAAATGTGGGAGGTGTGGACAATGCCCCTATATATTGGACACTGATTCCATTAGAGTCAGGAACTATGGTAAAATTACTACTAATAGGAAGTGTTACTGTTACACCAAGGGAGTGGTATATATTGCAACCTGTATGGTATGTGAGGGGTACTATGTGGGGAAGACAATCAGAGCCCTCAGACAAAGAATATGTCAACACAACTATGATATACTAAAAACAAAGACAATAATGCTTTATTTAAGCATATAAAGGCACACCCGACAAATTCCTTTAAATTTTTTTACTTGAACAAGTAGATCTGGGTCCACGAGGGGGGCCTGATGACGACTTCCTTGAATACTTAGAGCTCAAGTGGCAGATTAAATTAAATGCATGTCAACCACCTGGGTTCAATGACAAGTTATCCATCAGTTCTGTATTAAAATTAAAATCAGCTTTTTTATGTGATTTTATTCAAGATATGTGTTTTAAACCATGCTGTAATATATAATATACTAATGTTTATGTGGTTGGTGGGGTCAATGGTGTGTTGTAGTGGGCAGTTATTATGATTATGTGACACTGTCTTTTTAAACTGCTTAAATTATTTTATAGGAAATGATGTCTGCTTTGTAAACCAATGGCTGTGAGGGTTAGGGTATTTAATTATGGCATTTTTTGTTAATCCATGTTCTGATGAAGTCTTGTGATTTTGACGAATGCACTTAACTTATTTCAATAAATTTTCTGGATTTAGTGCTGTAGTGTTCAGTTGGTGATCCTCTTCATTTATTTTTTTACTTGGTTTTGGTGTTCGTTTTTTCTAAATGTCCTGCATTATGTAGATAACAACGATAAAATAGAAATTCTGTTTATATTATTTATTTACTAGGATAAAGCACTGTTCTCCATGGACCTTTTTCAAATTCATCCCGGCAGTGCTGTATGCTTAAGCAACTTGTTCATAATCATACTGTTCAGGAATGGAATCTGAGGAAATCAAACCCTGAACCACTGGACAACAGGAAACAGCTTATTAGTCCTCTGAGCCAACTGTACGATGGACCTGTCTTCACAGTTACTTGATTCCCAAGTTAGTCAGGCTGTTACCCCAGCAAAAATCTGCAGTCTGGTCATTGTTCATTTCACCTTTGTTCTCAACTGACCTAAACACATTTAATTTGTGGATTGTTAGAGCAGACTTTCTCATTCATTGTTTTAAATTTCTTGTTCATTGAGATCTTGTCTTTCCTTTGTTAAAGTATGTCTTACGTCATGTCTTGTTCATGTCCTACTAATAGCCCCTTCCCGAAACAAATGTAGCTTTATATTCACATATTATCTACTCTCTTAGGTGATGTTTCAGATTACTACATTCCCATTTATATTTGTATATGCCATCAGTCCGATATATTCTGTTTTATTCAGAGCAGATGTTATGTCAAATGCTCTATTACTTACTTAACAGCTCTGTTAAAATGATGAAAGGAAAAGGTTGTTCTTTTCATACCTTTCCACTGAAAATGTTCTGAAAATATACACACCTGCTCTGCCATTAGTACTATTCATAATATGACACTGTTCTAACATTTTGTGTGCATGACCACTGAAAATCTATATTCAAGTTACCGTTAGCAATGGAAGTGTAGCATATATAAATGTTTTTGTAACTTTTGCTACATGTATATGCAGATAGGTGAAACCAAACATACAGTGTTAAGTGCGCATTAGAGCAAGAAACTTAATTTATAGGAAATTAATATTAGTCTATAATAGGCAGTAAAGGCAGTAAATACTACTTGGTAATGGATAGTAAAGAACATAATGCTTTGAAAGTTTGAGAATACTGCACATTTTCTAAACAGTCCTGATGTGGATTTAGGGACATTATCCAGAAAGGTGATGTTAAATGCCAGATGCAAGGTACCCACTAAAGTAGGCATAAGTCTGTTTTCGTCCATCATTACTGCTACATTTGCTACACATTCTGTTAGAGGTTAATTAAGTATTTGCTCCAGATGAGGCATGCTTCATATAATGAAGACAGCCTCAATTAATGGCACCTCTAATTAAATACAAAATGATGAGCCAGGTCTGCATTACCCAAACACTCTAATTTCAATGAATGCTTTAGAGGCAGCCCCTCCCCTCCTTCTGTCTCCATGAACATTGCTGACTTATCATTTTCTGTGTCTTATTGGTCATTTTGATGTTAAAACAGTTGGCATCTAATAGAACTTTGTGTACTCCGCATATGAAAGCTGTTGCAGACCTTTAGAAGAAGTTTTACCTTGCAAATCTATTTTAGTATTCAGCTGCGTACACTGTCAAGGTTAAAACAACATCTTCCACAAGTACGCCTTTGGGTATCACTGAGGAAAATATTTGGCCAGAGAAACTTGTGATTGATAATTTTATTGATAATGACCTTGGTATTTATTTATTTTTTTAAAGAGAACTCTGTTTATAATTTTATATCAACAAATGTCAGCGCAAAGTAAACATGCCCTTTGTCATTTTTCAGTGAATCATGATCATCACAAACGAAAGTGTATTTAGTTATAGTGCAGCTTTGTAAAACTAATTTCATAGCTCCAGCTCATCCTTCCATATTTCATTTGATATAACATTATGTTTGTATTACACAAATCTGAAAATGATTAGATAGGCTAAGAAATCAATATATGTCATACAAGCATATTTTAAAAGGGTCTGATATCACTCAAAATTGTACGCAGTTTCCAGATTAGGAGTAAAAAGCTTCCATTTCCAGTTGAAAACAGGGATGCATTTTTCTAAGCTATAACGTGTTGAGTTTCAGTTACTTAATGAGAAGTATTAATAACACACATCACGAATGTAACTTTTCACTGCATATGGAAAGAAATGTGTGCATGTGTGCATGCTCACCACAATACACAGGATGCCCCCGTGTTACTTTGTGGGCTAAAAGAGGAGCATTATGCAAGGTTTTTAACAAAGACAAAAATGCATATAGTTTTTAGTCATTCTTATGTGTAATACTAATACTACACTACAAGGCTGTGAGTAAAGTTGAGCTTCCCACTCCATGGTTATAGGTAAACCCTAATTCACCATGGCCATCCACTGTTGATAATTAGCATAATAGCTTAAGTAAAAGTATTTTTATAACAGTGGGCACTCACTCTGTTATCTCAGAGTCTTGATGCTCTAAGAGAGTAGCCACAAAAATATCATATTTGTACAGTTTTAAATGGCATCCTGATGCCATGCTTATAAAAAAACTCGTTTATATAAAATTTATTCATGCTGTGAAGTGCAACATGCATTCTTAAAGGTAGTGCAGTGTGGTGCTGGTTTATTTACATTACTGCATTAATAAATAATTCTGATTCAAGTAACAAAATGCATGGGTGCAAAAGGGCATGAAAGAGCAATGTGATGGACATGACTAGAGACAGCAGGACTGTTTTTCAGTCTTAGGTACATTCAGTTCACAGCATGTGTGCTAGCAAACAGCTACACTCCCATTATTGCTAAGATTAACAGCCATCAGCATAATCTTTTGCATCTCACAGCATGACTGTGGCATGAAATTCCATTCTGATTCATTGAGAGTATATATTTCATACAGTCCTGATCTTCTTCCTGCGAGGACATACATCTTCTGAGCATGGAATGCTATTAGAGTGTTGGAGAAGGCCAAATTCAAGACAAATATACACATGAAATAGGAGCAAAAATTGGGACTTTCCTCAAGAGAGCTGGCAGATATAAAAATGTGCATTCAGCATACTTAGGCTGTCATCATGTCATGTTACACTGATGAGCACTGACCATGTTTTGTACTATGGATATGCTAAAGTGCTGAAGAAAGTAGTTTAAATCTTGGAGTGGTCTACTGCAGTTAAACAATAACTGACAATGTGGTGTGGTATATTGAAGATTTACCCATGGTTGGTGTGGTTTAGTCATAAGAGTAAAGCCTGAGTGATTAAATAAAGCCAACCGTGGGTAAATTTCAATGGGTCTATATTATAAAGTCGAACGCTTACTTCATCGAATACCTAAATGTCGACCCATCGTCATCGAACTGCATAAACACCGAACGCCCTAAACCGCAAAATTTAAAAAGTCAAACTGTCATACTTGTCCCACCCCACCGCCCGCTACATACTACCTATACAAACAAACTAAATAAAGCACATACATACACTAACCAAAACCCTACTTCTAACCCTAAACTAAACCCTACTTCTAACCCTACACTAAATCTTACATATACCACCATGTATGCACTTAACTTAACCCGCACCCTAACCCTAAGGTCCGTAACTATCGCACACTTACCTTAAAAAGCTAAACCCAAACAAACTAAGTAATCCACACATATACACTTAACAAAGCCCTACATAAAATCTAATATACATTACCATCTATGCACTTACCTTAACCCGCACCCTAACCCTAAGGTCCGTAACTATCGCACACTTACCTTACGCAGCTATACCGCAGAAGGCCAACCATGACGATTCGACATTTCCGCTTTCGCTCTTCTGGATGATCGATGTTTTCATGGTTCGATGAAGATGGGTCTGCATTTAGGTGTTTGGGTAAGTAAGCATTCGTTTTTTTTAATATAGACCCAATTTCAATATACCACAACCACAGAGTCAGTTATTGCTATTATACAATGACATTATATAAGAAAAAAAATACTTACTTTTTTTAAATAATGTCTTTGTATAATGCCTCTGTGCTATCCTTCTGCATTTTTGTGGTATCCTGGGGCTTTTTCTGATGTACTGCAGATGCGTATGGGACTTGTGTTCCCATGCTTATGCAGTACATCAGTGCCGTGCAAAGGATGCAATGGAGAAAGGAAGATCTCCGTTGCTTTTCTTTTCTTGTTTCTTTTTTTCTTTATTTTTTAATTGAAAACAACAACAAAAAGAAAAAAACGGGAGACTTTTAACAAAGGATGGAGAGCCAGGACAGACAAAATAAAAGGATAATCAGGTAAGTTTCTATAGTTTTGCAGTACACACCTGATTATTCTTTTATTTTTGTCTCCACCATATCCTTCATTCATTAAAAGTCTCCTGGTTTCTTTTTTAGATTAAGAAATTAAGAAATTTAAAAGACTTATGAGATACACTAATGGAAAAAAGTCTGTGCAACCGGACCTTTTTCTGTTGGTATATTCTCGGATTTCTAATGGGCACACTGGTTGGGCTGTCCAATCAGCATGCTTGTTTTTGAATATTAATGGACTGTCATTGTATAATCCTCAATACCTTCACCTAAGACATTGACCATAAGATCAGTAAATGAGTATTTAGCAATATGAAAAAGACGCAATGAGCAAGCAATATGTAACTGAAATAACTACTGGTTTTAAGTGATACATGATTTTCCAGAAGGTACTTTCCTTAAACATTTTATTATAATGATGTTGAAATAATACACAGCCACCTCCCAAGGAGAACAAAACAGAGAATGAGGTTCAAAACAGTCTTACCCTTCTTACAGTCCTTTTGGCTACCAGCCATTACTGGCCTGCATGCATTACATAAAAGGATTTCTGTGAATTTGAATTTTGGTTTGCATGTATTGCCTTTGCATATGTCTTCTTCTTTCAGCTTGTTTCAGCAATCATCAAAAGGTAAACTTATTTTTGTTAATATTATCTCATAAAAGAAATCTCATGTAACATATATGTGCAATAAAGTGATAGATGGGGCAATCAGCAATGAGAATAAGCATGCTTGTCATTTTCTGTTTCATTTTACATGCAAAGCCTTGTTTGCAACTCTATCGCTCATAGGTTCATAATTTCATAGGTAAGTACTAGGCAATCATTTTAAGATCATTAGCCAAAACACCCTATACAAAATTTCCCTCTAGCGTCAAGGACACCTCGACAGGATAGACAAGGAGTGAAACTGAGACTGCCCTTCCAGTTACCAAAGTTTACCTTGAAGGTGCCAATGTTTATACTCTGCTTGACATGTAGTGGAAGTTTGTTTCAGAGGTGAGGATACATTGATATATGAATCTATCATGCCAACATGTCTTATTTATCTACTGATGAAGGTTTAGTTCCTTTAGCCATGTATTTGAGGTGCCATTAGTTCTGGAGATAAAATAGGGTTGAATCTTTCATAGTACAAAAAGGTACACACTGACTTCCATTGGGGAGTGTGTATGAGACTGTGTACAGAGAAAGGGCTGCCTGATTTTCCCGATAACTAAGATTTTTGTGGCCATTGATCTTTTTAGTTATGAATCTCTAAGGTTTCTCATGTTGTGTGATATGTTTAGACAATATATGCCAAAAGGTGCATTACATTTGGTAATTAGTGAAAGGGAATTAAGACTTCTCTGGATCTAGTGGAGATGACCTTGGAAACTAGATGAGCAATATGTTGTATATGACTGTAGACAGCAGGACTGCAGACACAATGGTCAAATGATAAGGATTTATCAACAAGAGTGCCTAGATCCCTTACAACCATGTCTGACTGGGGGGATCCATCTCCTATATGGTAAGTAGAACTGTTTTGTATGTTTATTTCTTTGTTTTTTTCACGATAAAATATGTTATATTATTTTACATTTATTTTGAGAGCATTGTCCTTGCACCAGTTGTTAACATTGTCTAAGATGTGCTGGAGAAATTTTGAGTCAGTTAAAGATCGATTAACGTAAGTTACCTGCAAACTTTGTTAACCATAAGCCAGGAGTGCTGCCCTGAAGGTCTGAGAAATATATGTCAAATAGGAGAGGTCCCAAAACTGAGCGTCATGGTACACCACTAGAAACATTTTTGCTTTCATAAGTGGCACCTGTGAGTCTAACCACATGTATACTTTAAACCAGTTAGCTTTCCATAGTACAATATAAATATTTATGTGTAGATTCATACATCTTTAAATAATGCATGCATGAGGAATAGTGTCAAATGCCCTGGTCAGGGCTAAATATGTACTGCATAAATACTATCCGCTGCTTCAGTTATTTTTTCAAATAAATAAATATGGTTAAAAAAGAAGGACTTCCTTTGACAAATCTGATTTGATGAGTGTCCGGGGTTTAGAGATTTTTAATGGAAAGATTAATGAACTCTAAGATAATGTGATCCATAGCTTTAAATGTGGGGCAAATTAGACTAATGGGTCTATATGGTTAGGTCACCCTTGTGTAATGACATTACAAGGAATGCAAGTAATGGAGAGGCTTTAATTTATAGTGGCTAAGTAGAAATTCAGATAGACCATATCTGGCATTGATAACAGGCAACTTGGTATGTTATCAGGGTCCAGGGATGAAGTATCCTTAGTTTTTTGAGAAGGTTGAAATAACTTGTTCCATAGTAATTAAACGATGTGGCCAGGAATTTAGAGCCTAGGAAATAGCTATAACTGTGGGTGGGAAAAGAATTGTACTAAATTTATTAGCCAGGATATTAAGTATTTCCTTTGAGTCAGAGTGTAGCATTATTGTGGACTAGCTCCAAACACTGTTTGGTATTAGTTTGTAACTTCCTGACATAGTTAAAGAATGATTTGTAGTTATTTTGCTTTAAACTTCTTAATGGTCCCCTTAAGCTCTTTGTTAGCGTACGTAAGTGTGCTCCTATGGTAGAAAGAATAAGACCTCTTATAGGGATTAATCCGTTTCTTTCTCTTTATATGTTTTATTTATACAGCTATTTTACCACAGGAGTTCTTATTTAAATTCCTCATTAGTGTTGGTGTGGATAGGGACTGCTTTATCAATGCAATTATTAAAGTGGGAGTAGAAAATAGAGGCACAGGGAGCAGCTTTAGCAGCGGGAATCTTACAGAGCAGCACTAGCAGAATTTATTTAGATCAGCAAGTAACTGAAAATGTTTCTACATATTGTTTTAAGCTCTGTTCCCTTGGAGTGGTGAAGGGAATCTTGAAGTATTACCTCTACACTGTTTCATTATGTCAGTGATGTTCTGAGAAGAATATAGATGATTAACAAATGAGTAAGAGCTTAAAATAATTAAACCTAAAAATGTTGCATTTATCTATCTCCATGACATAGAGACATAAAGCCCTAACTATAGCTCAGGCACTTATAGACATTGGTAGTGAAGGATAGAAGGGCATGCATGCTGCTTACACACCCCTCCCTGGAAAGGAAAGGAGAGAGACAGCTCTGGTTTTCACATTTTTTTAATTTATTTAAAGTTTGTTTAGTAGGCCTTAGGCACTGGTGCAGGACATTTTTCAGCCATCTCTTAGGCAAGTGGGAAGCAAAATATTGTCAAGTTAAATAGCACATACAATACATGTAGACATTTACATTATAATCAGACAAAATGAATATACATCTTCTCTATAGAAAGAAAGTAGCAGTACAAAGTATCACACCAGATTAGGCTTATAAAATAGTGCATATAAATGAATACAAATGAATACAGCAGAAGTAAAAGGCAATCTGAATGAAAACACATTTAATATTAATAAAATGTTACAATATGTGTAGACCATAGTGCATTATAAAAATATGCAATTGTAAACAATCCACAAAATTCACAATTATGTCAAAGGTACAGAATTAACCTACAGCCTTGATGCATGTGCATTTGTCTTCATTCTATAGATGCAATTTATTTATTTATTGTTTTAACCCTGAGAGAAAAACAGGTGATGCACCCACAGAGTATCAGGTCAGAGACACATATTTCAGTGTCACAGACATACAAACGGGGAGGGATTCTGGGGGGATCAAGCCTCCTCCCCACAGGACCAACAAGCTAGCCTGAACCTTATCACTGGATTCTCACCAATGAGGGATGGATGGGCCAATAGGACTTCATGGCCAACAACATAACAGATGGAGCATTCTTGCTTATCCCAGGAATGCCTAGCTACTGCCCCCGTGGAATAAATGGGATGATAGGATGCAGGTAGAAGAGTCATCAGGGCTGATGCCCTGGAGGGGGCAAAAAATAACAGTGTTTTAATAGCCCTGGTATTAGTAAGTTTTTCTTGCAGTTGCTGACAGAATGCCTGTGTCATGTTCACAAGTATTGCTTTAGCTGGTTATGGGCAAACAGAACTGCTCTTATCACTGCCTACTGACAAATCCATAGACAGCCTTCAGCTCATTGTATGGCTAAATACACTAAACAAAAAATAAACTTAGAATCACTTCATCTAAGCCTAGCACGTCAAAAGTTTTTGTGCTGACAGAAAACATGGAGAAATGTATACAAGATTCTCAGATCACAAGAACATACTTTATGATCATTTTGATATGCAGCAGTTTTTGCTTAAAGACAGAAAGCTGAAAGAAATAATGGATTGGGAAAATGAAATAGAATCGATTGTAAATAAAAGAAATTATACAGATATAGAAGAACTTATCAAAAGAAAAAAAACAAACATACATAGACAATTAATAAAATGCAACAGTAGCATAAGCATACGTTGATAATCTGCTAACAGGAACATCTTGGAGTATATGTACTAGCAGGAATGCAGTATATGTACTACCAGGAATGCAGTATATGTACTACCAGGAATGCACCATGTACTACTTGGCATGCTCCTTTCTTGAAATGCAAAGTACAGAGATAATTGCATTCTTGGCAGCAAATGGGGGATATCAACAGCAGCTGAAAACTGAGATAGAATGGAAAATAGTAGAGCAGGTTAATAGCTTTAACAGCTTCAGGTGTTTGGGAGGTGTGGTTGAGGAGATTAGAAGCCTGAATGAGGTGGTTAAAGTTAGAATCAGAGGTGCTGCTGCCAAACGGCATAGTGTCCAGGACAGTGTGTGAGAGAAGAATGCCAACAAAGTTGAAAACAATGATATGATAAGTATTACTGTATGGCATGGAAACCACTGCTGTGAGGGCTTAAGTGATGACAATGAAGTACCTCATAGGGGTAATAGGATGCAGATTGTTGCAGGATGAAGAAATGAGGGCATTAGATCAGAAGCCAAAGTAGTCGCAATAGCAGAGAAGGTGAAAGATGGCCAATTACACTGGTTCAGTCATAGATGCAGAAAAATCAGTGGAAAATTTGGTTAAGTGGATTTTGAAGAGACAATAAGAAGGCAAGGACAGAAAAGGACAACTAAGCAAGAAATGGATAGACTGTGTGAGAAATGGTATGTGAAATTCAGATATGAGTCTTGAAGGAGGCAAGAAAGTGGGTCTGAATTCAGAGAGGTAGCCACAATTGATGCAACTCCAATGCCCCCCCCCCCCCATGTATAATAGAAGAAAGGGAGTTGATAATGATGATAAGCACTAATGGCAGATTTGCATGATGAGGCTTTTAAGTGTCTTAGAGCTGATGATCACTGTAGTATCCAACAATAAAAAATACAGTCCTGATTATCACTTATACAGTGCAATGATGACCAGAAAGGTTCCTTAGAAGAGGGCATGTTCCTCCTTATTCTGTGGTGAAATTCTAAGGTACGCATTCTCAGTACTTCTTAATTAGGAGACACTCCTAAAATGTATGAACCAAAAACTCGCCTCCACATTCAGACAAATATAACTAATAAGTAATAACTAATATGGCCTTTCTGAATACTCTGATCAGGTGTCCAGCAGTCACAGTGTCCAAAAGATAAAGGGTTTTTCATAGACATACAGCACACCTTTGTTCTAATTAGAGCACTCCTAATCTATTGGTATGTACCCTCACTCACCCCTTGGTATAATACAATCAACATATGGGTTCATAGGTATATTCTAGGCTAATCACCACCAGGGCCTTTTTTAGCCTACCTGCACAACCCAACCAAACTGTGTCCCTATGTATCATTTGAGTTTATTAGGTGGGGGTATCTTAGTTAAGAAGTTTCTAAAGGTTATACATAGTGAGTATATGTTACATTGTGTATAGTTACTGTCTGCCTCTGTCTATCGGACATGGTGACCACACTTGGGGTGAATTTCTGATTTTCAATTAACCTGCAGATTTTCTTCAGCTATTGCAATATTATTGTGTATTTATAGATGATACCTGCACTGCTTAAATCTTACAGTTATTATCTGAGTATACTGTATAAATGCCAGTTTTACTTTGTATGGGAAAAAGGGAAGCGTTATCCTGTTTTTCACATAGGAACATCAAATGGTATACATTAGACATAGATACTTTCACAGTTCATTTTTCCAATCTCCTATTAGAATAACATGTAGTCAGGCACAATATCAGTTTATAGGTTCATATGTTCATATGTAAGTTCTAGGCAAGATCTCCTTTTGGACCATTTTATGCCTACCCAGTTTCCATTTTTGTGCTCAAATTAACCTATGCCATTTGGCCTTACCCATCCCATGGTCGGTAATTATATATCACTCCTAATGAGAATAACTGGGATCATGCCATAGGCAATTTGATAGTATCCTTAAAGCAATTAGGAGCTGCTTCTGTCCATCAATATTACAGAAGACAGTCCTGGGGAAATTGTCTGTTTCCCATCCATAGGTCAAAGTTGCACTTGAATATGGACAGAAATTATCTTTTTTTGTGTGGATGGTGAGTCTGCTCCAGAGCAGCAGTGTCCTTTGCAAGATATACCTGCCTCTCTAAACCATTCTGTTGATGTTGCAGAAGAGGTGTAGATCTCTATACTAAGTATTTCTGATGTCATTTGACTTGCTGATGTGCAGTAACTCCATCAGTATTGGATTGGAGGATGTCTTAATTAACTGTTATTCATAAACTAGTTGTAGAATAGCTACACTTTTTTACAATGTTTTTAACTGCGAGAAACAGAGATATGATAACAGTATTGTGCCAGTAATGTATGGTCTGACTCATTCATATCTGGATATAAATAATCTTAAAACTGTTTGTGGAATATGTAGTGACTGCAACATTAATATTACAAGACACTTATACGTTTCTTTTCTGTTTCTACTACAATACTTTTTTGCCATCATTTCTAATTTTTTTAATCTTTCATTGCATTTCAACATTCATTCCTGCTTCGTCATGACCATTATCATAGGATCATAGGATCATAAGAGGTTAATAGGCTATTGGTCCTGAGACCCTTATAAGCCTAACCAAGAGTTTAGCCCATGTTTAGACAAGTCAGCACCCAGAGTCCCTGTCCAGCAGGGACACAAGTGGAATCCCAGGGGTGTATTTTTGTTTCCCATCCAGTTATCCAGGTTGCGATTAAAAAGGGATAATGAGGTACTCTGCTTGACATGGAGAGGAAGTCTTTTCCACAGATGGGGGAGTCTCTAGGACACAAATATGTCCTGCCAACAAGTCCTATTGTGGTCACAGACTAGGTTGAGGTCACACGTACAGTTGCTCGACTGGAGCTTGAGTTGTGGATATGCAGCAGTCCCATCAAGGCAGGGTCTGTGATTGCTTTGTATGCCAGACAGAGGTCACCTCTGAGGAGTCTGTATGAAACTGAGTAGAGGGACAGGGCTTTTAGCCTATCTGTGTAGTTAGGTGTTTGAGGCCCTGGATTCTCCTCGTGAGGAACCTCTGTTGTATCTCCAGCTGCTGCATGTACTTTGTGAGGTACATGCAGAAGGGGGTGTTGTACATAATAATTGGCCTTATAAGGGAAGAATACAGGGATCTTATGACCTCTTTGTCTCTGGATGAGATACCCATACTTATGATATGGGCCATGTAGAAAGTTTTCCGTACAACAGGAGCAACATGGTGGTCAACAGTCAGGTTGCTATCAACCTGGCTGCCAAAATTGTGTACTTAGGATGTTGTTATTAATGTGATAATATATGGGGATGTCACTCTCCCCAAAGGGGATGATGATGCATTTTTTGGCATTCAGCTTGAGGCCATGTTTCTGGCACCAGTCATTTGTTTGGGTGAGATCCTTTTTGAGGACATTCACATCACTTGGGGAATTGATGACTGCCCCAGCTTGCAGTCATCTACAAACCTGGTCAGCCATAGCCCACTGGTTTTGGCCTACACCTCAAAGAAGTATATCCCGAATAACAGATGGCCCAAGACCAGTCCATGGGGTACGTCACTCGTTATGGGTCTACTGTTTGAGGTGGTTTCTCCTATTTTGATTAGGTGGGTTCTATCAGTGAACCAGTTTGCTACCCATCTAGTAACATATAGATTGGTGCCTAGGTGAGAGAGTTTATCTACTATGCCCGAGTGGAGAATAGTGCTGAAGTCTTTGGCCAGGTCAAGGTAGGTGGTGTGCACTGTCTTCCCCTTGTCCATAGCTTTGGCAACTGTCTCAAAGAAGTCGACCAGATTAAACAGACATGACCTCCCCTTGACAAAGCCAAACTGTGTGGGGTTGAGTGTTTGGAGGTTGCCAATGTCCTTGTTAATGAGGTCCATGATAATCCATTCCATGGCCTTGCAGATCAGGCTAGTTAGGCTGATGGGTCTATAATTTCCTGGATTGGTGGATGCTCCACCTTTGTGTAAAGGGATAACAGTGGCTGTCCTCCACTCAGCTGGGACAAAGCCAGTACTCAGGCTTTGATTGAATAGAGTGCCTAATTGTGCTGCAAGTTCATGCCTGAGTTCATGTAGGATGCAGCCTTAAATGTTATGGGGTCCCATGGAGGCAGTATTTTTTGCCTATAAGAGGGCAGTGATGACCTGTTCCCTAGAGATAAGGGGTGGGGGGGCAGGTACTGGGGATGTCCTGATTTACTGATGGGAGGGACAGAGGGGAGACATTTTCCTGAATCTGTCACCCAGCAGATTGGCCATATCTACAGCATTTGTGTATGTGGTGTCCTTGACCACCAATTCTGAACAGATCTGTGTGATTCCTTTGAGATTGTAGACATATATGAAGAAGACTGCCTCTAGTAGATGTGGCCAATCTGGACTCAAAGTTGGCTTTAGAGGATTTCACTAATGCTTTTATTTGCTTGTTCAGGCTAAGGAGAGATTGCTTTCAATTGGGCACCTGCTCCTTCTTGGTCCTGGACAGCATTTTTGTTTTCCTTTTGTTATTACAGTTTATTTATTGCAGATGTCCACCAGACAGGTATATTCTTCCTTACGGGTGATGATTTTGTCCTTTCAGGTATTCCTGATTCCATGCATCTATATAAATGCTTGTATTGTACTTTGTTGTAGATTTGGACATTGTTGCCCGTTCTTACAGTGGGGGAGGGGGCTGTGATGCTGTTTATACCATCCCTCAAGAGATTATAATCAGTTCTGCAGAAGTTTTTTTGTTTGATCCTAGCTGGGGGGCAGCAGAGATGGTAACTTCGAAAGTGACCACTTTATGTTCGGATCTTAACAAGTGGGATGATACCATAGGGTTGCTGCGGTGGTTACTCATGTTGGTTCATACCAAGTCCAAGATATTATCACCTCTTGTGGGGGTATCGACTAGCTGTTCCAAGGCATTTCCATTGATAAAATTGAAGAATCTCTGGGCATTTGTGTTCTGGAATGAGTAGTTTTTCCATTCAATGGTTGAGTAATTAAAGTCACCCAGGATCAGGGTAAAAGGTTGAATCGTGATAGATGTGAAGAGGTCCAGGTAGGTGAAGTGGGCATCTTGAGCCAAATTTGGGGGCCTGTAGCTAGCGATAATTTGAATAGGTGTCTTGTCAATGGTTAACTGCACCTGGAGTGTCTCCTGTGCGTCATACTGTTTGACCAGCTTGGAGGTGTGCGGGTCTTTAATATATATTGAAACTCCACCTCCTTTGGCTTTGCTGCCCACATTTTGGGGTATGAATGTATGATAGGATGAGTAACCAAGTAAGGCTGAAGTGCTTCCCGCAGCTTTGAACCAGGTTTCTGTAACTGCACAAATGTCAGCATCTTCCAGGGTTAAGAATGTTTGCAATGAGTGCAGTTTCATGTTTAGACTCCTAGCATTTACCAGCATGACCTTTAGTTTGCGTTTTGTTGAGATTTTTATTTTGGTAGTATCGACCTCATGACTTTTCCTAAAAAAGGTATTTTGGGAGAGGCAAGGGCCTTTGCCAGAAGCCTAAAGCCCAAGTGAGACAGATGCAGGCTATCTCTAGCAAAGCATCATGGTCTGTTGATCATATCTCCCCAGGCTGTCAGGCACTGGATCCCCCTTGAATGACACCAGAGGAAAAGCCAATTGTTAAAGTCAATCATTTTCTGTTTGTACTGAGACATCATTATGGGTGATGGTAGAATGCTGCTTAAGGCTAGGGACATACCTGCCTGGGATACATATTCAGCGAGCTCAATTTTGTCTCTCTTCATATAGTCCAGGGAGGTACATCTCAAGTTGTTCATGCCACCATGGACTATGACAGAGTCATAACAGTACCTGTTGTTGACAGACTTGAGTATGTGTGTGATATGGCGGATTCTGGGATGTGGCAAACAACTAGCCATGACTTTCTCCTTATCCAGCCTGATGAGAGGCACATCTGTGTGTCTCACAATAGAGTCTCCTATGAATAATATATTGGGTTTATGGTTAGGCCTTAGTGGATGTGATACACTGATTTGTGGACTATGCATGGTATGTGGTGTGAATAGTTGTGGAGTTCTCATGTGTTTTTGCATCTGAGGTCTCCTTTGTTTGGGTTGGTTTTTGTTGAGAACCACCGCATATGTGGGTTTGTGTTGTGTAGCTGCGAGTGGTGTTTGAGGTGTAGTGATTGTGTTGGCAACCTTCTCAGTGCCAGATATATTGGCTTGTGAGGGCGAGAGCCTAGACTCTAGCTGCTTTATCTAATTGCATCTCTCATAAATTGTGTTCCTAGGTGGTAGTAGTAGATGGTTGTCAATGTACATGAGGCAGTTGTTACACTCACTGTCTCAGAATGCCAATATCAACTGGGCTGGCAAGAGAAACTGTAGGAAATTGTCCATCCATATTTGACATAATCTGAGGGAGAGAGGCCAGAGAGAGCTAAGGGGAAGGCCTAAAGCCCAAGTACTTAAACCAAAACTAAGAGGCTTAGAATAACATTTAAAATTTGAACAGGCTAAAAACAAGCAGTAATAAATGCAGCAGAGAAGATGTAATTGAACACTTTAAGAACAAGTAGCAGAAAAAAACAAGATGAAGTGATACAGTAGAGGAAGAAACACAAATAATGTAAAAGCAACTGAATATATATATATATATATATATATATATATATATATATATATATATATATATATATATAAGTAAAGTGGAAAGGGAGAAAGCAGATAATTCAAGGTTAAGAAACTAAGGGGGTTGGCCTTCCCAAATGTTCTCTCTGTATTAGGTAGGATGAGCTAATGACACTGGACTGGGAGGAGTGTCAAATTTACACAAGGGGATGGCAACTGCAAAGCTACCAAGTATAAGAACAACACACCAGTAGGAAGAGAGGGTGAGAAACTATGCTACAGTTACTAACTACACTATTGTAGGCAGAAAACACTACAGAAATGTTTATCACAGCAGAAAAACAGCAGTGAGACATTAAGTGAAAGTTTTAAACAGATAAAGAATCAAGGAGATTCTAGAGAATGCTTTTAACTGCAAACAAATCAGCTATATGATGCACTCCTTGGCAGAAAACCAGAACAAACAAACAGATGCCTAACAAATATAGAAACTTTCCAGTTAATACCTTTCACACAGTGAAATTAGCTAAAAAAGCTTTACAAACAGTGTGACAGTAACACAAGTGATTTAAAGGGCCCTGTAATGCAGACAATTTCAGTACAATAAAGCAGATTAGTTTATAGCAATAAAATACAGTAAAAAATAGTAGGCAGCAGACAATAAAAAAGTGCTATAAATGGTAATAAGCAAAAAAAAAAAAAAAAAAAACAGGATACTTATTGTTATATATCACAGATCAGAGTTGTGGTTAGTATCCCTCCTCCGTTCAGCTCACTGTGAATAAACAGAATTCCTTTCAAAGAAACGCCTAAATACCAAAAGGTACAACCTGAAACAACTTAAAAAAAAGAGCTCAGAAGGACCAATGAGTGCTTACTCCAAGCTTTAGACCAGCCAACCTTTACCAGCCAGCAACCAATCAAAAACAATCCTCTCACTAAGGTGAAGAAAGGCTTCTGCTAGACTGGCCACAGAGACTCAGAACACTATCCCTCCACATGGGACTGTAGTTATGCCAGAACCAATAGCAAAAGCACATGGAATATGTGGGTTACAAGCCTGCAGTGTTTCCTTCACAACACTTGTGCTACCTACACCACCAGCCTCAGGTAGCTGTACCCCAGGGATCTGGTGCAGTAGTAACCAAAGGGAGTATAGGCAGTGAAAGTGGTAAATATGTCACCTGACAAGACTTTACAGGGCTTATAGAGGAGATTATGAAGAAGGGTATTGGTGCCTGCATCAGTTGTTTGTAAAGAATCCTGCAGTCGATCTGGCACTGCTGTAGTTGTGAGAGTGATGACTGGATTCCCACTGTTTTCACCCTGGATGGAGATGTTGCTCCAAAATCCCACCCCCATTCATGGCATTCCCCTCCCTCTTGTGTCCATCACCATCACTATCAGTCTTGTATGTCCTGTATGTCTGCACCTACTACCTAACCTAACCTAACCTAGATACCTACACCTGTTATTCCTAAACACCTTCTCCAACAGTCCTCTTTCTCTTAAAAAAAAATAAAAGGGACACCTGTCCCACAAAAAAAATATGCTGCATTCATTACCACTTGTCTGTGAGCACATCTGTGTGTTATGCACATGATTTGTTCAAATTTGTCTCACAGTGTTATTATATCATGTATGATGTCAGCATCCAAAATTCCTTAATTCTATGTACATATACAATCTTAGCTTATGAAGAAGTAGATAGATATGGTCCTCTCCCATTACCATCCCACATATTACTTAGTTTACTCCCCTAAAGTACTATCGTTTGCTTGCTCCGTATTTTTCATCTGTGTCCTGTCAGCTCCTTTCATCACCTTAACTCTTGTCAAAAAGAGATTCACACACCACATAAAATTCCTGTTTCTATAGTCAACATTTGCTCAGTGCTTGGCATCAAGCAACTGAGCCTACTGCTGGTTCTCATACTGTAGCAAAATCTCAAAATTTAATTAAGCATGTGCTAATACTTTGCTATTGGTCATGCTCCACTGCTTGTTGGCATTCCAATTTTGTAAGTGGTTATGATAGAACGAAAGTAATTTCAGTGGCTTCTGCTAGTAGTATTATTTATTTATTTTATTTATTTATTTAATTTTGCATGTGTTGACCATGATTGTCAGACTGAGCTGAAGAGCCCTTTTTCAGCGGAGGCCCGGGAGAAAAGCTCCAACATATTATACAACAGTATATGCTTTACTGGTTATTATATACCTAATCTGAGGAGTCCATTCTAATGCACTCTGTGCATTACTGTGTGTAAATAAGAGTGGCGTGCTCTCATATTTTCTATCCAGTTCTGATGGTCATCTTCCATTAAACTCGTACACTTAAAAATATATTTGCAGAATGATGTCAATGACTGCAATATGGACATCAGTTGCATTCATTCCTTGCTATGTATTATGCACATTGTATACACATAACAGAATTGTTATTGATGCACACATAAAGACAAGCCTCAATAGCAAGAATACATAATGCAGTGATCTGGCATATAACACTCAGGACTACATGATTGGCAAACCACTGTGTCACAGCTGTCACTATCACCCAACAGCATCCAGCTGAATCTTTCTGTCATCACCTCTGTGATTTCCATTCTGCTCACTTTCTTCACCTGTCACTTGTCAGATACATGGCATTCCAAGTCAGTATGTGACTCTGCCTGTTACAAATTGCTGTGGAACATTTTCATTAAAGCAATGGTGATATAAGTATGAAAAGTGCAGTTATTATCAGTGTAACAGACTTAAAAGTGTAATGTATTCCTGGTGGGATGTTTGCATTATTGATACAATATCTTGTGAACTGTGGTCCATATATTGTGGAGTCTATCTCACTAAGCACATTGCTCATTTTTTCATATGAGGTGCTAAACTAAAGTCCCATCTGCCTGAGTTGTTTTTAGCACAGGTGAATGTAAAGGATCCAACAGCATTTATCAAATACAATAATGAAAGTTCCCTGGTGTCTTGGTCAAATGTCCTCTAATCAATATGAACACCACCTCAGGTCTCCCCTGAAAAAAAGTCATTGGCCTAGTGGAATTACCCAGTCAAAAAGTGTGAATAAAATAAATAAATGGATAAATAAATAAATAAATTAATTAATTAATTAAAGAGATGAATGGAAATGAGAAACTAATATTATATAAGATATTGAATGGGTGGATAGAGAAAGGAGTAATGTTTGAAGCGGTATGTGGTAGAATAATTAAATTTATATACAAAAAGGATGAAAGAAAATGTATAAATCTTGGAGAATGATAACACTGGGAAATACAGATTATCATTTTTTATGAAAAAATACATAAAAGGATGCAGAAAGTTTTAGATGAAGTTATAAGAGAAAATGTTTTCAAAATCAAGGTGAGAAAGTGAAGAAAATGTTGAAAGAAATAACAAAGTAAGGCTAGTGAAGTGATGTGGTAAAGTCATTTGCTATGGCTATTCATGAAGAAATATGGAACATTCTAGAGACACATGGGATAGGAGAAAAAAAAGTTTACCTTTGAAAGGTTGAAGTCCAACTTGTCGAAAGACAGTTGCAGTAAAGGATGTTTTCAAGATCTCAGTTAGTGGAATAGAAATGCATCAAATGTGCAATGAGAGAATGCACATTGACATTCGCTCATCGCAGATTTGGCATTGTGGGTGCAGAGTGCACTATAGTGGGGATCGGGAAATGGATCCCTTCCATACTGTAGTGCATCCTCGGAGTAAGAATATTAAAGTAGAGGGGTGTGGAGGGCACAGCCCCCCACATGGAGGTGTAGGGGGGCTTGCCCCCCCTGCATTGCAATGTGTTTTTGATATCTGAGTTCGAAACTCAGTGAATCTGCTTTTTGATTTGCTGAGTTTTGAACTTCAGTGCCATTAGGAAATGACGATTTTGGCATTTCAGTTTGCACAAAGGGCTGTTCGGCAGGTTGATTTTTAATCTTTCAAAGGTAAACCGAAAAAAAATGAATGTTATGAAAATATGCTATGAAATATTATGGTTGAAAATGTATGGTAAATGGAGGGATTGCAAAAAAGATAAAAATTAGTAGATAAGTTAAAAACGGATGCCCATTAAATATGTGTCTGCACTCGGAATTAATGCAATAATTCAAATATGTATATTTAATAAAAGAAGCAAAATGGGAGATGAAAAATAAATTATAATATTGATTTCTCTGTCACATACAGATGATTTATTGATTAAGGCAAAAAAAAGGTATTGATATAAATGGTGGTATAAGTGAATGAATTATTAAAAAAATAAGATGGGCAAAAAAAAAATGGGGATAACGATACTAAGAAAATAAATGGATTATATTATAATAAAGGGTCTATATTAGAACATCGAACATTTAAAATGTCGAGTGTTCTAATATCGAATCCTAGCAATCAAAAAAAAACATCGAACATTCAGAACAGCAAATTTTTTCCTAGGGAAAAAATTTGCTGTTCCAAAACACATACACACAACACAAGCACACCAAACAAACAGCAATCCACACACGTACACCTAAACTCTAACACCTAACCCTACACTAAACTATACAAACACCACTAACTATCCACTTACCTTAACACAAACCCTAACCTTAAGGTCTGTCACTATCACACAGTCACCTCACCCGTGCCCTAACCCTAACTCACCTAACCCGCCCTAACCCACACGTCCACACAATCGCACACTTACCTGACCCGCGCCCTAACTCTAACTCACCTTACCCGCCCTAGCCCACACATCCACACAATCGCACACTTATCTGAACCCGACCGTAACTTTCCACCAGAACGCTGAAAATACCAAAGCAACAGAAACTGACAACCAAATTCTTTCCCTAGGAAAGAATTTGGTTTCCTGTTACTTCAATATTTTCAGCATTTGCTGAAAACGGGTCAATATTAAAACACCCGACATTTCAAATGTTCAGTGTTCTAATATAGACCCATAATAAAAGCACGACATCAAGATCAAAGGAAGTCATAATGCCATTGTACTCAGCCCTCATCAGGCCCAGAATCAAGTACAATGCTCCTTTCTGCATGTACCTAATCAGGCACTTATACCAACTGGAGTAGCCCCAGAGTTTTCTCACTAAAAGAATACAAAGTGTGAGACGTATTTGTTCTACAGACTGACTAAAGGTCCTATCCCTTTATTCCATCTCATATTGTTTATTGAGAGGTGACTTATGCTTGACCTACAAGGCATTCTCTGATCCAGCCCTGATGAAAATTTTACATATTTTCAAGAAAAATTATAAAAAGGTTATGCGTTCCATGAAGCTGAACCTTATTTGTAACTCTAGCAGAACTTGCTGGAGAGACAGATTCATATCCCAAAAGCTATCTTGTCTATGGAGTAAACTTTCCATCTTCATAAAACAAAGGCCGTGCCTCATGCTCTTTGAAAATAATTTGAATAAAATGGATGAGAAACTATAAATTCACTACCAGGGAATTATCCACACCCCTTATAGATGGACACAGTCTGTAAAAATAAAAAGGGCTTCAACACCCAAAGACCTGCTACCCTGATACTACTCCATCTCATATCTGGGGAATTAAGACATAATACTGTCATATTCTGAGTATTATCGGCTAGGTTTGTAAAGTCTCTTGTGCCATTAGCCTAGTAATCATGCATAAACCTATGAACCTGTGAAGTACATAAGTGTATTAGGAGTTACATTTGGAGATTTTTTTATAGTGAAATACAAACATATTAATAAGACTAACATATTAAGGGGAGCATTCATGTTTCCAGATAAAATTGGAAAAAGACATATTTGAAAATTTTTTTTTTTAATTTTATTTGGGGATGAAGACTGAATCCAGTGAAAAGAGAAGAAAGATGTTTGAATATAAAGAATTCTGTTGTGAACTTGTATTTTTTCCTGAGTAATAAAAACGGTGAAAGAGAGATAGTTGCAAATGATGTGGAAAATGTGTGTATAGCACAAAGAAGTGTGAAAATACAAAAGAGGTAAAAGAAGTGGGAAACAAGAAAAGACTGAAGGAAAAGAATATGAGAATAAAATAAAATTAAGAAAGCTGAAAATTAACAAGCTTGATAAAAACAGAAAACTATGGTATAACAATATAATAGAGAAATATTATATGTTATATCCTAAAAAGGAATTAAAAAATGATGCAAAAATTATATAAAAAATGGAAGAAAATGACTTCAAACTTTTTTGAAAAGAAGATGATTTCCTGAGGATAATTTTGTTTAGTGCATTTCAAGTTAAATTACATTTCAAGTTAAAAGTAACATGGACTTTATTGTACTAGAAGAAAGAAAGGGTCATGGGTGTAATGATGAAGAAACAACAAAACATGTTTGAATCTAAAAAAGAAATGAACAGTTCCAGAGCAGTAGTAAAAAGACATATAAATAGAAATGATCTAAAGATATAACAATGAATATGATATTATATGGAAAATTTGAAAAAGAAAATGTGAAAATGAAAAATGAGACAGAATATTATATGCAGCGATAAGAAGATTATGGGGGGTATAATGGATTATTGTATAATAAAATTAGAGATGGCAAATATGATTTTTGTGTGTGATTATATTGAAATCATAACAATGGAAATAATGGGCTGGATTGGTGAATGCCTACAATAAGTGCACATTATCTGTATTCAAGAACATCCTTAGCACATTTTTTGTTTTGTCTATTAACTTATAAAGATTATACGTCTACAATTTGGGGTAACCTTTATGAATTCCGCCTCAATTTTTAAGACTGCAAAAAAAAAAAAATCAGTAGGAAAACTAAAATTAAGAGGAAAATGGTAGGAGTTATGTTTGTGTTGTCTATTCACTCAGAATGGTGAACATTTAGTGTCACTTAGCATAGGTGTTCAGGAATCTGGCCTGAAAATTGGAATGAAATGACAAGATACATGTTATGAATATAAAAACTGAATGTAACCCTACTCTTCTTGTGATACGTGATGTGGCATCTATTACATCAGGCTGTGCTGCCACCAGATCTTACAGATAGGGGCTTGGTTTAATGTCCCATCTGAAGGATGGCACACTCAGGGCTGCAGCACCCCTTCATGTTGCATTATAGTGTTAGTATTGGGAAATTAATCAAAGCATTGCGAGTGGGAATAGAACATAGAGCCTACTGATCTGCCAGTCACAGAGGCAGTTGAGCTACCTGCTGAGCAACTGATACTGCTGTATGTTTTACCAAAGGTTCATAAAGACAAGAGAAACTATCCAGCCAATAATTTTAAGAGTTGAATTATTTACAGAAAGGGTGATTAATGTTATTGATTTTTCCTTCCAAATTTTTTGAAAGAAAGCCATTCTTATGTTTATGATAATGCTGATATCTTACTGAGCATATCTTACAACGAATGGGAGGATGAATATAAATCACTTCCCCAGATTCAGCAAACTTCCATGCAGGAATACCTTATTCCTGCACAGAAGGGACCATTCCCCATGCAGCACGACAGCGCACCATGCATATGTATGAAGACGCACTGCCATACTCCAAAACTGACATAGTCCTGTGTGCGAGCACAGGTGGTGTGTCCAACTAAATACACCCCCTGGGCTCAGAAAGTGCTGTATGGCACTTCTGAAGCCGTACTAGTATAATATTAGAGCTTAGCTCTAATATTATGCCAGTATTTCAGTGTCTGCGCACACTGAAATGCAAAATAGAGCATTTCAGTGTCGGCAGACACTGAAAAAAAATGGCAGTAGGAAAGCAATACAGGGGGTGTATCACAGCCTCTGTAAAACACCCCCTGTATTGCTAAAGTGCCGTACGGCACTTCTGCAGTATGCAGAAGCAGGAAATGTGTGCAAATGCACATTTAACAGGGGATAGATCCCCCAAGTGTACACAAGCACAGCCCCAGCCCCACAAAATACATATAGCCCATAATGTACATACACAGAATCTGGAAAGCCCAGTTATTGCAGTATGTCACCAACACAGTCTCAAGTAGTCACAACACCACAATACACACCCCATAACCTACAGAAAATAATAATATATCCTTGTATATAATGCCCTAAGGGATGTTTAAGTGTAGCTAAGTGAGTGTGTACATTACAGCTTAAACATCCCATAGGAGTTAAATGAAAACAGAGAAAAAAATATCCAAGCCATTGTAGTGCACTGGATAGTGTTACAGCTTTACATGTATGTATGTAGGGTTCAAGTTCCAAGACAGGCAATCTATTCTATCATGTGAAACTAGTGTTAAAATTATTGTAGTAAACGTAAATTATGTAGCAGTTATTTTTTTGTCAACCAGGGTAGAGTAGCAGTTCCAAAAGTGAGATTTCAGTGTCGAAAAGCTGTAAACCCCCATATAAACACACATGCCCCATACAGTATAGTCACACAAGAATATAATGTAATGAACACACATAGGGAGATGTCATGGAAGGTAAATGTAAAAGTATAAATGTGTATGCACATATTTCATTTTATATCATATGACTGGCCATTAACATACAGAAATGAGTACGCCAATTGGCCAGCCCAAACAGAGTACCCGTTGTAACTCTGAGAGTATGCAAATGGAAAAAGGTCCAGATGCTTGGACTATTTCCATTTGTATATCACCTGTGTATATTTCCAGTCTGCAGAGAGATCAATGGGGAAATGAAGATCTCCTCTGTATTTTGAACATATCTCGCTATGTGTGACAAGCTGAAGAACTCGTATAACATAGTAAGATATCATAAAAAAATTCAATGCAAATCTTCCTCTCAACAGAGAAAGGAAGATCTCTGTTGCCTTTTTAATATATCTCACCATATTATACAATTTCATCACCTTGTATAACATACCGAGATATGTTAAAAAAAGCAATTGAGATCCCCCTATCTTTGTCGCTACCTCTGCACAGCACTAATGTACTGCATAAGTGTGGGAACACATCCCTGACACATGTGCAGTGCATCGGAAATGGCCCAGGATACTGTAAAACTGTGGAAGGGCAGCATGGAGGCATGATACAATAACATTATTTAAGAAAGATAAGTATTGTTTACTTGAATAATGTCCTTGTATAATCGCAATAACCCATGGCTGGGTGTGGGCAATGCTGGACTTACCCACGGTTGGCATTGTATTGCCCTCATGACCAAACCACACCAACTGTGGGTAAATCCAGCATTTTCCACATCCAGCTGTGGGTTATTGCTTAAATATAACATTATACATATGATATGCATAAACTTGCCTTAATCAGTTTGTATCCATCAGACCTTGTTCTGCTCAGCAACAAAATAGCCAACCCTGCCAAGCTCCAATCCCAGGACACTGTTCTCAGCAATCACACCAACATACCACTACTCCATCTGACCTGTGAGGTGTGCAGTGCGTTAACAAAAATATCCTGTAGTCAGGTCGTTCAAAATTAATAAAAAAAAAAAAAAAAAAAAAAAACAGCAGTCCCAAGTGTTGAACGTATGACTCTGAACATTTTAATCAGAGAAATGTACCAGTACACCAGCTGAGCTGTAGGATTTACTGTTGCTTTTTCAAACATATCAAGCAATAGAGGCATACAACATTGGGGTAAAGTGTCATGGAACCCTTTGTGTATTGTGTATAGACATATATGCACACACACAAATATATATATATATATATATATATATATATATATATATATACATATATATATATATATATATATATATATATTTATATATATATATGTATATATATATATATATATATAAATATATATATATATATATGTGTGTGTGTGTATATTTTATATATATATATATATATATATAGATAGATATAGATGTCAGATGAAACATATATTTAAACATACAGTCATAATATAGATACACATATAGTAAATATAACAGAAGGAAAATAATATATATATATATCTATATATATATATATATATATATATATATATAACATGCAGTGCAGTTACTTCTCTGAGCCACCCCTCCCAACAATGGAAAATAAGCATCAGTCCCAAGTCTTGAACCCAGGAGCCCATACACCATAGTCAAAGCAATTAACCAGTAAGCCATGCAAAGTACTGAATTTTGTTATGTTCTTCCCAGCATATCATATCATGCAGTCCTGTTATTTAACATTAATGAAAATAAAACTGTCAGTTTCTGCTCTGTGACCCTTACACCATAGTCAAAGCATTTAACCACTAAGCCATTGAAGCTGTAGAATCTTTTGATGTTTTTCCCAACATATCATGCAGTCTGGTTATTTAACATTAATGGAAAAAATGTTATTTTCAAGTCTTAAACCCAGGACCATCTACACTACTTTCAGAGAGCATACCACTGCACCATACAAGCTGTATAAGTTGCTCTTGCTTTTTCAAACATAACATGCAATAGAGGCATACAACAATAGTGAGAAAGCACTGTGAAAACATTCATATGTTCTATATAGACATATATACATATCTGTATATAAACATATACATATATATCTATACCTATCTATCTCATAATATGATATATTTGTAAAATGTTTATATATATATATATATATATATATATATATATATATATATATATATATACATATATATATATATATATATATATATATATATATATAGTCATTCTAATGGAATCCAGTATCTGTCTGCCTGGGATGATATGAATGACATACCTCGATGCTTTGCCAGAGATGGTCTACATCTGTCACTGCTGGGCTTCTGGATACTGGCCAAGGCACTTGCCACCCACGGCCCCTGAACTTGTACAAAAGTTCCAGAGGTGGTGGTGTTTCCATATTTATAAAGGATGTGCACACCTCCAGATTTCTAGTGCAACATAATGCATTTGAGATACCTCGGCAGCAGCTAACATTGGGTAAGACAGCGATTCAGGTTGTAGCCTGCTATAAGTCCCCAACCATGTCCCAAAATGCACACTCCACATTCTTAAGCACTGTGGAGAATATTAAGGGTCCAGACTAACACTCGCATAATGGGTGACTTCAACTGCCCCTCCATTAACTGAGAAAACTACTCATGTACCAATGCACGTGCCCAACATTTTCTGGAATTCATAAATTCCAATGTCCTGGACCAGCTTGCTCTTACCCCCACTAGAGGTAGCAAAATCCTTGACCTTGTCATTACTAACACTGGTAACATAGCGACACACACACACACACACACACATACATATGTATATATATATATATATATATATATATATATATATATATATATATATATATAGTCATTCTAAGGGGATCCAGTATCTGTCTGCCTGGAATGATATGAATGACAGACCTGGATGCTTTGCCAGAGATGGCCTACATCTGTCACCCCTGGGCTTCTGGATACTGGCCAAGGCTCTTGCCATGTCACCCCTGGGCTTCTGGATACTGGCCAAGGCTCTTGCCACCCCTATAGTGCCTTTTTTAGGTGGTGTTCCAAAGACCAAAATACCACCATAACAGCTACAAACAAATGCAATCTGAGACTCATGCTGCTCAATGTTAAAAGTGTAAATCTCAAAATACACTCACTTGATTCACTCCTTAAAATGGAGAACATCGACATTTGTGCTATAACAGAGACCTGGTTCAAGGCAGCAGAAAGTATCCCTGCACTACCAGGCTATAACTCATTCCACCCCTTTCAGCCCCAGAACTTGGACAAAAGCTCCAGAGGTGGTGATGTTTTCATATTCATAAAGGATGTGTACACCTCCAGACTTGTAGTACAACATAATGCATCTGAGATACCTCAGGTGCAGCTAACATTGGGTAAGACAGCAATTCAGGTCGTAGCCTGCTATAGGTCCCCAACCATGTCCCAAAATGTACACTCCACATTCCTAAGCACCCTGGAGAATATTAGGGTCCAAACTAACACTCTCATATTGGGTGACTTCAACTGCCCCTCCATTAACTGGGAAAACTACTCATATACCAATACACTTACGCAACACTTTCTGGAATTCATAAATTCCAATGTCCTGGACCAGCTCATTCTTACCCCCACTAGAGGTAGTAACATCCTTGACCTGGTCATTACTAACATGGGTGACTGTTGCTCTACAGTAATAGTCAATTCATCCCTGGTTAGATCCAACCACAAACTAATCACCTTGGAAATCCACATCCCTCCCACCACCCCCCCCCTGCAAAGGTAACTACCATGAAAAACTTCTCCAAAGCTAACTTTGGGCTCCTAAAAATTGAGGTGGCTAACGTCATGGCACCCATGCAAATTGAAGAATCATACACCAATGCACTGTACGAACATGTACACAAATGCATGGATCTCACAATACCCAATAGAACCAAGATACTCTCCTGAAAAAAAAGGAAGCCAATGTCGTGGTCCCTTGCCATAAACAAACTCTACAACAGAAGGAGGAAATTGATGCAGAATAAGGTAAAATACCAAGACTGGAAAAATTCCCTTATCAGCCTCAACAAAAGGTTGAGATCCCTCATCAAATCCTCTAAAGCCAGCTATAGAAACACAGTTGCAGCAGATAGTAAAGGCAACCACAAGGCGTTCTATAGTTATGTAAAGACTCTCCTCGGTAATACCCAGATTTGCTCTGAGCTGCCACACAATGGTACCTCTTATACCAAGCCAACAGATATTGCCAATATACTGGCCAACAGATTCAGTGCCAACTTTACCCATCCCCCCAAAGGACCAATCACAATACTAGTAGATTGCCAGGCACCCAGTATTACTGCTGCAAAGGTTAAATCAGCACTGTCCAGTGCCAAGAATACAGCTTCTATGGGACCTGACAATATCCCTGGCTGTGTTCTACATGAACTACAGAGTGAACTGGCACCTCACCTGTGTGCCCTGGTCAATCACAGTCTCACCTCAGGCTTTGTCCAAACTGAATGGAGCACTGTTACAGTCATCCCTGTCCACTAAGGAGGAGTAACTACAGACCCTGGGAACTATTGCCCCATTAGCCTGACGAGTCTGATATGCAAAGCTAATGAACACATCATCATGGACTTCATAAACAAGGATATAGGGAATATCCAAAGTCTGGATCCTACACAATTTGGTTTTGTGAAGGGTAGATCATGCCTGTTCAACTTGGTTGACTTTTTGAGTCAGTCACCAGAGCTGTGGATGAAGGCAAGGTGGTTCATGCAGCCTACCTTGATTTGGCCAAAGCCTTTGATACAATTCCCCACTCAGGAATCATAGAAAAACTCACTAAGCTAGGCAGCAACCCCTATATCTCTAGGTGGGTTGCAAACTGGCTCACAGATAGAACCCGCAGTGTGAAAGTAGCGGACTCCAAGTCAGGCTGGTGACCAGTCACTAGTGGAGTCCCACAGGGTTCTGTCCTGGGACCTCTCCTGTTTGGTATCTACTTCTCTGAAGTACAGGCCAACATGAAGGGACTGTGGCTGACAAAGTTTGCAGACGATTGCAAGTTGGGAGCTATCATTAACTCCCCAAGTGATGTTGAAATCCTACAGAAAGGCCTCAATGAGACCAACGACTGGTGTCAGAACCATGGCCTTAAGCTCAATGCCATACAATGTGTCATCATCCCCCTTGGGAAAAACCTGGTTCCCTTGAATTACCACATTGATGGTATTCCACTGAAGACAGAAGGCATTATAAGAGATCTTGGAACACAGGTTGACAGCAACTTCTCTTTTGACCACCACCAAGCCACTGTGGTCAGAAAGTCCTTCTACGTGGCACATCTCATTACTAAGGGTTTTGCATCCAGGAACAAAGAGGTCATTGTCTCCCTCTACTCTTCCCTCATTAAGCCAATGATCGAGTACAATGCCCCATTTGACATGTACCTCACTAGACACTTGCAACAACTGGAGAGACCACAAGAGTACCTCACAAAGAGGATCTCAGAGCTTAAACACTTGTCCTATATGGACAGACTGAAAAAACTCCAATGGTGCTCTGTCTCATATCAGCTACTTAGAGCTGATCGCCACTTGACTTACAAACCCATGTGTGACCTAGCTCTGTTAGAAATGCTATATCTAAAGAAATCCCAATCTGTCTGCACAACACACTCTAAACACCTGAACCTCAGTACCACAATCAACAGAACATGCTGTAGGGACAGATTCATAACCCAGAGACTGCCCATGCTATGGAATAGACTTTTCATATATGTCAAGCAGAGCACTTCACTGGCCCTTGCCAAGAGAAATCTTGATAAGTGAATGGGAAATAGAAAATTCACCACAGGGATCACTCCAGTGGCTCTACTCGACAGAGGCACTAGGAACTAAGGTCGGGTGGCATAATGCCAGGGTAATCCTATGGGCTGGGCTTGTAAAGGCTCCAGATCCATTAGCCTAGTACACACCCATGAACCATATATATATATATATATATATATATATATATATATATATATATAAATGATGGGAGATATATAAATATGTGTGTGTGTGTGTGTGTGTGTGTGTATGTATATATATATATATATATATATATATATATATATATATATATATATATATATATATACATACATCGCACGCACACTCCCATTAAGGAAACCACTGTAAAGAACTTCTCCAAAGCCAACTTCATGCTTCTTAAGGCAGAAGTGGCTAACTTCATGACACCCATGCAGATGGAAAATAGAAGTACGACTGCTGAATATTACAGCAATGCACTGTATGAACACATACACAAGTGCATGGATCGTGCCATCCCAAATAGAATCAAGATGCTCTCCTCCCAATAAAGGATGCCAATCTGTTGGTCCCCTGGCATAAAGAAACTATACAACAGAAGGAAGAAACTGTTGCAAAAAAGGAGTAAACTCTCATGATTGTAAGAACTCCGTTATCAGCCTCAGTAAGAAGCTGAGATCCCTCATAAAATCCATCGAAGCTAGTTAAAATACAAAATTAAAACTGATTCTAAAGACAATCATTAAGCATTCTATAGCTATGTCAAGAATCTCAATGACAATACTCAGATCTGCTCCAAGTTACAGCACAATGGCAGTAAATATACAGAACCAACTGATATTGCCAACATCCTGGCAGATAGGTTCATTGCTAACTTTACCCCCTCTCACCCACTAAAGGGCCCAGTTTAATGCTGGATAAATGTAAAGCCCCCGTAATCACGGCCATACAGGTAAAAATGCACTCTCCAAAGCCAAGAATACAGCATCCATGGGACCAGACAACATTCCAGGCTGTGTTCAGCACAAACTACAGAACGAACTGGTACCCCACCTAAGTACCATGTTCAATCATAGCATAATTTCAGGCTTTGTGCCTACTGAATGGCACATAGCGACGGTTATCCCACTCCACAAGGGGGGAGCCACCACAGACACTGGGCACCACTGCCCCATCAGCCTGAGAAGCCTGATCTGCAAGGCCATGGAGCGTATTACCATGGAGCTTATAAACAATGACATAAGTAATCTCCAAACTGTGTTCTCCACCCAGTTTGGGTTTGTGAAAGGTACATTATGTGAACTAAACTGGATTGACTTCTTTGAAGCAGTCACCAGAGCCAAGGACAAGGCCAAGGTGGTTCACATAGCCTACCTAGACATTGCCAAGGCCTTCGTCAGCATCCTTCACTCTGGAATTACAGATAAACTCACTAAACTAGGCATAAATACCTAAGTCACATGATGGGTTGCCAACTGGCTTACAGACAGAACCCACACTGTGAAAGTAGCAGACTCCAAATCTGACTCCAGACCAGTGACAAGTGGAGTAGAACAGGGTTCAGTCCTTGGTCCTCTCTTGTTTGGCATCTACTTCTCTGAAGTTCAGGCTAACACAGAGGGTCTATGGCTAACAAAGTTCGCAGACAACTGCAAGCTGGGAGCCATTATTGAATAGAGACATGTAAAGATGTGGACAGTCTACAAAAGGGCCTCATTGAAACAGATTCCTGGTGTCAAAACAATGGCCTCAAACTCATCGCCAAATAATGCGTTGTCATCCACTTTGGGTAAAACTCTGTGCCCATGAACTATGAACTACCACATAGCTGCTAGTACACTTAACACTGAAAGTGTGATAAGAGCCTTAGATACACAGGTGGATAGTAGTCTCTCCTTTGATAACCCCATTGCCACAGTACTCAGGAAATCCTTCTATGTGCCACATCACATCACAACAGGTGTCTCATTCAGAAAAAAGGAGATCATTGTTCCTATGTACTCATCCCTCATTAGACCTATTATACAGTACAATGGCCTGTTTGGTATGTGCCTCACAAGACATCTACAACAACTGGAAAGTCCACAGAATTACCTCACAAAGAGGATCATTGGCCTTAAACAGATGCCCTACAAAAACTGTCTCAAAATACACCAGCTTTAACACATTGCATATCGCCTACTCAGAGCAGATCTCTGCCTAACACACAAAGCCATGTCAAACCCAGAGCAGTTGGACATGCTACACATAAAGAAATCCCAGTCCCTCCAAAACACATGCTCCAGGGAGCTAAACCTTGTCACCACAACAGACAGAACATGTAGCAGGGATAGATTACTGTCCATAACACTTCCCATACCCTGGAACAAACTACCCATTTTTGTGAAACAGAGCTCCTCATTAGCCCTCTTTAAGATAAATATACATTTGGATGGTAAATAAGAAATCCACCCCGTGATTCACTTCTGTGTGTCTGCTCGACAGGGGCACAGGAAATTATTTGTCTTGGGTGGCGAAAGCCAGAGAATCTTGTTGTCTAGGCTTATATAGGCCCTATGGCCAATAGGCTAGTATCTACCTATGAACTTATACACCTATTTATATATATATATATATATATATATATATATATATATATATATGTATATATGTATATATATATATGTATGTAGTCATATAACATGCAGTGCAGACATACCTCAGAATCATACATATCAACCTCTTAGTGCAAGACTAATGACAAAAGCTGTACAAAGTGTGGGAAATGGGCCACATATACAGATATAATCAGACTATTGCTGTCATAACTGAACAGTTGTACAGCAACAGGGACTGTATCAGCAGAACTGTCTGAATGATATGAGGATGGGAACTGACATGCATGTCAGTCTTCACTGACATAAATCCTTGCATCATAACAGTGTTACCCAGAGAAATGCAAATAAACTGTAGAACAGAAACAAAGTATGGGCAAAACACCTGGACAGTCTTCAAACAGCCTGGCAGTGGAGAGCTATGCTTACAACCCTTTAGTGCAATGAATCTAGAACAAGCCAGACAAAGTGGGCGACAAAGGCATGGCAATAGAGACATATCCAAATGATGTGAGTAGATCAGCTGAGAAGGTTGTTATAGTAAAACAGTTTTGCCAACATATATTGACAGAACTATAACCATAGTGCATTTTATAGTTAATGCCTGGAAGCCAAAAGAAAGAACCACCTTAACAGATACAAGCATACATAATCTGAAGGTTGTGCTACTGTGCTGTGGAGATTCTATACATAACTATTGAAGGCCTTGTGGTTGTCTTTACTATCTACTGCAATCATTTTTTCATAGCTACCTTTACAGGATTTGTTGAGAAATCTCAACCTTTGGTTGACGCTGATAAGGGAGTATTTCCAGTCTTGGGACTTCACGTTATCCCGCATCAATTTCCTCCTTCTGTTGTAGAGTTTGTTTATGGAAGGGGGACTACCAGATTGGCTTACTTTTTTCTGAGGAGAGCATTTTGATTGTATTGCTTATGGCAAGATCTATGCATTTGTGAACGTGTTCGTACAGTGTATTGGTGTAAGATTCTGCAGTCATGCAACTAGTCCCTATCTGCATGGGTGCCATGCATTTAGCCACCTCTGTTTGTAGGTGCCCAAAGTTAGCATTGGAGAAGATTTCATGGTGGTTAACTTTGTGGCATGGTGGGAGGGATGAGGATTTCCAACGTGATTAGTTTCTGTTAGTATCTATCCAGGGAGGAGTTGACTATTGGTGTAGAGCAACGTTTGCCCATGTTAGTAATGACCAGGTCGAGGATTTTGCTACCTCTAGTGGGAGTAAGAATGAGCATGTCCAGGGCATTGGAATTACTGAATTCCAGAAAGCATTGGCCAGGTGTATTGGTACATGAGTAGTTTTTCCAGTTAGTGGTGTGGCAGTTGATGTCAGCCAGCATGAGGGTATTGGGTTGGAACCTAATATTCCCCAGGGTGCTTAGGAATGGGGAGTGTGAGTCTTGGGCCATGTTTCTAGACCTACAGCAGGCTAAGGCCTGTATTGCTGTCCTACCAATGTTAGCTGCACCTGAAGTATCTCAGATGTATTATGTGCTAACATTTTATAGGTGTGGGCATCCGTTATGAATATTTAAACAGCACCACCTTTGCAGCTTTGGTCCAAGTTATGAGCCAAGCAGGTGTGGAATGAGTGACAGCATTGTAGCACAAGTGTGCTTCCTGCTGCCTTGAACCAGTTCTCTGTTACAGCACAAATGTCGATGTTCTCCAGTTTAAGGAGTGTTTTGAGCGAGTGCATTTGGAAATGTAGACCCCTAGTGCTGAGGAGCATGATCCTCAGATTACATTTGTTTGTAGCTCTTACAGTGGTAATGTGGTCTTTGGAACACTGCCTAAAAAGCCTCTATAGGGGTAGCAAGAGCTTTGGACAGTATCTGGAAGCTCAGGGGTGACAGATGCAGGCCATCTCTGGCAAAGGATTACAGTCTGTCAAACATGTTATCCCAGGCACACAGATAGTGCATCCCCTAAAAATGATACCAGAAATGTAGCCAATAGTTGAAATCAATCATGTTCAGCTTGTACTGTGGTATCATTCTGGGTGATGGTAGGATGCTGCTCAGGGCTAAGGTCATACCCATTTGGGCTACATAATCAGAGAGCTCCTCCATGTCTGTTTCCATATAGTCCAGGGAGATACATCTCTAGCCATTCACACCCACATGTACAATGATAGAGTCGTATGTGTACCTGTTGTTGAGAGACCTCAGTGTGTGTGTGTGGTGTGGCAGATCCTGGCACCTGACAGGCAGCTGAGTGTTGCTATCTCCTTTTTCAAGCTAGTGAGTGGGACATCACTGTTCCTCACTATCAAGTCAACTATGCCTAGTGTTTTAGCCATGCTGTCTTGCATTAGGTGCTTTGGTTGACTGGCACACTGTTTAGGAGGACTTATGATTCTTGTGATTAGTGATGTGTGGTGCTGGTGTAGTGCATGTCTGGCTTGGAGGTCTCTGCTGTTTGTGTAGCCTTTTATTTAGAGCCTCCGCAAAGATAGGTGTGTGGTTTGTATTTTTATATGAAGACAGTGCTGTTGTGTGTTCTGGAGGGGCTGTGTGTTCCATGTAGTGTGGTGCAAGTATTGACCATCACCTCTTGACCAACTATTCTGGTCTTGGCTGGAGAGTGTTTGGCTTCCAGTTTTGATATATAACTGCATCTCTTGCAAGTCTGAGTATAGAGAGGTAAGAGGTGAGGGTTGTCAGTGTACATGAGACAGTTGCTACATTGCCTCAGGATGACCAGGTTTAGCAGTTTAACAGGTGAAAGCTTAGGGAACTGACCTGTAGACATGCCTGGAGGGGTGGCCATTAACAATAATTATTGGAGCTGTTTCCTCATAGAACACTTAGTGCTGTTAGCACTTTTGTGTTCTAAAATACTTGCTACAAGATGTCTGCTAAAGTGCTAAAGTAATAAGCTATTGAAAGTGCAGGAGAGGAGATAACTAGCATATCTGAGTGACAAATTGCAGAGCAGACTTGAGTAACACTCAGAGGCTAATATACAGTCTTGGATACAGCAAATCTGTAGCTGCACTAGACTAGTTACAGGAAAGGTAACTAATTAGTACTATTTTAATAGTCAAATGTCTGGTATATTATATTTGTCTCCATGGTAGTGTAGCTGGTGTCCAATGGATGTGTGAGTGCATATCACATGTGCAACCACATATTTATACACATTTGTCCCATACAGTAGACTCACACCCCTTGCTACTCTAATGACAGCACATATAGGCATTTTATGTAAAGGAAATAATATACACCTGACCTGCAACAAAATATACAGCCCTTGCAGGTCTTGAACCCAGGATCCTGTACACAATAATCAAATAATATAACCACTAAATAATCTGATCTATGCTAGTTTAAAATGTTTTCAACCATAACATGCACTGCAGTTGGTTTATCATAAGGAAGGAAGACTGTGGAATCAGTAATGATTGAACTACTTAGTTTAATTTTTTCTTCTTTAGTTAATGCTGTATTGTAGTCAGTAATTACATGTTTTTGACTGTAGTAGCTATATATGCATTGCTTTTCTGAGCCATACATTTAAATGTATATGAATACATAAGCTGAATACCTGTGCTAATACCTTACTGTATCTTACACTCTGTGCTAATATCACTGTGCTAATACCTCACTGTATCTTACTCTCCACTCAACTACTGACTTGCACTCCTCCTCCACACTTTACCTTCCACTCCTGCATAGTACTTAACATAGTTGGCTAACAAATTTAACATTCTTTCTGTCTCATTTTCAGCTTCCAAGCCCTGTGTTGAGACACAGCCTGTCCCTCTATCAGAAATCCTGTAAGGCTAATGAAATCCAACTGAACAAAAGGGAAACACAACCAAGAAGCCCCACAAGATCTATCTAGACTCTCTGCATTCAGCCTCACAGCGTAGGTGTTATCCTACAGTATATTTAGGATTTAACTATAAACTTGTGAGTGCGTTAATTTAAAATTACTTGTGAGTGCATTAAAATTAAATTCATTTGTAAGGGCCAGCACACCCGTGGACCTACCCCTCCAACCATCTCTTTACTATCTTACCCCCCCTCCTCCTACTATCCTAGTGGAGTTAGTGTTTTCCCCACATTTACCACTACAGGGCAGCAGACCTCAAGCTATGGAAAACCATCTTTCACTGGATGCAGAAATCCACTAGCTCTGCAGACCAGCTAGACTCTGCTATCCCTGCTTGTACTTTCTATTCAAGTACTTACCCCCCCACCCCATGAAAAGTTGAAAAGGGAATGATCCTGGTTAAGTCTGGGAGTTGTAATAACTAGAAAGCTTTTTTTGTCAATTACTACTATAGCTACTGGCCCCCTCAATTAACTCTCTGTTTAAACCTCCTTTCCTGCCTTAGCACTTTTTATAAATATCATTCTCTCTGTTATAGAACTGTTTTTTCATAACTTTCTCCCCTGCACAGCTATACCTTTGTTCACCATTTTTCTGATAATTAGCAACAGAAAATGTCTCTTACCTTTCCTATGCCTGTAGAACTCAGTCTCTCTGCATAACTGATTGCCTCTCAGCCTCTTTCAGCTCTGACCCACTCCGTTCGCCCTACGGGCTCACTCCGCTCCCCTACCCTACCCCCAATTCCCAACCACCCCCAGAAGTCCTAAACTTATACTTCCCTAACCACACCCTCTCTCTCTTCCAACCAATCCCATGCTTCACCTCATCCCACACACTTAGCCACACCCTTACCTTCTAACAATCACTCACAATAAGCCACTCCTTAGAGTACCTTACCATAGCCTCCTCCTCTTAACTAATACATATTACTGCCCTTCTCTGTTCACTTCCATTATCTTTTTATCTTCTTTTCCTCTACTTTTCACTCCCTAATTCATCACTCCTCTTTTTTTATAATCTCTTTAAGATGCCTCTGGCTAATCTAACCAAGCTAACACTCGCAGTTATACTTTCAACTGTCCTCACCTCAACCTACCTTCTAACCTCCTTTGAAAAACTGCACTATTTCCATCTTAACCACTCCCTAAAACAAACAGCAATTCACACAAATATACCCTCTAATAGTCATACTAACATAACTTCCATTCCCAGTTACCTACTACCTAAATACCATAGACTCTCCCACATTAAACATGATTTACCCTCAATAAAGAAAGTGAAAATTCAAACTAACTTTAGGTATAATTTAGTAACAAAACTAAATAATCTCTCCTTAAAAGACGGTGACATCCACCCCAACCCTGGCCCTACCAACCCTACTATTCAAACAACCCACCCTCACCTCAATAACTCTCTCCTAATAGGACATCTAAATATCCAAAGCACTAATAATAAATTAGCCCACCTCCATGCCCTCCTAGACATTCACTCCTTTGATATCCTCTGCCTCACTGAAACTTGGTTGAAACCAGAAACTAAAGACAATGAAATCATTCCCCAAGGCTACAACATAGTGAGTCAAGACTGAACAAAATGCAAAGGGGGTGGAGTAGCAGTTCTATTTAAAGATGGACTTCACATCTCTGCCCTACCATATACTCCAACCCAGGATAATAACGCAGAAGTCCTCATTACCAAACTTCAAATCAACACAAACAAATCTTTATACATTATCTGCATCTACATACCACCCGGAAATAATATCACTTCAATAGAGGCTATACTAAGCTGGGTGTCTTCCACTTACCCCAAGAAACAATAATACTAGGTGACTTTAATATTGACTGGAAAGGTGTTAGTGCTGAAAATCCCACCTCTCATATTAACCTCCATGGCTTTAGCCAAACCATATCCTCTACAACCAGAATTAACAAACCAAATAAGAAAGAGAGCACCTTAGACTGGATACTCATAAATAAACAGAAACAATCTTACAAGGTAGGAACACTGCCAGATGATGTAAGTGATCATTTTTTGACCTACATCATAAGAGAAAAGAAGGATCTTCTCAACCTCCCCTCCTTTAGGATAGCACGCTCTACCAAACACTTTAACTCAGAATTATTTCAAACTGAGCTTAAAGCCTGTGACTGGAACCCTTTAAAAACCCTTTCACTTGAAGAGGCTGTAAAGTATCTTAACTCTAAATTCTTATCTATCCTGGATAAGCATGCACCTAAACAGTCCATTAGAATGAAGTCTAACCCTGCCCCATGGCTTTCTAAAGAAACCAGACATCATATTTTGCTTAGGAACAAAGTTTGGGCTAGGTAGAGAGCTAACAGAAATATCTCTGATCATCTAATTTTTAGGCAGTTCAGAAATAGTACAAAAAAGGCAATACTTACAGATAAAAAAAACTGTTACTGTAAACTACATCAAACTCACCAAAATAATCTTCAGAAGGTCTGGTCTAGTGTCAATAAGCTCCTTTCCCCAGGAAACTCTCGAACACCCACCCCACTTGATGCAGATCCAAATACCCCCATCAAACTGCCAATACCTTTAACTCTTTCTTCACTGGCACCATACAATCTCTAGCTAGTCAACTTATCCCAGATAATTCAAGCCTTCCCATCACCTCACCAGACTCTCTTCCTAAATTCAAACTACAACCCATCTCCACTACTCTCACATATAAATTTATTCAAAAACTCAAGCCATGTACTCCTTCTTCTGACCATCTGCCTTCCCAATATCTCCAAAAAGCAGCCAAAGTAATTGCCTATTCTATATCCATCCTTATAAATAGGACAATCCAAGAAGGAACAATTCCAGATATTTGGAAAATCTCCCACATTATCCCCTTACATAAAGGTGAGAACTCAAATGACTACTCTAATTATCGGCCAATAGCTCTCTTATCACCCTTAGCAAAAATTATGGAAAAATGCATTCACCAACAACTTTTACATCATCTATCTCAACATAACATAATAGCAAACTGTGAACATGGCTTTAGGCCATCACATAGCACCACTACTGCCCTTCTATCCTTTACAGATACCATCAATAGAAACCGTAATAAAAACATCCTCTCATCTGCACTCTTTATTGACCTCTCTAAAGCTTTCGACATGGTAAACCACACCCTCTTAATCAATATTCTTGAATCCCTTTCCTTTGACTCTCAGTCTGTTAAATGGTTCAGATCCTACCTCAGCAACAGGCAACAGGCAGTTCTCTAGGAAAATCAAATTTCATCCTTTCTGCCAGTCACCATCAGAGTCCCTCAGGGCTCCATTCTTGGACCACTTCTTTTCTCATTATTTATCAATGATCTCCATGTAGCAATTCCGCAAGCCACCTGGATTCAATATGCAGATGATTCCACACTAATATGCTCTGCAACCTCTCCATCAGAACTATATTCTGTTACTCAAAATGTTTTCAACACTGTAGAAACATGGTTTACAAAATGCTGCCTCCTTCTTAATGCCAAAAAAACAAAACTCCTTCTCTTTACCCCCACTACCAAGTCCTCCCCATAGACTTCTCAGTCTCTTCAAATAATGGCACTATTATTCTCCCAGACTCTACCACTAAACTGTTAGGCATATCCATTGACAATAACCTCACATTTGATTACCATATAAATAACACCATTAAAACAGTCAACAGAAAAATAGGCTCCTTATATAGAATACAACCTTTCCTAACCCCAGCAGCCAGAGCCAAGATTGCTCATTCCCATCTAATCTCAACTCTTCTGTACGCTTCACCTATTAATACCAACCTGAAGAAATCTAACCTTAACAAATTAGCAACTTCCTATAATAACATTGCCAGATTCGCTACTGGCAATCCCTTTAGAACCCACCACTGTTTTAATCTTAGGCAACTAGACTGGCTGGAATTCCAAAACCATCTTTTAATCCCCCAACTCACGATTGCCCACAAGATATTTTACCAACCCAATAACACCCCTATACTCTCCAATCTCTTAATCCCCTGTAAAAATCTAAATTCTCTACGCTCTTCTAACAAAAACTCCTCACTAGCATAACCAAGTCTAATAATATGGCTGGTGACTCTCTATTTACTAATGCAGCAGGAAAAAATTGGAACCTGCTAGCCAATGAACTAACTCTAATCACATCATTGCCACTCTTTAAACAAAAACATAAAAAAACACCATCCAAACGCACTGGTTATGCCCTTGTAGTAACCCTGACTAACCACTCTCTTCACCACTGTTTCTTCCTCTTCCAAACAAACTTCCAAGCAGTTTAATGCTTAGTCTTGTAAGCAAGACTGTTACTGCTTAAACTGTAATCAACTTACTGCTGAAATCTTTCTACATGATGTGAACAATTGCACACGATTCTTACTGTGTTACATTTGTTTGTTGCTTTCTTAAGTGTAAATATTTTTTACTGTTGCTTTTCTCAAGTGTTAATATCTTTTGTATGTAATAATTACTTGTATTTTTTATTAATCCTTTATTTACCATGTAACAATATTTTTTACTTTTTATATCTGTTTGGAGCTTTTCTCCCTGGGCCTCTACTGAAAATGGTTATAGATCCAGCTAGACTAGCCGGGTTAACAAATGTAAAATAAAATAAAAAATGATTTAGTTGTCAGTAACTTGCAGCACTGTCAGAGCCAAGAGCACTTTAGTACAATTCTGGAACTCGACAGATGAAGTTGGGCAACCAGTCTATGGACATACAAACACATTGGTAATGATACAAAGGAACTCATGCCACTGACATCTGCTGCCCCCCTACACAATACAAGTAATAAATACACAGTATAGTTCTACAAATTCAGGATCAGCCATACACAATGGCTAGACATACAATGACCTCTTAGCAGTATAACTAAAATGACTGAAGACAGTAAAACTACAGACAACCAGCCATCAATACGCACAGATGTTTTAATTTTTTTTTTGCCGTCAAGTATTACAACATTACAAAACATATTTGCCTTAAATACAGTAAGCAATTGACAATTATGTATTTTCTTAAACAGCCTCCAATTACACTCCTCAGTTTACTCCCTGGGGGATACAGTATCAAAAGATACAATGTAAATTGATTCTTCACATAACAATGGTTCAGTTATAAGTGTTCAATCAAACTGGGAAACAGACCTTTTCCAGAAAAGTACATTGTAACCCACTACAGTCCCCATGGTGAAATGTATGAAAAGTAACAGCTATAGAATGTTTGTCCATGTAATAATTAATATGTTTCACATGTTCTAACAGACTGATTCTAAGGCATGTCCTACTATTCCACAGACCCACCTCTTGAATGTACAGAGTTCTACATGCTGTCCAGCCTTGGCACCATACCTCTCAACTGTACAGATTTTCTCAGAATGTCCAGATTTTTGCCTTATGTTTTTGGTCCATTTTTATAAAATTGTGGCTTTCTGGCAAATTAGTGACAAATCATTAAAGACTGAAGTTAATAAATAATGACAGACATTTGAGTTTTAGACTTCATACCCTTTAGAAAGTTCATGATAATGCAAAACCTGTTATTCTATCAACTTTCTAAGTTTGTAAGATCAATATTTCAAAACTGTCCCTCTTTGTACCACTTTTCTTATGGCTTTGTCCAGATTTCTTACTCTAAGAGTTTGAGAGGTATGCTTGGCACTCATATGTATGGCACCTCCCTCACTTAATGTGTTTTATTCCACAACATCACTGGGATGATAGCAGGAATGTCAGCACTATATACTGATAGACCATACCTATCAACCTTATACTGCATGACAACTGGACAAAGTCTATCAAATAAGTGGAGGACAGAGGTCCAAAGACAGGGCCATATTTGAAATATTTCTGTTATACACTGAGAAAGTTGCTGGCATTACAGGGTTGGTTGCAACATCTCTATTCTGAGGGATATGAAGTCAGAAACACAAATGGATGTTGCCATTTACTGGCAGCAATGACCAGAGTATGGCACTGATTTGCCAAGGACAACACCTTTCTGGGTAACACACCAAACATAACAGGCAAACCTCTGGCCATTATGTGGATAGGCCTACAGTTCAGAGCTATGCAGACACATAACTTTGTCAGACTGACATCCATCCATGAAGTAGCATGTACGCACAAAGCCTGTAAAATTAGCAGTATTCGCAACATATAACAGCACTACTCAGATTTGGTCCCTAAGTCGGTAACCTTCTCCACCATTCAGTTGGCCTGTCTCCACAAGTCTTGTTGTAAGAGTTATTCCCACCTGCTGTGTGTAACACTCAATAGCCATATAGCTCCAGGATGTGTTCCTCACAGCCAAGGCAAAGGGACAACGCCCACATTAAGTACTCAATTATAGGAGTGTGTTGCCATGATATTGACTATTGGAAGAACTACCCAGCTGCTCTGAGTGCAATTAGCAAGTGGGGAACACCAACTGGTGCACAGGCCATCAGCTGGTCAAGAGCATTAACTAAAAAGGGCATGCAGACACCTATTCCAAACATCTGTCTACCAGTACTCCATATTGAGAAACAAAAAGACATGGAGCAACCTTCTGATACAACCCAGTGCAGTGTGAAATAACAAAACGGTATGTGAAACACGTCAGCATATAAGTGAATGTAGTATGTGTTTTCTAATAATGGGAAATAGGATTTTGAAAGATTTATGTCTGAGCAAGACCTGCTGTAGTGATGTCCTGCTAAACAGCACCTGTGGCCATAGCATCTGTCTCTCTTCGCTGTGACATAGAATGCAGCTCAGGAATCTAACTCACCCCAGGAAAGGACAGCTCACATATGACAAACACTGGAGTATCTGTCAAACACTACTGACAGTGCCACTGCTTGTACATATCCATATGATACCTGTGAATATAAGTATGATACATATGTTTGTCGTGTAAATCTAAGAGAACTATATAGTGTGTATACACTTTCCATAGCCAGAGAACAGGCATATTCCACACATGGATGGACAGGGGTGCTCATAGGTGGAGTGCTGTCCATCATGGCTCTGCCACAAGTGCCACAGCAGGTGTCACCAGATGCATGTTTTGGACTGTCATGGAGGCACAGGCATGTGTCAAATCTAACACTGGACATATCCTCAGGATCAAAAATGCAGCTCTTCATGTTATGTGTGACAACATCCTTGATCTTGGAGATGCCCATCGTTATTATGCTGAGGTCATAGATAGACAGTTGGGTGAGATGGTTGCAATCATCTACTGTGGGATTTCTGTGCCACAGCATGTGGCAGTTGTTAGGCATCAGCCACATGGACATAAGACAGCACATGTGCTAGGAGTACAATGGTGTAAAACTGTAAACCATGGCCACATTTGTCATTTAAATGCACACAGTCAAAATACTGATCTCACACACACACAAACATACACATGTGGCACGACTGATATTAGAACCACTACCTACTTAAGTCTTGCTATTCACATACTCTGCATTTATTGCACATGCCACAAAGAAATTAGGATGAAGTGTGTTCCACAGTTTCTCTAAGGTGAACAACATCCACTGGCCTTGCACAGTATGGCAATGGGAGATGTCCTGGGTGTGAACGGCCAGGAAATACTACAAGCTACAGAAATATACACAATGACCAACACATATACAGCCATACACACATTTGCCACACCTGCGGTTAGCAGATCTGCCTATCTCATCATTCAGTCCATACTGTTACAGAGTTCTGGCACACAGCACAAGCCTTATTGGCCTGAAGAGTGTCATTAGTTACCTGTATGATCGATGGTGACAGTGGTCCTCATACAGTGGACCTTGGGACATGTACTGGGGGTACCATGGTGTAAAAATATTACACCCCACCCACATTGGATATCGTACTCACTCATACCCATAATAGTGCTATGTCAAACCCACATTTACCATGAATGAGATTCAAACTTTTGCCTGCCTATTTAATTATTGCTATTATACTGATATGCATTTATCACATGTGCCACAGAGCTAGTAGGGTGAATATTGTTTCATGGCTCTCCCAAGGTGAGCAACATCACCATCCCTTGTAATCTATGGCAATGTGCAGTGTATTTGGAAAATGGGGCCTCAAAATGCTGTCTCGTACAAATATGCACACGCACACACACTTGCAAACACATACACACACATACTCACATATGCCAGGACTCAGACAGTAAACCACACCTGTCTGCTCATTGGTAGAACAGTGTTATGCTGGTACTGCAAGCTCAAGGAAGCCCATAGAGTGAAGGGTGTCACAAGGTACCTTTACAGTGCAGTACAGCAGCAGCCCTTTCTAAGTATAGCAATGGGGGTGTAGTGGGGTAGAAGGTCCTCAAAGCATTTTCAACTACAAGTTTACAAACTCACAAAGACTGTTATTCTCAGTAATGTACACAGACACATTTGTCAGTACTGGTGTCTATTGGTGCAGGTGTCCTGGGTTTTTACCAGACTAATGTCCATGCAGATATGAGAAGAGTAGGGCATGTGAGTACACTGGTATCACGCCACCTGACATTTGTCAGCATGCCGTCTATCAGCTACTGCCACTTGAGTGATCCCCAGGGCAACAGTTATATTCACCATCCACTCATCTGAATTTCTCTTGAAGAGGGTCAGTGAGGTGCTTTGATTGACATGTATGCAACATATATCGCATAATATTGCCAGTGTCTGGGTTATGGACTGGTCTCCAAACATGTTCAGTTGAATGTGGTAATTCGGTTGAGATATCAATGGCATGTGGTGCATACAGATTGGGGTTTCCTAGCTGTGGCATTTGTAACAGAGCTGGACAGACATGACATTGTCAGTCAAGCAGGGATTGCCTGTAAGTACCCAAGATGTGACTGGGAACATTTGGAGGTTTTGGGATCTTTCCATATCAGACAGTTGTTTCATGCCTAGAGTAGCCTACCAGTTGTTGAAGGTGTCTACTGAGTTACATGGCAAATGGGCCATTGGACCTGCTGATTGACCTAATGAGTAGGGAGTAAAGGGAGACATTGACCTCTTCATTCCTGGATGACACACCCTTAGTTATGCAATATGCCACATGGAAGGACTTTCTGTCCACAGTGGCAGTGTGGTGTTCAGAAGAGAGGTTGCTGTCAAACTGTGTTCACAGACCTCCTATAAGGACATCTGTCTCCATTGGACTACCACCAATGTGGTCATTTGTGGACAACACATTGATACAACAGGGCATTGGGACATATTTCTTGACATTGAGACTAAGGCCAGTGTTTTGACAACAGTTGGAGGTATCAGTGGCGACTTTATGCAGGATGTTAACATAATCTGGGGATGTAAAAAGACCCCCCCAATTAGCAATTGTCTGCAAATGTTGTTAACCACAGTTTATTCTTTTTGGGATGGATATCAGAGCCACACACCACAGACAAGACTAGACACAGGACAAGAACCTGTGGTACTCCACACATGACTGTTTGGCAGTCTGACACCACTCATGACTGTTTTGCAGTTTGACATGGAGTCCACTGCTTTCACATTGTGAGATCCATCTGTGAGCCAGTTCACAGACCACTTAGTGATATAGGGATTAATGAATAGATGAGTGTATTTGCCTATGATGCCTGGGTGTGGAATTGTATCACAGGACTACAAGGGCCACATATCGTCTTTTGGACTCCATATTGTTCTATAGTAATATCACATGACAAACAGATTATAGAACTGAAGAGTTTCCACAGCTACCACAAAAGTGGGCTCTGTACAGTGGACATTTGTTAGTTTGCTGGGTGGACCGCACAAAAGTGTAGCAAAACCCACCTCGCAATGCATCATGATGTTAATGACACACACACACATACACGCACGCACACACACACACACACACACACACACACACACTTGATAGGAATGCAATTCAAACCCCTACCTAACTAGTTTACTGCACTATAGGATTATGCATTTATCAGATGCGCCACAGAGCTTACATACTGGAGAACTGTCCAAAAGTATCTTTAAAGGTGAGTGACAGCAGCAGTGATAAAGGAGGAAAAGGGAAGTGTAGTAAGTGCCAATGGCCTCAAAATCATATCTGTACAACTACAGACACTCACACACAAACAACCACACTTTTACATTTGCTAGGACCAAGATTAGAACTCCTACTTAACTTCACTACAGCATTACAAATTTATCAGACGTGCCACAAAGCTTACATATTTAAGAGCTGTCCAAAGGTGTCTTTAAAGGTGAGTGACATCAACAGCAGTGATAAAGAAGGGGAAAGGGAAGTGTAATAAGTGCCAATGGCCTCAAAATCATTTTCCATGACTGAGATTAGAACTCCTACCTAACTAGTTTACTGCACTATAGTATTATGCATTTATCAGACAACAAAATTTACAAATTTGAGAGCTGTCCAAAGGTATCTTTAAAAGTGAGTGACATCAGCAGCAGTGATAAAGGAGGGGAAAGGGAAGTGTAGTAAGTGTCAATGGCCTCAAAATCAAGTCTCTACAACTACAGACACTCTCACACAAACACACTTTTACATTTTCCAGGACTGAAATTAAAATGCCTGCCTAATTAGTTTACTACACTACAATATTACACATTTATCAGATGCGCCACAAAGCTTACGTATTTAAGATCTGTACAAAGGTATCTTTAAAGGTGAGTGACATCAGCAGCAGCGATAAAGGAGGGCAATATGAAATGGAGTGAGTGGGAATGACCTCAAAATCATTCACTTACAAACACACACACAGACACACCTTTATATCTGACAGGGCTTTGATTAGGATTGCTACATAAATAGTTATTGGTACTCTACTGTTACACAGTTATCACAAGCACAACAGAGCCTATAGGTCTGAGGGCTAACAAAAGGAATTTGTACAGTGACTGACTACAGCATATGTTCAGATATTGGGTAATGGGATGTGTACTGGGTGGGGATGGAGTAAAACAGCAATTTATTCACACACAGAGAGTTGCCAGGACCAATATTAGAAATCCTACCTATCTACGTATTTGTTTTAGTAAGTTATGCATTTATTGCATGTGCTATTGAGCTTATAGATCTGAGGTGTGTCCAAAGGTACATCTAAGGTGACATACATCAGCAGCTAGTGTAGAGTGGAACTGTGGGAGGTGTACTGGATGTGGAAGGCTTCATAATGGTACTGTTTCTCTCACTGTCTGTGTCTCTCTCTTCCCCATGTGTATGTGTGTGTATATTTGAATTATTGTAGTATGTTGGCCTTAGATATGTGTGCGTATCACACAAAACAGATGGAGATTTACCACATATCTGCCACATACAGCTGGCTGTGGGTTTTCCTGTTCAGTGTGTTTGTGTGTGTGTGTGTGTGTGTGTGTGTGTGTGTGTGTGTGTGTGTGTGTGTGTGTGTGTGTGTGTGTGTGTGTGTATGTGTGAAGACCAAACAGTTTACATTTTGGTGTGTGTGCACAGGTATCTGCAGATAACAGATATCTATGGTCCACTGTGGTGTCAGACATGGGCTTTATTTCTCTAAGTGTAGGACCATGCCCAGTATAACAAAATCCCAATCCCTCAGAGCCACACGCCCCAGGGATCTAAATCTTGTCATCACACTGAACAAAACATGCTGGAGGGATAGGTTCCAGACCCAGAGACTCCCCATACTCTGGAATAGACTTCCCATACATATCAAGCAAAGAGCCTCCTTGGCCCTCTTCAAAAGGAACCTTGAAAATTGGATGGGAGATAGGAAATTCACTCGGGGGATCACGTCAGTCACCCTGCTAGACAGGGGTCCAGGGAAGTAAATATTGTGGGAAGAAATATCCAGGGAATTGTTATGGCTAGGTTTGTATAGGCCCTAGGGCTGATAGTCTAGTACCAACCTATGAACCTATAACCTTCTATATTGATTGTGGGAATCCATTCCAGGGAGAGTTGTACTCCAGTCCAGGGTTTTGTGTACTACAACTACACCTAGCAAGCTATTTTTGCAAGATATCTGTAGATACGTTGCCAATATGGAGACACAATTGGTCCAAACATGGGGGGATACTGTGTGTAACTAAGTTTCCCATTACTGTCTGTGTTGCTTGTGTAACATGTTCTGCTTTAGAATAGATTTTTGGACATATGTACTGGTTTACAGTGTAATGTATTGTGCCATCAACTACTGACAGATATCATTGTTTGCTCACAGTTTTTTTTACCAGGGAAATACAAGAGCAATGCAGCAGAGACCAATATTGTGAGGCAAAGACTAAACATTGTGGCACAATCCTGCCATTGTGGAGGGGTGGCTTCAGACAATTGACTGATGGGTCTGTGTAAATGGTCTAGCACCTTGGTGCTATGCTGGCTGGGTATCCCCTTCATGTGCATTTCTCAACTTAACTGAATGACCATATCCTGCTTTGGGCACACCTCTCAGCTGTACAGATTTGGCCAGGTTATCCAAAGGCAGGACTCATATATCTGGTCAATTTTCCTTCACATTGCGGTTTACAAGCAGGTTTGTGGTTATGCATTCATGGGTTTGCAGTCAGGGGGAAGTATGAGCAGATATTTGCATTATAGACTTCACACACTCCATGATATCCATGTTTTTATGCCCCCCCCTCTGTAATTCTATCTTCTTCCCAACCGTATAGGAGCAATATCTCAGAAGTATTTCTATAGTTTGACCTTTATCACAGCAGTATTTATGTCCTGGTCCACAATTCTTGCATTAGGACATGGAGAGGCATGCTATTGGCATTTGTCAGCATGACCTTGCATTTGTTTTCTGCTTAATGTGTTATGTTGTTAGTTAGGACCCTATGCCATTTCATATAATGGCAGTATGGGTGAGCCATAGGCATTTTCCAGAGGCCTGTAGGCAACATGCGAGTGATGCAGGCCACTGCATTTTGTCACTCATATATTATCGGGCTACAAGCTAGTGGATTCCCCTGGGGTGGCATGGGCAAGTGGGTGAGGTGTTCCTGGCAATCCTTCTAGTTCATAGTGATGCATCAGTCTGGATGTGTGCAGGGTGCTGATTATGGCTAGGGACACACCTGCATGAGACACCATTTCAGCATGCCAGATCTTGTGTGTATTCCATAAAAGAGTGTGCTGATTCTGTAATCATTCCCAACAGCAAGGATATGACTGATGAAATACCTGTGGCTGTTGGGGGGGGGAGGTGATGGACTGAGTGCATGTGTGATATGGAATATTATAGCACCTGACTCACAGATATGACTAGGACCTTCTCCTTTGCCTGCCTTGTATGTGGACATCAGCAGTGTGTCATTACTTTATAACTGTGACTTTTGTGGACTGCCAGTGATTGGGCAGACAACCAGTATTCCATATTAGATGGACAACTAACATTATGCTAACCTCTATATTTAATTCCAAAGGTGTGTGCAGTTCATAGTTACTTTTTAGGCACTGTGTAAAGTACTTCCACCTGTGTACTGTTTCTATGTATGGACCCCTGTTCATAGCCTGTCAAGCTTTCTGACAGTAACATATATTAATATCTGGACAGTGAGTGTGTACAACTAGTAACATAGATGTAGCTGAGAAGCAGATTGGTTGGCACTGTAGTTGTTGGAACATGGCCCTGTCAAGCACATTACTGTACCTAAGCCAGTGAGACACAGCATCCAGGCCTACATACTGTCCACTTCCAGACAATATTAAACACTCACAAAAGACTGGCACACTGACCCCTGCATATAGTGAACATACACCAATTATCATGTTAATTGGGACAGCTGAGACAATCTGTGCTCCACTGATATTACTCTACAAACTTACATGTTACTGCCATTTATACATGGGGTTGGGGGGCAAACCTGACAACTTTACACATTTGCACTGACTGCAGTGATATTTCATTTATACTCTGTTTGCTTCCATTTAGTATTGTATTGTGCCCTATCTTGCAGAATGGAGGCATATCAGTAAAGTACACAAGTTAGATTGTAATGGCATACATTTCAGTTTCAGACTTCTTACTCTTCGGAACTATACTGCAACTGCCAGACCTGTTGTAGTATGTCTGTATAGATCTGTAGGGGTGACTGTTCACCATTGCCAGCATTTGTGGATCTTTGCTCAACCTTTATTTCCAGTCATCTACATCTGTTCTGCTGGGTGAGGCTGGGGGGTGAGTATGGGAGTGCTCTTCGACATCCATGTGTATGACCTGTGGACACCCATAGTTAGTTGAGCCATCACATGTACTACAGTGGGAGTTTTCACCTTGAGTATTACTGCCTAGTAAGGGGACAACAGTATTTGTTATGGATTTCATGCTATCCCATATAGCTGTCACCTATCTGCTGCTATCCCATTTGGCCACCTAATTCCCTTGCATGCTTGCATCCATAGCACAGATATAACTATCAGAACATACTACTCTATTCAGTAATTGATAGTAAGGGTGACTTACCTTGTGCCTGAGATGATATTGAGGATGGTGCTGGAGGGCTGACTATGTGAGATGCATGCAGTACACTCCCTATACATGATAAAGTACAGGTAGTGTCATGTTTAGCATCCTGTTTACTGTATGTGCAAGTTGGACAGAGGTATCAGTCCCTGGGTCCCTACAGTGTCAGTGTGTGTGTTATGCGTTGCCCCTTTGCCAAGGCATAGGCATACCGGGCATGCCTCTGTCTCTCTCTAGGGGCAGGCTCAGGAAGTTCATCCTCCAAGTCCCTCTGTACCTGTAGTGACCTTGGCAATGGTGAAGGGCTGTGTGACCCATCCTCGTGTTGTTCCTGCTGCAGCTGTTTCCACAGGATCATATTGTGTAGCATGGCACATACTATGAACATTTGTCCACATGTAGCTGGAGAGTACTGCAAGGTTCCACCAGATATGTCAGGGCAGCGGAACCATGGTTTGAGTATCCCAAACACACACTCTATAATGATCCTGGTTTGTGCATGTGCCTCATTATGGCATTCTTGTTTGGGGGGGTGTGCATTTCTGATAGGTGTCATCAGCCACAGCTCTGGTGCATAGCCAGCATCCCCCACTAGATGGCCAATTGGGATATCCCCCCTGGCAAACCCTGATAAAGCTGTGAGGAATGCCAGATGTGGGAATTGTGATAGTTTCCAGGGCTGACAGCACACACTTGCATGATAATGCCCTGGGCATAGCACACAACCTGGCAGTCGATAGAGGGGAAGCACTTGCAGTTGATGTAGACCCTACCCTGGTCACCAGGTGGTGCTTTTATGTGGATATGCGTGCAGTCTATGGCACCCAGTACCTGTGGGTATTCAGCTACATGGTGGAAGAGAAGCATATTGCTGGTCATTCCCTCACAGCTGTTGAGGAAGTAGATGTGTTAATGGACATGTGGTAGCATGGAATCCAGGAACTGATGGAGTACTCTGGATGAAGATGCCTTTGACACTCCCATGATATCCCAAGTAAGTCTTTGGAAAGTACCTGTAGCTAGTATTCTTAAGGCTACACATATCTTAGTATCCACCGGGATGGGTTCCCCTCTGTTTGTTCTGGATGTGAGGCGAGGCCGGCACAGCTCCACAATTTGCTGAAGTATGTCCCTGTCCACCTTCTAATGCTCTACAATCTCCAGGTCATGTAGCCCCTGATAGGTCACCCTGGGTCTGAATACTCTCCTCCTCCTCCTCCTGGGTCTGTGGCAGTTGGCAGCATTATCTTCCTCACCACCATCAGCCTCCAGCACATACTGATGTATCCGAGCAATGGCAGCTCCTAGCATTTTTTCGGTTTAAATTCCTAGGTTTACTCCAAAGGTGCAGAGTTTGTGGGGAAATGCAGACTGAGAGGTGTTTTCATACTTTATGGTGGTGCGATGCTACTTCTGCCTGCCAGATTGGCTGTTTCTGATTCATTTCAGCTGCCAGCTTACTTGCTCATTGCTTGGATTTAGCCACTGTGAGTGTTAGAAACATTAGTGGTGATTTGTGGATGATTGCCTTTATTCTGCTGTTACACTTTTTGTAATTAATTTTTACTTGCATCTCCTCCCATTTACAGCTCTGCAGCTACCTGCTAGCTGTATTATGTTTGCAGGGCCAATTCTGAGTTGCAAGACTCCCATAGTAGTGATTTCTACATCAGTTCACCTTAATTTTGTGCTGTTGCCCTTTAATTCTATTTTACATGTCCTCCCATTTTCAGCTCTCCAGCCACCTATTAGCTGTATTAGTTGAGTGCTTTCATTGGCCAGCTGTGGGTTGCAGACTTCCACATTGCTGATTTGTACAGCATTTCCCTTGTTCTGCTACATTCTTTGCCTTTTCCTTCTACCCTTCCTCTTTCAGCCTGTTGGTAATATAAATAACAAGATATGTCCCTCCTCTGCACGTGCACACTCTCTTCAGTTCATGGAGTATGAATACACAGCCTTAGACACACACCCTCTCCTAGCTGTGCATAGCTAAGCAGACACCAGCCAACAGGGCTACAATGTGCTTCCAGCAAGCTTGATAAACCCCCTTTTCATGTTCCTTGCTCCTTCTGCCTACATGATGGTGTTAGAGCACCTACACGGTTAGGTGCAGTCTGACACTTAGAATTTTTTCTATTCAAATTGTGATTCAGTATAAGTCCCCACATTAGCCTACCCCACTGCGTTAAGCCCTAGTTACTGCACTATTCCAGAGCCTTCACACTTAGCAACCACTGTTCCCTCCCTATGTTTACTTTCTGCATGCCATTGGCTATAATGGCAAAATCCAGAAAGTAGTTCTACTGCAGTTCCCCCCATTTCTACTTCTACTCCCCCATCCCACTAGAGTACCATATCCCCTGCCCTCAATGGCCGAATTCGGCCAACTTAAAATAAATGTATTATTTTATTATTTTTGAGTGGTTTTGCATGCCACTGGCCATATATTTGGCCATTGGCATGCAAAACCTAATTAATACATGCTTTCTGGACTGCTGACATGGCTCTTTTGTGTAGACTGCCGAAATGTATTTGATAAGTAACCAAATACATTTCTGCAAGCTACACTGTTCCAATACGGAACATGGCTCTTTGCTGGATCACTAATCGCACTCATTTGCATGGTTTTCACCAACAAAAGAGCTCATTAGCATCCTGCATGGCTTTCCATGCAGGAACAGTTTAGGGCCGCTCATGCATGTGAAAACGGCACATACGTGGATTGCAAAGCAGCCATTTTCCATGCAGGAGCGGTTACACTTTTCCTGCATGGATAAAAAGCGTTGTAAATACTGGGGTTTGTCTACAAATCAAATCACTACATACTGGTAGAATGAAATTATATGTGCATACAAATTCTAATTATAAGCAATGACTGTATTTCCACAGTAATGCAGAGTATTTGTCAGATTTATTATTTTTTTTTTTTTGCCAGACTCATCACTAGCTTTATAATGATGCTTATGTATAAATCGGAGGCACCACTATGTATTTATGAATGCTTAGGAACTCTTTGTTTTCCAGGGCAGAATCGTTCCTTCTGTGTATCGTTTGGCATATTACCTATGATATATAAATTGCTGCTTTTTCTTCTGGTGGAGCACAGAAGATGCTGTTTCAAATTTTGTGAACTTGTTAAACTTCAGCACATTTGGATTAAGGCATAACACAGGCCCAAAAGGCAAATCATTTTTTTAATATTAGCATCTTAGCTAAAGGTGGCATAAAGTAGATTAAGGTAACCTAAGTTAAAATAACTTCCCTACCTTTTCATGTTCAGTCTGACAGTGCACATCCTGGAAGGCATAACTCTCAACCTCTTAGAGCAAGAAATTTAGACAAAGCAATAATTAAAAGGTGGACAAAGCCCCCAAAATAGGGATGATTTTTAAATATTGCTCTTACAAACTAGAAAGCTGATTGAATAACAGGTTTTGCATTAGCATGAATTTTCTGAAGGACATGAAGTCCAAAACTCAGATATCTGTCATTATTTTCTAACTTCGGTCTTTAATGGTTTGCCAGTAATTTGCCAGAAAACCACAATTTTATGAAAAATGGACCAAAATATGAGACAAAAATCTGGACATTCTGAGTAGATCTGTACAGTTGAAAGGTATGCTGGAGGGGTATTAGAATTAGCTTGAGATTCATAGATATTAAGAGACATAATTGTAGTTCTCTGAGTGATTTCATTCAAAGATTTGAAGAAACATTTTCTCAAAAGAAAGTATGCATTATATCTGATAGTCTTTCACGTTGGATGTTCCTCAAACGAACAGATGAACATACAGGAATGAAGACCACAGTGATAGTATAACTTTTGTAAAATTATATAATCATCTGTCAGGAAGGACAGGTAACATTAGTTTTCAGCACTGACTAGTCCTGCTATCAAAGCAAACATTAACTAGAGAAATAGTACTGAGCCTAGTTTTCTTGTTTAGATGAAGTAAGAATCTGAAGGATGCTATAATGCATAGTAGGTTTAGCTTTCTCTCCTTCAATATGATGTCTGATAAAAGTATTTAGAAAACATAAAAGCTGTAACATCTGTCAGTATGGTCCACATATGATAGAGCTGTGCATTCCATGACATCAATATCTGCCAATGCAAAACAGTTGATAACCTGTATTAAAATACATCCCATTTATGTAATTTTGAGTGGTTATCAGAAATTGTATGTTGGTATAATTACTAGACCTTTAAATGAAGGAACTAAGAGCATATCAAGGATGTTACTGATGAACCAATGGATAAGCTGTCTGCTATAAGTTCTTGCAAGTTCATTCCAGTTCATGCTTTCATTTCATATTCAATGGTATACAATATGTTAGAAGTCTGTGGTTAGGTCAAAACAGAAATAAAATGCCATACAACATAGGAAATCACTTTGGATATATAAACTTAAAGTACTGTAATCACATCACATTAATGACGCTTATGATAAACTGTTTTAAGGTAAGTATTTAACTGAATAATTCTACTGGTTGTCATTATTCATACCCCAGATTCAGCAAGCTCTGCATGGAGTGCCTGAATAGTGCAAGAGCTGCTACATTAATATTACTGACGAGCGATCCAGGGATGAGCCCCCGAGACGTGCATGAGCACGCCTACACTATTCCCGAATGGACACCACTGCTATATGCTAATTATCTAATTTGCTGGTGAAAACCATGCAAATGAGGTGAATTAGCGATCCAGGAAGCAGACAGGTGTCTGTGCAGAAATAGTTTAACCTGCAGAAATGTATTCAGTTACTAACCGAATGCATTTCTGCAAATTACAAAATGGAGGCATGACAGCACAAAAGAAAGCATGTATTCAATGTAGTAGGCATGCCAATGGCCAAATATATGGCCATTGGCATGAAAAATAGTTGCAATTTTATAAAAAGCAAGTTTATTTTTTTTTTGGGGGGGGGGATCTCAGACGTTTAAGCGTAGGGCAGCAGTGCGCAAACGGAATTGCCACAAAAATAAGAAAAAAGGGGGAAATAAGCTTTTATACCCAAATCAGCATTTTTCCATAATAGTCAATGGCATGCATAAGACAACAATACCAGGGAATAGTGGTTCATAGGTTCATAGGTTCATAGGTTCATACTAGGCTATCTGCCCTAGGACATTTATAAGCCTAGCCAGAATGTGTTTGGCTTTCGCCACCCATTTTAAATTTATTTTGCTATGCCCTTTTTTGAGGTTAGTATACTGTGCCTCTGTCTAACAGTGACGCAGAAGTGATACCCGGGGTAAACCTACGATCTCCCATCCACTCATCAAGATTCCTCTTGAAGAGAGTCAATGAGGGACTCTGCCTAACCTGGACTGGGATTTTATTTCAGAGTGAAGGGAGCCTCTGGGTTATGAATCTGTCCCTCCAGCATGTCCTATTTATTTCAGTGCTGAGGTTCAAGTCTCGAGCGTAGCTCGATGGGATTTGGATTTTCTGAGGTGCAGCATGTCCATTAATTCCGGGTTGGACATGGCTTTATACGTCAGGCACAGATCGCCTCTGAATAGGCGGTATGCCACTGAGTAGAGCTGGAGTTTCTTTAACCGTGCAGCATATGGCATCTGTTTGAGCCCTTTGATTCTCTTGGTGAGGTACTTTTGGGGTCTTTCCAGTTGCTGCAGGTGTCTGGTAAGGTACATCCCAAAAGGGGCATTGTACTCAATTATGGGCCTGATGAGGGATGAGTAAAGAGGCACGATGACGTCCCCTGATCTAGATGTGAATCCCTTCATGATTAGGTGGGCTATATAAAATGTTTTTCTAACCACTTTGGCCACGTGGTTGTCAAATGAGAGATTGCTAGCAACTTGGGTCCCCAGGTCCCTAATTACTTCTTCTGTACTTAATGGATTACCACCTATGTGGTAATTTGTGGGCACTTTGTTTTTGCCAAAGGGATGACTATACACTTTTTGGCATTTAGCTTGAGGCCATGGCTCTGGCACCAGTTGTCTGTTTCTATGAGGCCCTTTTGGAGGATGCTTGTGTCGACTGGAGAGTCAATTATGGCGCCCAGTTTGCAGTCATCTGTGAACTTGGTCAGCCACAGTCCTTCTGTGTTGGCCTGTACCTCCGAGAAATATATACCGAACAAGAGAGGTCCCAGGACTGAGCCTTGTGGGACACCACTTGTAACTGGTTTGGAGTCTGACATGGCTCCAGCAATTCTAACCATGTGGGTTCTGTCCTTGAGCCAGTTTGCAATCCATCTAGTGACATAGGGGTTTATATTTAAGCTGGTGAGCTTATCTATAATGCACGAGTGGGGTATTGTATCGAAGGCTTTTGCGAGGTCCAGGTAGGCTGTGTGGACCACCTTCCCCTCGTCAATGGCCTTGGTGACTGTTTCAAAGAAATCAACCAGGTTTAAGAGGCAGGATCTGCCCTTAACAAAGCCGAACTGGATAGGATCCAGTGTTTGTAGGTCCCCAATATCTTTATTTATGAAGTCCATGATGATCCTTTCCATAGCTTTGCAGACCAAGCTAGTCAGGCTTATGGGGCGATAGTTTCCAGGATCTGTTGAGGCACCACCTTTATGGAGAGGGACCACTGTTGCTGTACGCCACTCTTATCCTTACATATCCTGTAGTAAGGCTGAGATTGAACAGTAGTTTTATGTTTGGGTTTAGCTCTTCTTGGAGTTCATGTAGGACGCAGTCCGGGACACCATCTGGTCCCATTGATGCTGTGTTTTTTGTGTTGGAGAGGGCGGCACTTACCTGAGCATCTGAGATGTCAGGGGGGCAGCACTCTGCTGGGATAGATATTTGCCCTTTTCGTGGGGAGGGGGGGGGGGAAGCTTGCGCTGAACTTGTCAGCTAGGATGTTGGCAATGTCTGTGGGTCCGGTGTATTTTTTGTCATTTTGGACTAATTCTGAGCATATCTGGGAATTACCACCCAGGTTCCTAACATAACTAAAGAAAGCCTTGTGATTATCCTTAGTGTCCTGTGCAATTTTTCTCTCGAAGCTGGCCTTAGACAATTTTATGTGTGCCCGTAGTTTTTTGCTAATACTGATCAGTGATGCCTTACCTTTTTGGGATTTTGCTCTATCATTTAGTAGCTTCCTCCTTCTATTGTATAGTTTGTTTATGGCTGGGGTCCACCAGACGGGACGGCTGCCTTTGGAGGATTGGGTCTTGGTTTTATTTGGGATCGCATGATCCATGCATTCCTGAAGGTGTTCATAGAATGCGTTTATAAAGGATTCTGCGGTCTGGGCGTATTTTCCACAGGCCGGGGCTTTGAAGGATTCCACCTCAGTTTTGAGGAGTGTGAAATTTGCTGTAGGGAAGTTTTTCACTGTGGTTTTCTGGGCAGGGGGTGGGGTCGGGATGTAAATATCCAGTGAGATTAGTTTATGGTCTGATCTTACCAGTGAGGGATACACTTCTTGTCTGGAGCATAGAGTCCCCATGTTGGTGATGATCAGGTCCAGTATGTTTTCCCCTCTTGTGGGAGTGGTAACAAGTTGTTCCATAGCATTTGAGTTTATAAATTCTAGGAACCTTTGGGCTAGGTGTTGGAGCTAGAGTAATGCTCCCAGTCTATGTTTGGGTAGTTGAAGTCACCCAATATAATGGTGTTTGGAGAGACCTTCATATTTTCCAGTGTTCTCAGGAAGGCTGAGTGGGGTTCCTGTGTTTGGGAGGGTGGTCTGTAGCAGGCTATAAACTGGAAGGCAGTTTTACCCACTGTTAGTTGCACATGGATAGTCTCTGATGCTTCGTGCTTTGCCACCAACCTGGAGGTGTGGGTATCTTTGATGAATATCGATACTCCCCCTCCTTTTGTGGTTCGGTCCAAGTTTTGGGGCCGAAAATCATGGTATGAGGTATAACCTGGTAGTGCTGGGGTGCTCTCGAGCCCTGAACCAGGTTTCTGTTACTGCACAGATATCGATGTTCTCCATGCTAAGGAGAGTTTTGAGTGCGTGCATCTTGAGGTTTAGACTTCTGGCATTGAGTAGCATTACTCTTAGTTTCTTATCCCTTGTGATACCTATGGAGGTGGGTTTGTCTTTTGAGCCTTGCCTAAAAAAGGCACTATGGGGGTAGCAAGAGCCTTTACCAATATCTGAAAGCCCAGGGGTGACAGGTGCAAGCCGTCCCTAGCGAAGCATCGTGGCTTGTCGAGCATATCATCCCAAGCTGACAGGCATTGGATCCCCTTTGAATGACACCAGTACTTAAGCCAATTGTTGAAATTGATCATCTTGTCTTCATATTGTGGCATCATTCTTGGTGAGGGTAAGATGCTACTCAAGGTCAGGGTCATACTGGCCTGGGCTACATGTTCAGAGAGCTCCTTTATGTCTCTTTTCATGTAGTCCAGGGAGATACGTCTCAGGTCATTCACACCAGCATGGACAATGACTGAGTCATATTTGTACTTGCCTTGGAGTGACCTGAGTGCTTGTGTTATGTGGCGGATCCTAGCACCTGACAGGCTGCTCACCGTGACCCTCTCCTTGTTCAGCCTGGTGAGCGGGACATCAGTGTGCCTGACGATAGAGTCACCTATTACAAGTGTATCAGGTGTGTTGTTTAGTCTTAAGGGCTGTGACTGTTTGGCACACTGGCTTTGTGAGATATGTGTTGCACGTGTTTTGTTTTGGGGTAGCGGCTGCTTGGGTGTCTGCTTTGGAGGTCTCTGCTGCTTCGGCAGATCTTTATTTAGAGCCTCCGAGTATGTTTTTGTGTGATTATGTGTTTGGTTTGCTATCATGGTAGGTCTATGTGAGACTGGAATTGTAGTGAGTGTGGTTTCCTTCTCCTCCTGACTGGTTATGCCAGTACTGAGTTGAGAGAGCTTAGCCTCCAGTTTGGCTATATGGTTGTATCTCTCACATGTGTTGGAATTTGTTGGGAGGAGGAGAGGGTTGTCTGTGTACATGAGTCAGTTGTAACATTGCCTCAAGATTCCCAGATTCACCAGCTTGACCAGAGAGGAGATTGACGACTGACCTTTGGACATGCTAGAATAATATTGGGAATTCCTTAATAATTGAAAACCAGGGCCAGTGGGGAGTGAGGGTGTAGTGCTTTTAATTTTTAGTGCTGACTTATATAATTGCTTTAGTGAGCAAGTGCCAGGTAACTTAAGTGCAATGTGTTACAGGTAACTTAAATGCAAAAACGACAAACAGTAACTTTCTTTCAAGTAAAACAAGGAAATAAGTACAGTAAGCAATGCAGATATCACTAGTGTTCCACAGAAGTGCTGAGAAGCGGCGTATTAGGTGGAATTAGCATTCCAGGGAAATAACAAGCAAACAAACAACAAGCATATAAACAAAGCTAGATTCAGCAGGCCTGGATCTAGTCTATGCTACAGCAAACAAGGTGTATCAATTTCAGTAAGATACAGTTCAAATATTCAGGCACTATAAACCTTTAACCAGAAATTCCCAGCTCAGAAGGGCAGAGTCCAGCCTCTTCTCCCACAAGAGTGCAGACCACAAACCTTCTTAATGTAAAATAACTGGCCTGAAGCCCAAGTGCTTAAACCAGAACTAATACACTTTAAGAATAACAGACACTGGGCTCTCAATCAGCAGTTCCCAACTTAGAAGGATGAAAGCTACCTGTCCTGTCACCACAGTGCATGCCACAAACCTTCCTAATGTAATACAACTGGTCTGAAGCCCAAGTGCTTAATCCAAAAGACTTAGAATGATAGCTACACTTTAATCAAGTTACTACCAAGCAGTAATAAATACAATTGAATACTTTAGAGAATGCCTGGATTAGTGCTCAAGTTACACAAACAAAGCTAGATCCAGCAGGCCTGAATCCAGTCTACGCCACAGCAAACAAGGCGCACCAACTTCAGTAAGAAGCAGTTCAGATATGCATGCACTATAAGCCTTCAACCAGAAATTCCCAGCTCAGAAGGGCAGAGTCCAGCCTCTCCTCCCACAAGAGTGCAGACCACGAACCCTCTTAATGTAAAATAACTGGCCTGAAAGCCCAAGTGCTTAAACCAGAATTAATACACTTTTAGAATAACAGACACTGAGCCCTCAATCAGCAGTTCCCAACCTAGAAGGATGTAAGCTACCTGTTCTGCCACTGCAGTGCAGACCACAAACCCTTTCAGTGCAAAACAACTGGTCCGAAGCCCAAGTGTTTAAACCAAAAGGCTTAGAATGAGTTACACCAAGCAGTAATAAATACAATTGAGTACTTTTAAGATGATGCAAAAGTAAAAAAAACGTAGGTAGAAACACAAGTACAGTAAAAGCAGATGAATTTTTTTTTTTTCTGAACAAATGCTGAGATCAAAGAAACAAATTTGAGTGCTGAAACTAGAAAACTGACTAGTTATAAGAAAAAAAAAACTAAGCTAGAAGGCTTCCCTCCAATACAGAAGGGCTTGGGGGCTCAGAAGCCTACAAATAGTCCATACCACTTAACAGGAAAGGCAGGAAACAAGCTTAATTTTTTTTTTTTTTTCTGTTTCCCAGATGCTCTCTTTGTACACAGTAGGAGTGCCTGAAATCAGAATATGATCTCACTGCACTCAGTTGAGTGAGCAAATGAGATGGGCCCAGAAGGAGTATCCAAACACAAATTTACAAGAGGGGCGGGCAGTTGCAAGGCCACTAAGATTAACACCAAAACAAAAACAGGGACGGTGGGTGGGACTAACTGAAGAGCAGAGTCAAAACTTCCAGTTCAGTTAATAGTCCTCCCACACAGTTAAAATCAATTTAAATACTGTATTTTTTGAAAAAAAAAAGAGCAGATAAAGGTACTTAAATTCTCTTATATGTCCAGTTGAATATAGCAAGTTCTTAGCCGGCCAAAGCTGAGGTTTTTAAGCAGAAAATATTTCACACTGTACCACTTAAATAGGCAAGGACAGGAAATCAAAGAATGTGACTACCCCTACACCTGTAATTACTAGCAAATAACAAAATTCAGCAAACACTGACTAACTTCCAGTTCAGCTAATATTCCTTCCACACAGTTAAAATCAATTTAAATACTGTATTTTTTGAAAAAAAAGAGCAGATAAAGGTACTTAAATTCTCTTATACGTCCAGTTGAATATAACAAGTTCTTAGCCGCCAAAGCTGAGGTTTTTTAGCAGAAAATATTTCACACTGTACCACTTAAATAGGCAAGGACAGGAAATCAAAGAATGTGACTACCCCACACCTGTAATTACTAGCAAATAACAAAATTCAGCAAACACTGACTAACTTACAGTTCAGCTAATATTCCTTCCACACAGTTAAAATCAATTTAAATACTGTATTTTTTTTTAAAAAAAAGAGCAGATAAAGGTACTTAAATTCTCTTATACGTCCAGTTGAATATAGCAAGTTCTTAGCCAGCCAAAGCTGAGGTTTTTAAGCAGAAAATATTTCACACTGTACCACTTAAATAGGCAAGGACAGGAAATCAAAGAATGTGACTACCCCCGCACCTGTAATTACTAGCAAATAACAAAATTCAGCAAACACTGACTAACTTCCAGTTCAGCTAATATTCCTTCCACACAGTTAAAATCAATTTAAATACTGTATTTTTTGAAAAAAAAAGAGCAGATAAAGGTACTTAAATTCTCTTATACGTCCAGTTGAATATAGCAAGTTCTTAGCCGGCCAAAGCTGAGGTTTTTAAGAAAGGGAAAGGTTTAGTGTGAGTGTGGTAACTATGAATTAACGTTCTGGTTTATGCAAATGAGGGGATTGATACTGAATCACAGATTTCCTCTCAGTGTTAGCTTTCACCTAACTGTGTAGTGCAGCAACACAATTGTATAAGTCTAAGTGGTGGATGACCTCATAAGGGGATGTTTCATGCATGCTGTAAGCTTATCAGAGCTCTGTGGCCTGTGTTTGCCCTTGGCTAAGCACAGCTAAGGAAGGGGGTGTATCTGAGGCTGCCTAGCAGTGTGTACATTGTGTAAATGGATGTGTGCACCATGCGCCGGGTTTTAAACAAACAAAAAAAAAACAGGAAATAGCAACTCTGTTCACATCTGAGCACTGGGTATGTGCAGCATGCCTGAGGGCTTAAACAGGAAGGCAATGGGAAGGGAAAACAACAGTAGGAAGGCAATCAAGGAAAACTAGCATAGCTGGCAGATGAAATTTATAGGAATCAGCCAATTATTCAGGCAGCAGCCCAGAACATCACTATAAGCTATGCAAACACCTTTCAGTCTGTTTTTTTCCCACAAAATCTACACCACCGGTGTACACAGACAGGGAAATTTTACCTGACAAAACTAACAAAATGTTACTGGCTACTGTCACTCTCATACATCAATATGTGCAAGAGGCTGAGGGTGGTGAGGATGAGAATGCTGATGACTATCCCACAGTAAGAGTGTACAGACCCAGGGTTCCCTACCAGGGGCTACATGAGCTGGAGATAGTGGAGCACTATAGGGTGGACAAGGACATTCTACAGCAAATTGTTGAGCAGTGCCAGCCCCACCTCACACACAGAACCAACAGATGGGAACCCATCTCAGTGGATACCAAGGTATGTGTAGACTTAAGAATACTAGCTGCAGGTACCTTCCAAAGAGCAACTGGGGATATCATGGGGATCTCACAGGCATCAGCATCCAGGGTACTCCAGCAGTTCCTCAATGTCATATCAGCACATGCCGGTGAGCACATATATTTCCCCAACACCCGTGAGGCGTTGACCAGCAATATGCATCTCTTCCACCAAATAGCAGAATACCCTGTGGTAGTAGGTGCTATAGACTGCAAACACATACACATCAAATCACCACCCGGTGAGCAGGGTAGGGTCTACACCAACCGCAAGGGCTTCCCTCCATCAACTACCAGGCCATGTGCAATGTCCAGGGCATTATCTTGAATGCCTGTGCTGGCAGCACTGGAAGCTATCACAACTCCCACATCTGACATATGACAAAGCTGTACCAGTCTTTTGCCAGTGGAGATGTCCCATATGGCCACCTAGTGGGGGATGCTGGCTACACACTGGAGCCATGGCTGATGACACCGCTCAGAAATGCACACACACCTGAACAAGAACTCCATAAGAGGCACATGCACAAACCAGAATCATAATAGAGCATGTGTTTGGGATGCTCAAGTCACGGTTCCACTGCCTGGACATATCCAGTGGATCCTTGCAGTACTCTCCAGCTACATGTACACAAATATTCATAGTATGTGCCATGCTACACAATATGATCCTGCGGAAACAGCTGCAGCAGGAACAGCATGGAGCAAGGCCACACAGCCCCCCACCTTTGCCAAGGCCATCACAGGCACAGAGTGACTCAGAGAAGAAACTACCTGAGCCTGCCCATGTAGGCAGAAGGAGGCATGCCCAGTATCCCGAGGCCTTGGCAAAGAGGCAACATATAGCACATACACTGACATGATAGGGACCCAGGGAATGACATCTCTCTCTGACTCACACATACAGTAAAAGGGATGCCAAACACGACACTACCTTTGCTTTACCATTTATAGGGAGTGTACTATGTGCATCCGACAAAATCAGCCCTCCAACACCGTCCTCAATACTGGCCCAGCCACAAGGTAAGTCACTCTTCATATCAATTACTGAATGGAGTAATATTTTCTAATAGTTGTATTTATGATATGGACGCAAGCATGCAAGCGAATCGGGTGGCTGAATGGGATGGCACCAGATAGTGGATGCCTATATGGACAGCATGAAATCCATAACCAATATTAGTATCAACATACTAGGCAGTACCAGACAAGGTGACAAATCCCACTGCAGTACATGTGTTGGCCCAAATGTGTGTCCATAGGACACACACATGCATGTCAGTGAGGCTCGCATACCCACCACCAGCCTCAGTCAGTGGGACAGGTTTAGATGACCATAAAAAAAGGCTGGGCTAAGGCCTCCAATTGATGGCAATCATGAACAGCCCCCCTTCAGACCTACACAGACTACAACAGGTCTGGCAGTTATATGTTAGTTCTGAAGGGTAAGAAGTCTAAAACTGAATTACACTTACATCTTAGATTTTCTTACACAGTAATAAAACCTAAGGTCTGTACTCTACTGATATGCCTCCAGTCTGCATGATAGGTCAGAATACAATATGAAATGGAAGCCAGCAGAGTACCTGAAATAACAGTACAGTCATAGCAAATGTTTAAAGTCGTCAGGTGTGCCCCCCCAATCCTATGTAGAACTGCAGTAACATGTAAGTGTGAGGAGTAATATCACTGGAGCACAGATCACCTGCACTGGCCCAATCTATAGGATAGATTGTTGCATGTGTACAATATGCAGGGGTCTGTGTGTTAGGTTGTTGTGTGTTCAATATTGTCTGGAAGTGGTCAGCATGTAGGCATGGAGGGTTGTGTCTCGGTGGCCTATGGGCAGTGCTGTGGTTGACAGGGCCATGTTCCAACATCTGCAGTGCCAACCACAATGCTTCTCAGCAATACCCATGTCAGCAGTTGTCCATACTCACTGTCCAGATGTCAATATCTGTCACCGTCTGAAAGATGGACATGCCATGAATGTGGGCACATACATACACACAGTACATAGGTGGAAGTATCCTAGACAGAGTGCATAAAATGTAACT